>NC_133665.1:8481391-8817918 GCF_037893015.1 Macrotis lagotis | reverse complement strand
TACTTGGTCTTCTACATCTTCTCTCCCCACTCTAATCCATCATCCACTTACCTTCAAAAGGAATTTTCCTAAAATTCAAGTCAGTAGATTTCAGTGACTATTACTTCGGGGATCAAAATCAAAGTCCTGTATTTGATACTTAAAGCCTTTTTCAACTTGATACCTCCTACCTTTCTAGTGTCCTTATACTTTAGTTCCCCAATTTACTCTATATCCAGACCATTTTTTGGTGTTCTTGCTATTATGTGAAACTCCCCACTCCCAATATTTTCACTTGATATCAAACATATGTGGAATTCACTCCCTCTTCATTTTTATTTCCTGGTTTCCTTCAAGACCAAATTCACTTACATAAAGTCTTCCTTTGCTGCTTCCCCCTTTTCTCCTTTCTCCTTTCTGTTTGTAAATATTCTGAATATATTCAGTGTGTGCATAACCATTTATGTATTGCCTACATTATTAAGAGTGTGAATTCTTTGTTAGCAAAGATCATGTTTTTGTCTTTCTTTTTATTTCTGGAGCTTAACATGGTTCCTTATACATAGTAAACATTTAATAAGTGTATTTTGACAAAATTAAAAATACAAAAAACCCTTTAACCCTGCCAGGCTATTTTTAAGAAGCATAATATAAAAAAGCCAAATATCAGATTTTCCCTTTTCTCTTGAGCCCACTTCTGCTATATTTCATATGTACTCTCTTGGGCTTTATTTTCCATAGCCAGTTGGTTGACAAATTGCGTTATTTATCTTTACATCTCTCACCTAACAGTCTGTTCTCTACATTCATATAGCAACCACCTTCATTATGGTTATCATTACCTTTCACTTGGTTAATTTCAATAGCATTCTAATTGGTTTCCCTACCTCAATGCTCCCCACCTTTACCCCTGCCCTTACTAGGTCAATCTTCTAAGCAACAAGCAAGAACCATTTTGACTAAGCAAAAGAACAATTCCTATACTATAGAGTTCGTGGACTAAGTAGAAGAATTCTTGGATAAAATCTAAAAATGATTTTTCTAAAGTCTAGATCCTACCTATCACCCTCCTACTCCATAAAATCACATGACTCTCTATACCTTTAAGTTTGAAACTTCTCTATTTGGAGTTTAAAGCTCTTTGGGTTCTTCCTAACTCTGCAGTTTACTTACACACTAATCCCCAAAACACATCACCTCTTCAATCCAATTATATTGACCTACTTGCATTCCTCATATATAATGCTTCATTTCCTGTCTACGACTGTCCCCTCAAGAGTACAAAACTCATCTTTCTCATCTACCCCTCTTAGAATTCCTGGAATTCTTCTACTCAAACATCACCTTCTTTAGGAGTTCTTTTCTTGTCCCTTGAGGTGTTTATGTGTTCCCATACAAGGTTACTTTCAAATCAAGAAACATTAAACCTATACAGTACTTGACATGTAAGAGATGTTTAGTAAATGCTTGTTGATTGATTGGACCTGTTTGATTAGCCCTTCTTGTGATTCAGTTACTTAACTGTCTCTATTTCCTTTTGTTTTATTTGTCAGGGATTCTAACTTCCCCATGGAGAATAAGTAGTTGTGATATAATATCTTTTCATTTCCTGTCTATTTTCTGGAGTTATTTAATAGACCAACAGATTATTTGGCATTTGTACTAGATGGAATGGGATAGCTCACCATCAATCTGCCTATTTTAATATTCTACCCTGAATTTTCTTAGGATATCAAGATTTTATATGAAGAATTCCCTAGTTGGAATTCTTGGCAAGTTAAATGTGAGGTTAAATATTTTATTGCTCTTTGTTCTTCTCCAAATTTCTTTAGCTTGAAGTCATGGATAGGTAATGTTTCCTTCTTTTTGAAATCAGCTCTAGATAAGATGAAAATTAGATTTAGGATTGGTAATGTATAGGAAGAGATGGAATGATAGGAGGTTGTGGTCAGATGTAGAAATGTCAAAGTTTTTAATTAAGGAAATGAAATACTATTCAGTTCCTGGTGGCAGTCTGGGGGCCTCCTATTGCCATCCACAGACCAGAGCACAGGCAGGAGAACAGTCAGAGCCTCACATAATTGAGGTCCTTTGCAAGGGCATCCCAATAATACTCAAAAACTCAGGAAGCACCCCAAACCAGGCACAGGCTGGGGAAATGAGTAAACAGAAAAAAAGAAGGAACCTGACCAAGGAAATGAAATACTTTCAGGAAATGGTGAGATCCAGTGTGTAGATACAACTTTATGGCTATGGTAGAATGGAAGAACAATTAATAGAATTTTAAAATATTGAGAATTGGAAAGTTAAAGTGTTTTAGTGGGGGATCAATGTGAATGTTGAAGTTTTCTAGTTATTGGAGCAAGATATGAAGCAGAGAATAAATAGTGATCCAGAAATATGCTTTAGTATCAAAAATTAGTCTGTATCTGGAATATTTTATATGTTATTATATATATTATTATATAAAACTTGATGGATATTGTATAACATGTGCAGTACCTAAAGATTATTCATATGTACCAAGTATAATTTGTAGGGACTACAAATTTCTTAAGTGGAGTAGGTGTGCCCAGAATCTTAAAAGTAAATTGAAAATTCAAAGAAAGACATAGTAGGTGATTTTGGAATAAAGTTCTGTAAGGTAGGACAAAAGAGTTTTGCTTGAAAAATACAAGCAATAAGCAAGAATTAGGAATAAGTCTTAAGCTGTTGGATACTGACTAAGAATAGAGGAGTTCCTATCCTATAGTCCCTAGACCAAGTAGAAGTATTCTTGGATAAAATAGAAAGATGATGGAAGGAGGGAATCTCAATATGATTTTCCCTAAAGAGTGCCCCAGTTCAATCAGCATTGTAGGGATTTTGTTATCAAAACTGTTGAATTGTCCCATGATCTTATACTATTCAGTTCAAGTCTCAATCACATTATACTTGTTTTGGTTCAAACCTGTAATTTCATTGGTGTAAGGATTACCATAAGGTTTCTATTGCATCTTTCTTCCCTACCATTTTCTTTATAGAAGCTTGGACTCCCACCCTGATAAGTGATCTTTTTAAAGCATTATCTTTCCTAGAACTTAACCTCCATCTCCATCAGCTTCCTCTAAGCAATGCTTATATTCTCTATAGTCTCTTTTTACATCCCCTTTATTTCTTGTCTTCCTTCAGGACAAGGATTATTTTACATGCTTGTGTTTGTGAACCTAGAATTTTGTATAGAGGGAAGCTAGGTGGCACATTGGCTAGAATCCCAGACTTGGAGTCAGGAACCACTCTAGGATCTATGCCAAGAAAACCTCCAATGGAGTCATGAAGAGTTAGACATGACTGAAAAACAAGTCAACAATAGCAATAGCAACAACTACATCGCTTTGTGCAGTGCCCACGATCAGTGCTTAATAATACTCTAGCTAGTTAACAGATCAACAATAATTTTGGAACTTGGAGTCTAATTTTGTAACTTATAGTCTTAAGAGACTTGCCTAGGAATACTCAAAACTTAAATGACTTGCCCAGAGTCACAAAGATAGCACATATTACAGTTGGTCCTTGAACCTAGTTTTCTCTGATTCTTAGATTATCTTTCTATCCAGTATACCATACTTCACAATAACATTCTTATCTATATCTTAATAAATACATTTATATTCAAAACATATATTTGTTGACTTTATGTCAGTTTTTGTGAATCTACTTAAATTGTCTAGAAATAAGTCAAATTTGCAGTTTTATCTAGTGGATGCAGGAGTTGAAATGTTATTATTGATATAGTTCTAAGATTGTCCCAAGTAGGTCTCTCTTCAGAACAAAAGTTCTGAAGGTAAGACAAGAATCAAAATTCTAGAGCAAGAATGGATTTCAAAAAGCATTTGGTTCAAATTCCTCATTTTTTAGGTGAGGAAACAGAAGATTGGTAGGAGGAATGACTTGTCACAGGTTGTAAGTATCAGGAAGAGAATTTGAACCCAGTTCCTTCAGAAAGAGAAAGGCAAGTCTGGGGCAGATCAGGAAGTTACTTTGCCTGGGAAAGGTTGATGTAAAATATAGTGGGCATAAGATAGGGCTTGAATTGTGGGAGACCTTGAATGTCCTTAGGAGTCTGATATAGTCCTACAGGTAGCTGCTGAAGGGTTGGGATTAGGTTTTTTTCCTTTTCTTTTTGTTGGGGAATAGACAGGGCATGATGATAGTAGATCTTCAGTGGGTTTATCCTATGAAAATACTGATAAAAAGCATTCTATATAACATTCTTTGCAAATATGAAAGTCCTCTGGGTAGCATATGAATGTTGGGCAATAATGCATAGCAGTGACACAAAGCTGGTTATTTGTATGCACCTCAAATACTTATCTGCAGCGTCACCCTGTTGGAAAGCACATATATTCAATGGCAGCTGATTGCATAGGAAGAAAAATGTCTTTTGCTAGGCCCATAGTATTTTTCAGGTAGTTTCTGTTTGCATTTTGTGCTTCAGTGATCGTGCAGCCTTTTTATTATCATCCTAGCTTTTCTGGCTTCAGTGGCAATTCATCTCCTAAATGGACCTACTTCTGCTGTTCCAATTTCTAGGACATCTTAAGCAAGGGAGCAGTTCGATAAGGTAACCCAGGGTGAAGGCAACTTCAAGGCCACTTGCTGCAGTGTCCACCACAGGCTTGGGGGTTTTTAACCTTCTTCCTGGCTCAATGAATGAGCACCGAGACCACAGTGCTCCAACATTCATCTAGGCCCTGAAGTACAGGGGAGTGAAATACAGAACAATTTTCATATGTGAGTTACCAGGTACACATTTCAATGTAAACCTGAAAATTCACAAGATAAGAATTATGATGACATCTGAATATTCTGAGAGATACAAAAAGGATATTTAATACTGGTCACTGGTAAAACTGGGAAGTTGGCAGAATTTATTTTCACCTTTCTTAATCCTCCCACATCCCTACCTCCTATCTCATTCAGGCACTTAAAATTATTTTTATCCTCTTAAAGTTACATCATCAGAGCACAGATTTAAAACAACCTTAGGAGCTATCAAATCCAGCCCTTTCATTTTACAGGTGAGAAAGCAGTCATAGAGAAATTAAGTAATTTGCCTGGGTTAACACAGCTGGTGAGTGAAAGTATTTTAATTCAGTTCTTCTTGACTGTAATGTCAATTTCTCATTCTCTATGTCATGCTGACCTATCAAAACTTTAAGGGATTTTGTCTCTGATTTGATCCCCCTTCCTCTTCTATATGAAAAGGTTATTAAGACTCTAATTGTGAATTTTTCCCTGATAGATATGCATTTGAGGCTCAATCACTAATTGTGGAATTAAAGGCTTTGACTCAGTTTCCTCATCTGTAAAATAAGTGGACTAGGTCAGATGGCTTCTGTGGTTCCCCATATCTCTAAATCTGTGCTTTTTTTCCCACCATACCACATTTTTTTACACTTCCTATGATCCACTGACCCTTTACAAAAGCATTTCAGACATTGGGAAAAAGGTTTTGAATATCTTCTGAATAGTAAGTACTTATTGCTTCAAACATAATATATATTAGACAGTCTCTTCTATGTAACCAGAGACTCAGAAGTGATGATTTCAATTTATTCATATAAGTTTATAAGGTAACTGAGTTCAATATTGAGAGCTTCTCATTAATCATATTACTTGAAAATAATATTAATAATTAGTTGAAACTTGGGCCCCCACCCAGAGTTTCCCTTGAGGACATCATAATTTATTTTACTCTCCTCTAGGTGCATTCCTTTCCCTTTCAGTTAAGAGGCTACTAGATAATGCAGTATATAGAGAAGGAGACTTGGAGTCGGTTAGGCACTTCCTAGCTATGGGATACCAGGTAAATCACTTCATCTATTTTTGCATTATTTTTCTTAACTATAAAATAAAGATCCCACGTGGTTGTAAGGATGAAATAATATTTGTAAAGTGCTTGTCACAGTGTCTGGCACATTATACGCACTTAATAAATTCTTATTTCTCCCTGCCCCTTCCCTTTCTTCTCCTTATCAGTGACAAGCTAACAAAGCACAGAAGATAGAAAAAAATTATATTCCACATCATAAAGGACTTTTATTCAGTGCTATAGGGGATGAAGACAATTGAATCTTTTGATGATCCCCAAGTTTCTTAAGAGAGGCAACTATATGGCTCAGTGGATAGAGAGATGAGTCCAAAATCAGGAAGATATGAGTTCAAATATGGCTTCAGATTTCCTAGCTGTGTGATGCTGGGCAAGTCAGCTAACCTCTGCTTGCCTTAATCCAAAGGAGAAAGATATGAGAAACTTCTCTAGTATCTTTGCCATGAAAACCCCATAGATGGTATTGATATGCTATGTTAGTCCATGGAGTGATAGAGAGTTGTATATGAGTGAATAACAAAGATGTTCCCCAAGAACCTATGTAGATGCTATTAAATTATAGTTCCTATCTGTGTTCCCTCACTCCCCAAGCAGGAAGAAACAAACCTGTGGTAGCTAAAACATTTAACAACTCTCCTCTCTTTGAAGTCATGGTCTTCATGATTCAATAGTACCAAGGAAAGCAAGACCAATTCCTTCAGATCATGTTTCTGTGATCACTGTTTCTCAGTTTTACCTCTTGCAGCTTTTCATCATGATTCAGGAACTGTTGTCACTTCACTACTTCAGTTCAACCAGTCTTTGCCCATGTCACAGCATGGCAGCCCTGCCATTCTGCTGGTACTGCTATGGTAGTCCATGTCCAAGGCTAACATCTGCTTCCTCTAAATGGAGTTACTGCCACTTTGGGAAAGTACCACCAATCTTTTCAAATAAGAACTCTCAGGCCAAACTGCCCCAATATTCATTACAATATCTATTATTAAACTTGTAGAGCTATTTCAAGGAAAGAAGAAAAACAAAGAAAAAGTTTCTTAGTCAGTCAACAAGATCTTTTAACACTCTCTCCTGAAGGTTCTAGGACCTTATTTCTAAATGAGTTAAGGTAACTCAATGTATGCACTTCTTTCATGTCTTAATGATGACAATAGTCCTATGATCTCTTGCTAGGTCCTTTTGGGGAAAGACACTCATATCCCTTTCATGTCCATTTCCAACTCCCAGAATTCTCCCAGTTGATTAATGCTGGTATATACAAATTGTCTGTAGGTTCTATTATATCTCAAGAAGCCATTAGAAACCCAGGAAGGAGAAGAGCAAAGCTACTGGCCACTGACAGGCCATCCTATCATCATTTTTAAAAGCCTTCATCCTTATTCATCTTTTATTCTATAAACTTTAGATAGTTACCTTTAACATCCACCTGAATATACAATTTTGGACTTGCAATACAGAGTGAAGATGTTTCCAGGAAGATTCTTCTTCACACAGAAGAACATTATATATTCCCACTACATAATTTTTGGTTCAACTAGTAACACAATGTGAATAAAGGCAAGGTCATTAATTTTTAATTACAGTTAAAGCAATTGGCCATTTAATTGTAAATCACTTCAGGAATAAAATTCCTTTACTATTAGAAGACATTTGGTTTTAAAAACATTCCATAAAGGATCACTCACTGTGAAGTCAGAGTAGGGTTGACCCCTTTTTCTTTTACCACTGGATCACTGTGAGTAGATGGTTTAAAAAAAGATACTAAGACACTGGCCTGAAATAAACAAAGATGATTAGCTATTGGTTAATATTAAGATCATTTTGGATAATTTTGGATATGGACATGTTGGAGGCAATTGAAGTTGTGACTTGCCCAGAGTCTTTCATATAGCTAGTAAGTGTCTTGAACTCAAGTTCCCCTGACTTCAGGGCCTGTACTCTTTCCACTGCTCTTGGGAGTTTGGGAAGAGTTGATGGAGAAATCTAGAGGAGTGCAATTCAATGGGAAATGAAAAGACAGTTAGCCAAAGCATCCTCCTTAAATGGAACTTCTGGGAGAAGATTGTCAGTTTTTACCCTCCATTCAAAGGGAAGGAGCAGCCTTGAAATAAAATGAATAAGTCAAAGTTCTAGATAAGCAGAGTTTATTTAAAAGACATCTGAATGCATATTGAATCATACTGTTTTTTTAACTTTCTTTTTCTCTTTTATTTTTAAGTTTGTGTTTTCTTCTATAACATGGATAATATGAAAATATATTTTGGATGACTTCACATATATAATAGATATCAAATTGCTTGCATTTTCAAGAGGATGGAGATACAGGAGAGAGGGAGAATTCGGAACTCAAAATTTATAAAAATGAATATTAATTTTTTACATGTAATTGGGAAATATTTCAAAAAATAAATACAAATATATTTTAAAAGTCAATTAGGTGGCACAAGGGAGAATAATGGGGCTAAGAGTCAAGAAGGCTAAAATTCAAATCTTGTCTTGGATTCATATCAGTAGGGTAACACTAGGGAAGTGCTTAACCTCCCAGGGCTTCAGTTTTCACATTTGTAAAATGAGTGGTTTAAATTTGAATACCTCAAAAATCTGTTTCAGTTCTAAATTTACTATTTTATATAAAAGAGCTTATATAGCATTTCTGCTTTTTGGAAGGAAGAAAATATTTGTTGCTTTTTGGGCTCCAAAAAGAACACTATATTAGACCTAAGGCATACCTGACTCAGAATCAGTGGACTGGAGACTATCACCCTGCAGCCCAGCATTTATTATTTAGAGGGATGGTATTGATCTGGGACAGGTAAAGATCATAGCTGAGGAAGCACAGATGGAATCTTTTTTTTGAAAAGACTGTTGTTTATTCAATGCTTCATTTCTCTTAACAAATTTATAGTTTCCCTTACCCACATTTCTCTATTTCACTCTGCTTTTATACCTTACCCCCATATGTATCTATCATCAATTTTATCTCCCAGTTTCTACTTTGATTGTCTCAGGGATACAAATTAATCTTTTGGCAGTCAAAACATCCCAACTGTGTCTGCATACATACACACACAAACTCACATACATACATAATCACACCCACACAATCACACATACACACACATACGCACACACCTCACTGAATTCAGTTGACAAAAAGTTTGAATCTTTAAAAACCAACACTTATTTTTGTAACAGGGGACTGGCCCATGAAGATCCAGTCTTGGAGGCATGAACATTTGGCAAGCCAGCTTTTCGAAGTTCATGGTGATATGGAATGGAGGGACACATCTCCCCACTTCAGATGATGCACAAATATTCTGTAACTATTGACCTTTTGGCTGGCTGCTGAGATAGAACTGGGTGTGCATACAAAAGGCACTAACAGGATGATTTGATCTCTGTCTTTGCTGGTGGCAATCTAAAGAAGACATGTTATAAGCCTCTGGATAAGGAGAAAGGTCTAAGGCTGCTTTACCCCCCCCCAAAGGCATTCTTTGGTCCATGAAAGCTTGACTCTGATGTTTCTTTTATCCTTGCTGTGTCCATGTCTATTCTTTCCTGTTCTTAGTTGAAAGAGGAGTGGAAATACAATGCAAAGCTTTGTGAGATATGAAAGACTGAAGGAGTAGAGAGGGCTAGATTGCAGTCTATACTAAAGTCTGCTGGCAAACCTGGATCACCAGAGTGTCTCTAAAGAGAAACCTGTGTGATCCAGCCAACTATGGATTGACTATATGACATCACATCTTGAAAGTAAAGAAGTGATAGTCTACACTGACTATGACTCATTTAGAAATGAATTTGATGAGGTAAATGATTTGTAGAAACTATTTAAAATTTGACCCCATTCTTCTTGGGGACTGAGGTGGTGGGGAAAATGTGTCTCAATTTCAGAAAGATATTTTTATCTCAGTGCTATCTCTATATCTTCTTAGTAAATATTTCTTTATAAAAGCTAATTGATGGTAACTGCTTATATTAATTATAGGGTACAAATCAATGGTATCTGTTATATTGAATACTTATGGTGCTGACACTCAATATTAGGGGGAAATATCAAAATGGAATCTAGAGCTATCAGCCCTAGAAATTTATTTCAATTCTCTTCTAGAATACCCTAAAAGCTACAGATAGTGGATCTCTGGGAATCTTATTTGTCATATGAGTTTGAGTTAGGATAAGGACCTGCAGAGTTCTTAATGATGAAAGATTTATTTTTTTTTAACTAAGAAGCATATTTTTCACCTCATCCATCTCACTATTGAGAAAAAAGAAAAGAAAAACAATCCATCATAATTAATTAGTGAAGATTACAATTTTATTCCTAGGCAAATCAAATTCAGTGGATGACTTGGTAGACAAATCCTAGACCATATTCTGACATATTCATTGGATCCCTGTCATATTTGAATCCAAGTCTTCTTGATTCCAAACCATTTATTTACTTAGTAATTCCTTGATAAATATTTAGAAACTACTTTAGGGTACTCTTTAGGATTAAGTAATGTCCAGGTCTGAAGACTGAACAAGAAAGCATCTAATCAGCCCTAGCTAGTGAGAGTAACAAAAAGCAAGAGGAACATAGGCAGTGTGGTACAATGGGAAGAGCACTAGATTTAGCATCTACACACCTGGTGTTGAATCTTTGCTTTGGAACTTCCTCTCAGGGTGACTTTGGACAAATCACCTAATCTTGGTCTTCAGTTAGTCATCTGTAAAATAATAGCATCATAGAATTTCAAAGCTAGAAGGGACCTCAGAGATCACTTGGTCCAAGCCCCTCATTTTGGAAGGAAGAGGAGGAAATTAAAATCCAGTGCAATAAATTCAGTCTATAAAAGAAAGTTTGAATTCAATAAAGCTTTTAGGGGTCTCTCAGAACCAAAGCTCTTGTTTGCCGCAGGTTTTTTCAACTGTTGAACACTTGGGAAAGGTCTGTGGTCTGAAAGATCTCTGGGAACTTGGTGAAAAACAGCAGGTGCCTCATCCCACCCTAACTCAACCTGTCTCAGTCTTCTTTCCCCACACCAGGGAGTGGGCATCACTCCAAGTTCTCACAGCTGCTCCTGTCTGCCAGCCACTTCTTCTAACCTTTTCCCCATCTGGTTTTTGATTTGGAAAAATAATTTCCCAATGTATGCTGGGCTTTCAATGTTTCTTTCTTTTTCTCCCCAGATACTGTACTCCCAGATACCATACTAAATTACAGTGATTCATTATTCCTATTAAAACTAACAATATCCTCAAATTGCCCAGCAAACCAAACAATTGCAAACAGTAAATTCAAACAGTAAACTGTGGCCGCACATTGGGTAAATGTTATTTCCCTGAACAAGAAAAGCTTTTGGCAAAGTGCTTAACTTGAATACAACAAAAGGCAATTTAATTTAGTAATGCAACTGGATGAAAAATGGAGACCTCAAGTTTAATAAGAAGGGGGAAAGAGACAAGCATATATCATCCAAAAGGATAATTATGAGAAACTATTTTGTATGATCCAGCTAAATCAAAGCTTTTAATGCTTTCTTACTCCTGTCAAAGGAAGGAGATTTAGGACCTTAAAAATGGGAATTTTGCAGACTTCACTGCCAAGAAAAAATGATTTGTCTCTTGATAAATTATTATTGGACTTTATACTTGGGGGGAAAAGTACGCTTACATTGAAATAAATGCCAGAGGATGGCTACAGAATTTATATTATTTGCTCATATCTGTCATTGGATTGGTAGAAAAGTGACAGTCATATTAAAAATGTCTTCTACCTTGCTGTTGGAATGCCACAGATGGGACTTGACAGCATGGCATGGATGAGGTGCAGGCATGCATATCCATCTGACTAAGGAAGTCCAGTCCTGGGCAATTATTTTCTTTTCTTCCCTTCTTCCCTTCCACCTCCGATGCAGACCTCTATCAATCTCTCTGAGTGCTATGGTTGAACCAGTTGTCCTCCTGTTTAATGGGCTGCTATGGCCATTCAAGACAACACTGCCCTCTGACACAGACAGAAAAAAATTGAAATGAGTAAAATCTTTTGATTTCTAACACAGCAAATTTAGAGGTTATGATAACTCAGATTTTTCCTAGAAGGAACTTAACCTTTCCTAAATAAATTAATAGTGGGACATATTTAACTTACTTTTGCTATTAGGAAAATATGCATGTTGATTTTTTGAATGTATATCAAAGATTGCTAATAATGAAAGAAGGGGCTTTGAATACTGTAGAACATCTAATCCAGTGATTTCTAATTTATTGACCATAGACCTTCAGAGACCAAAGAGTTCTAGCAAAAGATCATGGGATTATAGATCTAGGACAAGATGGTATCTTCAGGCCCAGTAATAAGATAACATAGATATTAACTGTTGCCTATTTACATATCAAACATTGTCATTTTGAACATTATTTAGTAAAACTCTTCTTGTAAATCAAATAAATAATATATCAAATATATGATTATTACATTTTTATAAGTAGATTATTCCTTAATATGAGATATCCCAGTTTTTACCTCCATATTTTTGTACATGTGCATCCCTATTTATAGAATACATCACCTCTTTACCCATACTTTTTAAAATCCCTTATTTTCTTAAAAAGAGCTTAGTTGCCATTTTCTACATGAGGCCTTCTCTCTCTCCTGATAGTTATCTCTTGCTTCTAATCTCCCTCTAGAAATTTCTTTTTTTATAATTACAATGGACTTATTTGTATGTATGTTATAGTCTTTGTATACTTTGTTTAGTCATTCAGTTGTTTATGACCTTATTTGCCATTTTCTTGGCAAAGATAATGGAGTAGTTTGGTATTTTCTTCTCTAGTTCATTTTACAGATGAGGAAACTGGGGTAAACAAGGTAAAGTTACTTGTCTCAGATCACATAGTGACTAAGACTTGTTTAAAATTCAGCTCATTCTGACTCCAGGCATGGTACTCTATCTTTTTTGCCCTTTAACTGCCTCATACAATATAGTCCTCCAGCAGAATATTAGTTCCTTGAGTGCAGGAACTGTTGTTTTTTCCCTTTTGGAAACCCAATGCATCACAAAGTGTTTTTTTTCACGTAGTAAATACTAAATATTTTGTAATGAAGTAATTTAATATGATCTAAGTAAGAAATGTTACTACTTGGCTTCCATTCCAGGGAAGTTGAAAAAAAAAGAAACAGAGATCTAACATTATACCAAAATTAGTCAGAATAGTAATTCTTGTGTTAGAAAAAAAATTGGAAGAAGGAAGTTTTTGTGCGATAAGAATTCAGATAAACATGGAAAGATTTATATGTATTTAGCTAGACTGAAATTAGCAGAGCCCAAGAACAATATATACCCTTAGGTTAATAATATAATTGAAAAGATCATTAACAGGAAGCTGAACTCTGAGTAACATAGTCCCAATAATGAAATATACTCTTTTGCCCTTGGTAGGTGGGCACTAACAGGGAAGAATAGTGTTTGCATTGTCAAATACGGTAACTTGAAATTTTTTTTTTTTTAGATTTTTCAAGGCAATGGGGTTAAGTGGCTTCCCCAAGGCCACACGGCTAGGTAATTATCAACTGTCTGAGATTGGATTTGAATCCAGGTACTCCTGACTCCAAGGCCAGTGCTCTATTCACTGAGCCACCTAGCCTCCCTTACTTGAAATTTTTTAAAAGATCTCTTTCACCATTTCTTCTCAAAAGATGATTGTGATGTAAAAACAAAATGCATCAATAACATTTGGAATGATGTTCATTCTTATATGTATTTATGCAACAGCAAATTTAATAGCTCCCACTGCAGAGACTATGGTTTCTATTTTTATATTTTTAAGACAGATTAGAACATCAGAGAGAGGCAACTTGACTCTCTTTTGGAGAGAATTAACTACTTTGAGAAAGACTAAGTGCAATTTTTGAAAAGATAGAGTTAACTGATGTATTTGAGAGAACTTTAAGAAACATTTTGAAAGAGCTGCATTTAACTCATCATATGGAAAACCTCACCTAAAGAGAATTTTGAAAGATTTTTACTACCATCTTGATAGAACAGAATGGTGGGGTTACAGTTCCAGTGTTTATGGGGAAATCAGTAGTTGCATTCAATGCTCAGAAATGACTTTGGCTTCTATCTGTCTCACAGTTGATATATTTTTTGAAATCTTAACATATATTTTTATAGTTTCTTATACAGTTAACAGATTTCATAGCCAAGAACAGTGATATTTTCTAAGCCTATAAAATGAATTGATTCTAAAGAGGAAAATTTATGGGGAAAAAACTCATTTTTTAATGACTTGAGGTAGGGACTTAGAACTAATTAATTAATGAGGTTTTTTTTGTAATTTGTAGAAAAATATCAAAACATTTCTCAAATAACTTTGAATCCAATCTGGAAGAATTAATAAGATAATAAGTCAATTAGTAGAATGAAAGGTAAGGGTTTGATATGATCATCATTTAGTATAGAAAACAGATTAACTGCCCAGACCCTTCTTAGGCTATACAGAAATAAAAATATTGCCAAATTCACAATAACTTTATGTCATCAAATATTTTATCAATTAATAGATAAAAGTATATGTATGATCACATAGAAAAGTATAAAATATTCTGAAATTTTAAAAAGGTCCTCAAAGCATATCTAAAAATTTTAAATAAAGATTGGATACAAGTTGGTGTAATTTGTCCTTTCATTAACAGAGGACAAAAACAAGACCAAAAATGTGATTTGTCTAAGAGATAGCTAAATGGAAAATCTGTCTTACCTATCTACTAAAACAGACCCAGAATGACCACAGCTTGGCAAGACTTTATTAGCCATTAGTTTGACTTACTGTATGCACTAGAAAGTAATAACCTTGCATTTCTTATTAAATGTTCTTGAATTAAAGTGATTCTTTACTTTGTTATGGTACTTTCATACTTTCAGAGTACTTTCATATTTATCATTTTCTTTATTGTCACTATGCCTTATTAGGTAGATAAGGCTGATGGTATTTTTGACCTTCCATAGATGAGGCAAGTAGTATCCTAGCAGATGATGATTTTGGATATGAGAATTAGGAGGAAAAGTCAAAACTCAAAGGGCTGAGAAAAATTGGGAACACAAGATAGAGGATGGGCAGGGCAATGCATATGAGAATGGACTGGTCCTAGGAGAAATTAGAAATAAGTAAAGAAGGCTTCTGAGAATCAGTTAGACATTGAAGGATTGGAAGAGACCCAGTGGTAGTGTTACTTGGCCTATTCCTAAAGGAAATCAAAGGAAAAGGGAGAGAACTCAAATGTAAAAAATGTATTATAGCATTTTTTCTTTTTCTGTGGAAACAAAACAGGTGACTATCAAATGAGAAATGACTCATTAACTTGCAGCATTATGAATGTAATGAACCATATGAACCATAAGAATTGACTATTACTATTAATTCAGAGAAGCCTGAGAAAACTCAAATGAACTGATATAGTGAAATAAATGAACCAAATCATTTATATAGTGACCACACTGATGTAAAAGAAAATAACTTTGAAAGACAGCAGAACTGATTAATATAGCAACTAATCAAGAATTTTGAAGACTAATGGGAAAGCATATCATCTTTCTTTGGTAAGAATTAATTCATTAGAGATACAAGATGAAATATTTTAAAAGTAAATTTATATTATATATTATTTTGCATTTTGTATCACTATGATTATTCCAAATATGTGTCCACCTCTCAGAGAGCCAGTTCATTTGACAAATACTATTTTAGAGAGGAGGAAATTCGACACCAGTGATTGATACATTTTTGGAAAAAAAGCATGTGCAATGTGAGACATACGTTTCTAGTCATAGCCAATGTGTTGAGTTATTTTCCTTACTATATTCATTTGCTATGGAGAAGACTTTTATGGTGGTTGTGTTAGTAACTATTAGGGGAAAAAATCAAGAAAAGAGCCTCAATACAATTTTTTTAACGACACAAGGAAAAAGTCCATAGCAAGATTAAAAAGATGGTACTTTTATTTCAATATTGTTAATTTTGATATATAGGGTATACCAAAAACCTAGTGCAATTTTAAGCTTCATAAACTTAAAACTGCACTAAAACTTTTGGAACATCATGTGTATTTCTTTAAAAAATTCTGCAAAATCATTTTGTGACTTCATATGTGTAATCCTATTGTTTTTAGTCACAGTCTAATGGCAGAGATAACATACTAATAACTAACATGAACACTCTCTATACAGGATAAACTGAAGACAAATGACAAAGGAAAGACTCTAGAAATAAGGAGGAGAAGGATAAGCTTTCTGCACAAGGAAGGACTTTATCTGAGACTTGAAGGAAGCCAGAGAAGTCAGGAGGTAGAGATGAGAGAAGGAGCACATTCCAGGCAAGGAATGAAAACTAGTGAAAATGCATCATATGAAGATAGTGTCTTGTTCAAACAATAACCAAAAAACTAATGTCACTCGATGATACATATATTTCATGGAATTTTTGTGATGTTCAGATGAAATAATGTATGTAAAGTGCATTATTATTCTGATATTTCTTTGAGGCGCAGAAATGACCTTAGGTTCTCAAACTCTATGCCATTTAAATATAGGCTCTACAAACTTTAAGTACAATCTTAGAGATGGATTGTGTATAATTTGTTAAGGAAGGAAAGAAGTAAACACTTATTAGGCACCAGACATTGTGCTAAGCACTTGACAAATATTATCTCATTTGAGCCTATCAGTCCTATGAGTTAAGTGATCTTACTAACTCTTTTTACAAAATGAGGAAAGTGAGGCAGATAGTTTATGTGACTTGACCAGGATTAGGTAGTTAGTGTCTAAGGCTAAATTTGAAGTCATCTGACATCAGGCCTAGTATTTTATCAACTGTACTTAGTGGTCTCTAAATACTATCTTAGTTAAGTTTGAGGGGAATTCATCTCTAGAAAATTGGCAACCTTTGTTTGTCCATAACAACTGACAATACCATCTACTGGTATATCTGATGAGGACATAGAATCATTGATACTAAAATGGTTTTTTGTTTTGTATTATTTTGTTCTGAGAAGGCATGCCCAAGGAAAGAGGTGAAACCAAAGAGATCTTGAACATGAGGCAATTTTTGCTTCTTGTATTATCCCTTCTATTGTTATCATTGTTGACTCATGGCTGATTCTTTATGATCCCATTTAGGGTTTTCTGGGCAAATATATTTAAGTAGTTTGGCATTTCTATTTCCAGCTATTTTATAGATGTGGAAACAGAGGCAAATATCATTAAGTAACTTGCCCAGGGTCATTTTACTGTTAAGTGTCTGAGGACAGATTACTTTTAAGTGTCTGACTCTAGACTTGACACTCTGGCTCTTGTTCCATCTAGCTTTCCATTCTGTAAGTGGGTAAGATATGTTGAAGACCTGCCTCTAACCTAACTGAATCTGGGAGTGCAGAGTCAGTGCTAAAGTTAAAAAAAATTTATAATTTTCATTTATATAATGCTTTCAGACATAAAATTTCTTTCCTCATGACAACCCTGTGAAGTAGGTATTAAAAATAGAATCATTCCTGTATTACAGATTAGGTGGTTGAGGCTCTCAAAATTAAGTGGTTTATCCACAATCACAGTTACAAGAAGCAAAAGGTAGGAATTGAACCCAGGTCCCCTGATCCCAAGTCAGTCTCTATTTACTATATCACTATTGTTAAGAATTATTTAGTGATCTAGCTAAAGTCAAATTGCAAGTTAAATGTGAAGCTGAAATAGCAAATAAAAGCAATTCATATTTCACAGAACTTTAAAGTTTACAAAAAGTAGTTTCCCCACAATAAACACATGAACAGGTATTTTTGTCTCTGCTTTTGAGGCTCTGAGAGCTTATGTGATTTACTCTTGACCATGCAACTAAATTCATAGATATAGTATTTAAACCCAGGTCCCCTGAAAATAAGGACAATTTCCCTTGATTCTCAATCTAATGTCCTTTCTATTCTTTTTTTTTTTACTTTTTACTTTTTTACTACTGCCCTGCCTATCTTTCTTAGCAAATCCTAAGAAACTTGAGTAACTGCCTACATCATTATTCAGACTACCTATCATACAACAAATATTCATGGTCTTAGCAAACCATATCCCTTGAGAATACATCATAAATTTAAAGCAGTTTGCATACCATAAAGAACTATGTAAAATTTTTGTCATTAGCATTATTACTTAATGTCATTTTAATTATTAAAGAATTAGTAACACTTATAAACTATTTTAAAATAATACTTTATTATTGGTAATTATTAGATAGAAACATCAATGATAATGATAACAACAATGATAATAACAAGCCATTAAGAATTAAAAGTGTTTGGCACTGATAAGGTTCTCAAGACCAGGATCAGTTCAAAGGTAGAAAATTAAATCATTAAGGATAAGAGATAATCTCTATTTTTTTCAAAGAACTTTAGGCACATAGATGTTACATCTTTTCCCAGTGGCCCATTCCAATGTCTCCTTCCCTTTTCCATCATAATTCCTTTCTCATATCCAACCAAAATGTGACTTTAATATAAGTACTTTTTCTCTTATTTAATCCTACTGCAAGATGTGGTGGATTCTGAACCCTGATTTGGTGGAAACTGGACCTGGAATGGAACCTAGATTTAAATCCCACCAGTGCCAGTTGTTAACTATGTGATCTTGGGCAAGTCAAGGAACTTTGTTGGTTTTTCCTGTTTCTTCCTTTAATGAATGAGAAAATTGAAATGAAATGATTCCTATGGTCATTTTGAGTTTTTAATACATGATTGGTTGCATAGTGGTTATAGTGCTGGCTCTGCAGTCAGGAAGATTCATTTTGAGGGATTCAAATCTGGTCTCAGACACTTAAAAGCTTTGTAACCCTAAGTAAGTGACTTAACCCTGTATGCCTCAGTTCATCATTTTAAAATGAACTGGAGAAGGAAATGATAAATCACTCCAATATTTTTGCCAAGAAAACCCCAAATGGAGTCACAAAGAATAGGTCACAACTGAAGTGATTGAACAAACAACAAATGATTTTAATTTGCATTCCCATGATCCCTTTAATCTCTCCTCTTCCAGAGAGCTCAAAATAATTTCTTGACCATAACAAAACAGAAACTTGATTCTTTTACAATTACCATATCAAGTATGAGCAGTGTTAGTGTTCTCTCAAATATTTTTCAGTTTCATATGTGATGGGACTGTTCCTGTAACTGAACTGAAAAGTTCATGAGTGCAAATAGTGTATCTTATATTTCTTTTTTTCTTTTTATTCTTTTTTTTACATTTAATATTTATTTATTCTCATTTTGTACAAATAATGTTTTTTACATATTAATAAAATATTCTTGTTTAAGAGTAGGCAAAATACCCCATCCCCCCAAAAAATATAGACTCCCTTTAGCAATAAAGTAAAGGGGAGAGAAAAAAATTAAAATTAAAACTAAAAAAAATAATAGTAATAATTGTAGGTATGGCCAGGTGGTGCAGTGGACAGAGAACCAGTCTTAGAGCCAGGAGCACCTGGGTCCAAATCCGGCCTCAGACATCCAGTGATCACCCTGCTAAGCGGCCCCAGGCAGACCACCCGGCCCCATTTGCCCTGCACCCCCCCCAATAAAACAATAATAATAATAAAAAATGTGCTTCAGTCTGTGTTCCAACACCACCAACTCTGTCATGGGTGGATCACATTCTTTATTATAAGTCCATCACAAAATTTACTTCCATATTTTTCCACCGTTGCCATTGGTGATTGCAACTCCCTCCTTTCATATTTCTCCACTACCATGTACTATATTTTCTCTCTCCTTTCACTCTGTCTCTGCTGTAGGGTAGCTGAGTGGTACAGCAGACAGATCCCTGGCCCTGGGACCAAGAGACCCCAAGCCCCCATACCACCCCTTAGACCCAGCATCTACTGGCCCTATGGTCCTGGACAGGCCATCCAATCCCAGCCCCTTGCAAGAAGTATAAAAGAAAATGTGTTATATCTGATCACTCTCCCCTCATGGTCCAACCTCTCCTCCATCATTCACATCCCCACCCCTTCCCCCTGTCCCCCCCTTCTTACTCCAAATGTCTATACCCCATTGAGTATATATGCTGTTTCCTCTCCTAGCCACCTCTGATGAGAGTGAAGATTCCCTCATTCCCCCTTGCCTTCCCCCCTTCCATAGCTCAATGTAATAAAGAAAAATCTTATTATATGAAATATGTTGGCCTATTTCCCCCTCTCCTTTTTCTTTCTCCCATTACATTTCCCTTTTTTATTGACTCTATTTTTACACCATATTTTATCTTCAAATTCAGCTTTCTCCTGTGCTTCATCTATAAAAGCTCCTTCTACCTGCTGTGGTAGTTGAGAAGGTTCATATGAGTATTATCAGTGTCATTTTTCTATGCCGGAATACATGTAGTTCATCATCATTAAGTCCCTCATATTTTCCTCTTCTCCTCCACTCTCTATGCTTCACCTGAGTCCTGTATTTGAAGATCAAACCTTCTGTTCAGCTCTGGCCATTCCAACAGGAACATTTGAAATTCCCCTGGTTCATTGAAAGTCCATCTTTTTCCCTGGAAGAGGAAATTCATTTTTGCTGGGTAGTTGATTCTCAGTTGCATTCTGAGCTCTTTTGCCTTCTGGTATATTATATTACAAGCCCTATGAGCTTTTAATGTAGTTGCTGCTAAGTCCTGTGAGATCCTGATTGAAGCTCCACCGTATTTGAATTGTGTCCTTCTGGATGCTTGCAATATTTTCTGTTTGACTTGGGAGTTCTGGAACTTGGCTATAATATTCCTGGGGGTTGTTTTTTTGAATCTTTTTTTTTTTTTTTTTTTTTTTTTTAGATTTTTACAAGGCAAACGGGGTCAAGTGGCTTGCCCAAGGCCACACAGCTAGGTAATTATTAAGTGTCTGAGACCGGATTTGAACCTAGGTATTCCTGACTCCAAGGCTGGTGCTTTATCCACTATGCCACCTAGCCGCCCCTATTTTTGAATTTCTTTCTCAGGGAGATCGGTAGATTCTCTACGTTTGTATTTTGCCCTCTGATTCTAGGAAATCAGGGCAATTTTCCTGTAGTAATTCCTTGAAAATGATATAAAGGCTCTTTTCCTGATCATGACTTTCAGGAATTCCAATAATTTTTAAATTATCTTTCCTAAATCTGTTTTCCATATCAGTTGTTTTTTCAATGAGATGTTTTACATTTTCTTTTAATTTTTCATTCTTTTGGTTTTGAAGTATTGAGTCCTGATTTCTCATAAATTCAGTAATCTCCCTGAGTTCTAATCTTTGTCTGAAGGATTTGTTTTCCTCAGAGAGCTTTCTTATCTCCTTTTCCATCTGGCCAATTCTGCTTTTTAAAGCATTCTTCTCCTCAATAACTTTTTGAACTGTTTTATCCATTTGACCTAAGCTGGTTTTTAGCATGCTATTTTCTTCAGCATTTTTTTGGATTTCCTTGACTAGGCTGCTGACTTCATTTTCATGTTTTTTTCCTTCATCTCTCTTATTTCTTTTTCCAGTTTTTCTTCTCTCTCCCTCATTTGATTTTTGAAGTCTTTTTTGAGCCCTGTCACAGGCTGAGCCCAATTTCTGTTTTTCTTGGAGTCTTTAGATGCAGGAGCTTGTGCTTCCTCATCTTCAGACTGAGTCTTTTGATCCTTCTTGGGCTCACAGGCAAAGTATTTCTCAATGGTGTTCCTCTTTTTTCTTTGCTTAGTCATTTTCCCAGCATGAGCCTGGTTTTGGGGTGCTTCCTGAGCTTTTGGGACACTCCCACAAGGATCTCAGTATGTGAGGTTCTGTCTGCCCTCCTGGTCTGTGAATTACCATAAGTGCCCGCCTCTGCCATGGGGCTGAGGGGGGGGGCCTGCTGTTCTATAAGGGGGCCTAGACTGCAATCAGGATCTGAATGTGGTCAGAACTCCAGCGTCCTGTTCCAGGGACAGAGGACAGAGCTGGGCAGTCTCTCTCTGCTCCCTTCCTAGGCTCAGCCCACTCATGCCCTGAGGGATCCTGCTTATGGGCTTCTGCTTCCTGCTCCTGGATCTGGGCTGCTGTGGCCATGTGCTTGCTCTGGCCGAGGTCCCCCACTGTTCCCCCAAGTTGTGCCCGATGCTCCCTGGTGACCCTACAGGTCAGGAAACTCCCCTGCTGCTGTGAGCTACGGCTCCCAGCACCCTGGGGCTGCCTCTGGGAGGCTGAAGTTTGTTGCTCTAGCGGGCCACCCCTCTGGCACGCTGCCCCTCCAATGCTGGGGAGCAGAGCATTTCTGCTGTTTTCCAGGTTACCTTGAGTAGGAGAACTGCCTCACTGGGTCCCTCTGTGGGTTCTGTCTCTCAAAAATTTAGTTAGAGTCCTTAGTTTATAAGTTTTATGAGAGAGTGCCTAAGAGACGATCATCTCTTGTCACCATCTTGGCTCCACCCCCTGTATCTTATATTTCTACAATACCATTCTCCTCTCTCAAGCAGAGCTTTAACTATGGATATTTCCCCTAGGGCAAATAATAATAATAATAATAATAATAATAATAATAATAAATTTCTTAGTTGAGGAACATGAAGTAGAGATAATTATTTGTCTGAATCTATGAAGCTAGTAAATAGCAAAGTTTAGTTTTAACCCATATCATCTAATAGAAGGGGGGTTATTTCAGGCTTTTCATTAGAAAGCCAAAAACTGAAGCTGAAATACTTTTTCCACACATTCATTGGAAAAGATCCTGAAGTAGGGAAAGATTGAAGGCAAAAGTGAAAAAGGGGCAACAGAAGATGATATGGATAGATAATGCCATGGAAACAATGAACATTAATTTGAATACACTTGGAGAGATGGTGGAGGTTAGAAGGAACTGATTTGCTATGCCTCAGAAGCCAGACAACCAAACAACAGCAACGTTGTTCTGTCTACTAAACCTTATTGCCTTATTTTACAAATCAGATGATGGAAAACTAAGAGGAAATAATGCTGCTTAACCAGCGTCATATTTCTTTTAAGTGACAGAACTTGGATGATTGGTAGTGTGGAAGAACTGGCACTTGAGTCAGAGATATTGTTTTCAATCCCACCTCTGAGGCATTACCAACTTAACCCTTAAGTTCAGTTTCTTCCCATATAAAATAAGGGCATTGGAATGTACAACCACTGACATCCCTTTCAGCTCTAGATCTAGTGGGACCAAACTTGCTTTCTTTGTTATGGAGACAGAAATAGAAGACGTAAGTAAAAGTTGAGAAGAGGAAGATTGATGTAAGGGAAAACTTTTTAAGGCTAAAAACCATCACAAAACACAATGGGCTGTCTCAGGGAATAGTGGACCCCCTCTTATTAAACGTCTTTGAGCCCAGCTTTGATGATCACTTGTCAGATATGTTGTAGAGGGAATTCCTAATCAGGTATGGGTAGTACAGAGAGCCTCTGAGGATCCTTCTAAAACTGGGATTCTGTGATGACCTTTGTAAACATGATAAGACATCAGAAATAGAAGGAGGGTTTTAATGTTGAAACAGGATATGTGCTTTTAAAGAAAAATAAGAATCAAGGCTTGGGGTAGCTCACAAGAAGGATAAACACCTTGACTTGTTGGCAACCCTAACAAACTACCTATGCCTTAACTGCATGCAAATTACAGTCCCTTCTCTAAAGTGCTTAACCCTGTGATGCACACAAAAGTTATTAAAAGAATTCTTTGTGAGTTGAAATCAGTAAGGAAGGTCCCCCTCAAGCTTCTTTTTTTTCAAATTAAACAACCCCTAGTTCTATCAACTTTTCCTCATGAGACCTATTTGTGGCTGTTTTAATCAACCTGAGGCAAAGAAACATATTCTCTAGGGAGTGAGCTGGGATGAGTGTAGATGGAGAATGACAAGAGAATGAGTTTACTGGGAAGAGAGGCATAAGCTGGAGCACATACTCCTAATTTCCTTCTCACTGAGACCAGAAGAAGGGTATCTTCAAATTCAGAGTAGTACCTGAGGGAGTTGGTTTCCAGGAAGAATAAAACTTTCTTTATCTCTAGCTATTTTTCAGACAATTTATGCGGAGAAACAGAAGACTTCATTCAAACCCCAGCTCTACTATTCCAGTAGCAGTGCCAGTAGTTGGAGAAGGAGCAGGAGGAGGAGGACGAGGAGGAAGAGTAATTGTAGTGGTGGTAGTAGTAGTAGTAATGGTTACTAGTACACGGGGCAATTTATATAAAGAATAAATAACAAACATTTATGTAAAGATAGAAGACATGATTGAAACCCTAGCTTTACCAATAGAAGTAATAATAATAATAATATTATTATTATACACAGATTTCTATATAGAGCATAAATACAAAAGATCTATACTGATATAGAAGACCTGATTGAAGCCCTAGCTTTGACACTAGGAGGTGGGAGGGTAGTAGTAGCAATAATAATGATTTTATTATTATATACAGAGCTTTAAATATAGTATAACTATACAAATATTTATACATAGGCAGAAGACCTGGTTCAAATCCCAGCACTTCTAGGAAGAGGCAGGAGGAAAAACAAGGTTAAGAACAATGATAATACTCATATTTAGTATTTAAATGGAGTTTTAAAGTTTGTAAAGTGCTTTATATATGCTTTGTCATTTGATTTTCACAAAAATCCTAGGAGGTAGGTACTATTATTATTCTTATTTTACAGATAAGGAAACTGAGATTAAAGATTAAATAACTCACCCAGGTCATACATCTATAAAGTATGTCCATTAGTATTCAGATTGCTCCTCCTGCTTCAGTTGCTTGTATCCTTTGCCCTATGCCAACAACTATTATAGTAAGTAATCTTTTGATGAGTCATTTAGCATTTCTGAATTCTAGATTTTCCTTCCATTAAAAAGGGATAATTAAACCTATTCTCTACCTCAAATGAGATGATGGTTGTAAGAGAGTTTTATAAACTATACTACATAAATATATTTGAACACAAATATCATTATTTTCTCATCTTTCTGAAAGGAATTCAGAGAGAAACAATCATTATAACAACTTGTTACCCTGATACTATACTATTTAGAGGGGGGTTGGAATGCAGTGGCAATAAGCATTTATTAGGCACACACTTTGTCCTAGGCATTTTGCTTATTATTTCATTTGATTTTCACAATCATCCTGCAAGTTAGGTGCTGTTATTACCCTCATTTTATATTTGAAGAGATAAGGACTGACAGATTACGTAACAATGTTTTGCAGACTACTGGTTAGAGAGAGAGAAAACAACTATTTATTCAATTTAATTACAATTTAATAAACATTTATTAAGTACTTACCATATATCAGGTACTGTGCTAAATTCTGGGGCTATAAAAAGAGGCAAAAAAAAAACAGGCACTATTTTCAAGTGAGTGAAATATTGGAATAGGCTACTGGGAAGATGCAAAAAGTCTTCATTTATAAAAGTCTTTGAAGAGGAAAGATAGTCATTTAACCTGAATTATTTAGAGGATCCATGATCCTTTGACAACAAATTTATTGAGATTCCCTCAGTGTTAGGTTGTTAGCATTGTTGTGATCTATTCTCAGTTTTTAAAATGGTTTCAGATAGAAATGTTCCAAGGAAAAGTTGTAAGACTAGTAATATTCCTTTGCATTTTTAAGTTTTCTGGTTTATTACACAAGTGGATGAAGTGATTTTTTGGCATCTTTTTAAGAATGATCTGAAAGCATCTTTAGAATGGCTTTAGTGGTAGACAGTATGATAGGAAGAACACATACCTCATTCTATCCTAATACAATTTCTTTTAATAGGTCTATATATATATTAAAGCTTTTCAGTTCACAAATTAATTTATCATTGTTATCACTATCTTATTACAAATGCAACCCTAAAATATTCTTGAGAATTCAGCAAATAGATTACACCAATAGCATAACAGAGTCACATATTGGACTATATTGCCCCAAACTTCCTGAATTTAATATGGTTCCTAAAAGAATGTAAGAGCACAATTTTTAATAAGTATTGCTTCATTGGATATTTATATTCTCCCAACTCTATGGCATGCAAAACTTTGAAACTACAAAGATGCAAGAGAAGAAATTAAAAACCACATGAGAAGAAAATGGAGAGCATCTGTATCATCTTGTTTTATATTGGTGTTGTCCCCAAAATGGTTTAGATGAATCTTCAGAAGCTAGTATTCAAATACTAGCACTATTTTTTCATAATTATCTCATTTATATAATCTTTTTGTCAATATTAATAATATTGTTTTACAGACTTGAATCTATCAGGCAATTATCATTAGCAATCATTTGCCATTATTTATGTAATTCCTCCTGTCCAATAAATATATGCCAGTGGAGAAGTTGAACCAGGATTCTTTTCTCTTTGCCATGCCAATTCTGCTGGACTGGACTGCAAGCACCTTGAAGAGAGAGAAAATGTTGAATTCTTCTGAATTCACCACAGCATTTGGTAAAATATTTTTGATTGACTGACAAAGCTCCAGGACATATTCAAAAAAAATCTTCTGAGCTTTGCCTTTTTTGATAAAGTTTCTGGGTTTTTTTTGGTAAACCTTTATTGAGCCTCTCTGATTTCAGAGAGTTCCATTCATTTGAAAGCTCAGGAAGTTAGCAAGAGCCAGGAATCCAAGATGCCTATAATAAAATTAAATCACTGCTTCATAGAAATCAATCCTATCCAGGGCCTAATACTTAGTTCTCCTTTGTTTTGGCCCTTCAACAGGGAGCCTGCCTTGGTGAATCAAGCTGAAACAGCTTGAGTCTACTGACTCCCTCACCCCATGAGTAGTTTCAGTTCAATATCTTTCTAATTGCATTTATTGAGAGCTTTCCAACACCCATCAAATTTTAGATCATTTCTCATCCTGACAGGATCTTGAAATTCCCCTGCCCATGGCAAAAAGTGGCTGCATTTTTGATTGCTGATTGATATTGAAATTAACTTGTGTCTAGGGACACATCCAAGTTTAATATCATGGCACTGATTTTTTTCTTTTTCTTTAAAGAGTGAACAAGGAGAAACATCCCTCTGTGTCCAGAGCAATATTATTCACTCATTTAAAATCCCCAAACTCTTGCAAACCTGTCATGCTGGTTAGGATGAAGACTATGGCAGTTGTAGGCAGTAGTAGGCAGTGTGATGCTTTTGGCACTTCTAATGCCAGTTACAAACTCAATAACAAGGTTGTCATCTTCTAGGCCAGAAGTGTTTGTGATTGGTTTAATACCATAATGAGCATATAAACTTGATTCCTTAAAAAAACCTTAAGTTCTGATTGTCACCTTCATAGGCTCAGGAGATAATCATCCAAGTGCTGTCATTTTAGGGAGACCAATCTCTATCTCAAGTTTTCCTGAAATACCCTCCCTAGTATATATAACTTACTGGCATTGAATAGAGAGAAGAACGAAGACTTTCTGTAGGTTAATTCATAGCATCTTAGACTTAGAAGGCAATTAATTGTTGCCTACATTTTACAGATAGAGAAACTCAGTCTCAGAGAAGTCAAATGAGTTGGATACCATATTGTACATGTGGACAAAATGGTGATTACAGGTGTGTTGATTATTATTCCAGTATTTCTTCCCCTTTATTATGCTACCCTTCTGAATCTGTTCTAGGTCAAGTTTCTTAATATAGAATCTCTGAATCCCTTGTGGGATGACAGTAGATAAATTTCAAAGGAATCTGAATTTGGATAGAGAAATTTTTTTTTTCAATAATGTTTGGTTTCCCCCTGTCCTCCTTTGTAGTTTATACTATGCTTTTAAAATCATTATTCTGATGAATCCAAAGGCTTTACTAGGTTTCCCAAGGGGTTCATTAGATAAAGAAAGGCTAAGAGCCCATAGGATTAGCTAGTGATCAGATTGTTTATTTTCTAGAAGGATGTTCTGAAACCTTCTGATAACTGGGACCGTTAGAAATTTAGTATAGGACCAGTCTACCTTTCAACCATCTGATGGTTTGTTACAACATCCATCAACATTTCATTTGAAAACTAGGAGAGGGTAGGACAAGCACATGAAGATAGTTGACACTTTAATACTAATAATTGACTTGTGGTAATCAAGAAAACAAATAACCAGAGAACAAGTATATTAGTTGGTTCCTATATCTGAACTCATTTTTCTAACTTATCCATTTGTTTTGTTTTCTTTAACATTCACCTCTTCTTTCATGACATCTTTCAGAAAAGTCTGGATGGCCATTTGCTGAGAATATTTCAGAGGGGATCCTTGTTCAGGTTGGGCTTTCTTTCCTCTATGTTTCTCATATACGTTATACTGGGCAATGTAGTCAATATAAGTCTATTGACTTCTAGGAATTGTGCTTTTAAATGCATAAAATAAAATACATGGCATTACAGAGCAAACCAATTATATTGAATTCAGTAAATCAATATTGTTTTAAGAATGTTTAAGAATAACTTTGAGCAAATAAATAATTTTAACTATTACAAATAACTAAATACAAAGGACATATGAAGAAAGATACTATCTGCAACCAGGGACAGAATTGATAAATAAAAGTATGTATAGAATTATTTACATATGTATCTAATGATAAGCATCTCTAGTGTGAGAGGGAAGGAAGAAAAATAAGGAGAAAAAGAAAGAAAAAAGGATTTATATAATAACATATATTTAAAAGGAATAGTAAGTTGTATAGATTTGCAATTTCATATGCAATCTTTTATTATACTGGCATGAAAATGTTTATTTCATAAATTAAAAATAAAATTAATAAAATTGAAATATAGTTATCAAAATATTAAAAATAACTAACTTCAAGTTGAGAATCTCTTGGATCCTTTTCAACTCCTAGATCTGTGACTGTTGGTTAAACAGCATTCTCAACTCCCATTGGCTATTTTCTCTCTATCTTGATGTCTTTCTTCTTTCCCTATTCCTTACTACATCTGACCGTACCTCTTCGGATCTCAAACTCCTACCAATTCTTCTTTGTAGCTTAGAAATGACTGTTTAATCTAATTCACAAATGCTACCTGAATAGATAAGGAAGGGACATTTAAGAAAAGATAGATGGCAACTTCATTATCAAGTGCCTAGGCATCCATAAGATGCTAAAAGAAGCACATTATATGAAACTCTCACCAAACCCTCCATGCTTTTATCCATTATACAAACTTTTCTACCTTACTCTAGACTTCACCTCTTTACTTAACTTCAAATAGTATTATTCTTTGATAATGATACATACTTCTGACTAGGACTCCAACCTTCTTCCTGTGACCTCTGGGCTAAGCTCCATATATCTTTGTGCTTCTGCAAGAGCTACCTGGTTCTTCTGAGCTTTCCTTGAGCAGTGGCCTACTTGAGCAGTAGTCCTACTGTTACCAGTAGTCAAACTTATGAAAGCTTAAGACCTTTAGACTCTGCATTCCTTAAATCAGAGACTGGTTTTTGTTTTGGTTTGGTTTTGCCTTTCTTTGAATATCCAAGTCTTAAAACAGTTGCTGGTACATAGTTGACTAAGTATTCATAAGAGATAGTTTTTATTAACTATAACTTGAAGGAAATATCCCTTGAGGAAAACTTTCCTTTGAAAGAAAAGATTTTAAGGTTTGTGCTTTTGTTTTTGTTTTGTTCCAACCCTTCTTCCTCCAATAGAATGTAAGTTCCTTGAGGACAGAAACTTTCTTTCTTTGTACTTATATCCCCATCACTTAATGAATTATCTGACACATATTAAGTTCTTAATAAATAATTATTAATTCACTGATTCCAATCAAGTTCCTTTATCTTCCATAGAGTCACGCAACTGTTATTTCACTAGCCCAATTTAGAAATGACACAAGTGTATTTAGTTCCTGAAGCATCAAAATGAATTTATTATAAGGCAGTCCTGATAGGAAGGCAGGCCTACTATATGGCCTCATGAATTCTCATGAGCCTCTAACTTATAATCCACCCACTCCTCAACCTTATCATGCCATCTGCCCTTTGATTACTTATCTAAGACATTACAAAGAATATTTGGTCTTTGACACTATTTCTGTCCCCTTGAGGATTTACCACATGGCAAACTTTCTCACATAAAGGAAAAGCACAGCAGAGTATTGGGAGTTGTTCTGTAATTCCAAGAGGGAAATGAGATCCAAATCTTTAGCTTCTGAAATTTGGAATGAAAAGAAACATGCAATGCTTGTTAAAGGCCAATTGATTTCTGTTTAACAATCCTATATTCCAATAAATTCTAGGGCATGTTGTTTCAAGCCAAACAAGACAGAAACATATATCTGAAACCCACAGATGGACTGATTATAAATTGTCTGTTACACTAAAACCCTGATTAAGACTGATGGGAAGGAAACAGTGATGCAGTTGAGTTTAATTCTGGGTTTTATTCAGAGTGAACCAATAGTTTCTTTGGTTTCAAATCTTGAAGGTGAAAAATCTCTTTCTTACTAAATAAGTAGAATCTGGGAAACAGAACTCAAATGATCAAGACATTATGTTGTACTGAGAGAACTTTGAAGTCAGAGTCTAGGATCTGGGGTCAAATGATGAATTTTCTGCTGTTCACTTCTGACAAGTCATCTGACCTCTTTAGTCTACAGTTACCTCAACTAAAACAAGGGGGTCAGACTAGATGATCTCTAAGATTCCTGCCAACTCTTAATGATTCTAAATTTGCCGGTTCTTAGGGTTAGCAAAATAGGAGGTAGATTAGTGGGCAAATCTTTTTGATTGAATGGTTACTGAGGTCATTTTGTACTATGCTATATATATTGAAAATTTAGATTTTCTGGAAGTTGCTTATACTTGATAGGGTCTCATAAAAGGTTTGTTGAATTGAATTGAATTGCACTGAATTGTATTGAATTATTTGCCTCTTTCACCTAAAAATCCAAGAGTTGAAAACATCAAACCATAATTGACAGTTTTTGTCATTTGGGCTGTGGATTAACAAAAGCAGGTGGTACATTTTCATTGTACCACAGTAATGGCTGGTCCATGGGAACATGGTGGCAGGGTAAATTATTCTTCAGTGTGTGAATTGCACCATTTGATAACATTTTTGCTTTAAGAAACTAAGTATGACAGGCACATGGAACCCCAGAATAAGAGGATGCAAAGCCAAACTTGTGTTGAGCTTGTCAAACCGTCATTCAGCTGTCAGTTTGTTCTCATTTATTTGTTTTAGTCTCAGCTTCCTTGACCCTTTAGCTTGTCCTAATGATTTGATTCAATTTTTGTCCTTGGCTTGTGTTCCTAAATGATAATTCAGCCTCTTCTCTTGATTTTCTCTTTCCTACCCTCTTCCTCACAAAGGATTTCATGATTGTTCATAAAGATGTTGGGCATGTAGTAGGTGCAGGTAGGATCCTCCAGTGGGTTGATGTATTTCTCAAGTATAGTCTTATCAAGAGATCTAGATAGACTGAAGTGACCATGATCTTGCCCCAAGGCACCAAAATGTAGAAAGCACCAATATCTCTCAACAGTTTTATCAGGTAAAAACAATTATATTTGTCACTTAATAAGAATAAATTGAATATTTGAAGTCTGGGTCTATTCATGTTAACTGCACACTTCAAATGACTGATCTTTTTTTTTTCTATATAAACATTTAATACACTCTTTATTCAGTAGCATGATTGGTCTTTAAAGGGTGAGGTGAAGGCAAATTTCATGGTAAAATTGTCAGGTAGCACTCTATTCTTGTCTCTTTCATTACTTGCCTCAGATGCTTAAATAGTTCTTGCCTCAAGCCACACAAACTGCTCTGGTAATCTGCTCCTCAAAGAGTGACTCTTGTCTACTTAATGGCAGGTCAGATGTGAACTTCAGGGATCTCAGATTCTGGGTAATGTCTTCCTCTTCCATTCCCAGGAATCCACAAGGAACCAACATTCTCCTTCTGAGTACTGATCAAAACATAACTTTGGAAACTTCATGGAAACCCAGGTAGTCATGAGAGGTCATAACAGAGAGGTCAACATGGACTTCATAGGCTAAATTTTTTTTTAAGTTGAGGAAACTAAAGAGAAGTTTATTGATTTACCCAAGCTTACAACAGATAGTAAGAAATGGAGGATGAATTGGAACTCAAGTCCTCTCATTCCTGATGTAATAATCATTTCACTGAAACATACTTCTTCTCTAAAATAAAAGTAGGTTTATGATTTTCAAGGGCTACACATTTTAACATATTAAGAAATGAATATTTTATTGATAAATTTTCTGCTTTATGCATTAAAAAAAGAAAAGGGGAAATTTCAGGTCTCAAACTTTGGGAAGAATTTAGGAAGGTTAGGCCCTCTTATACCTCTGACACTCTCTCTCTCTCTCTCTCTCTCTCTCTCTCTCTCTCTCTCTCTCTCTCTACTTCCTCCTTCCTTCTTCTATCTTTTTTCTGCAAATTAAAAGCTATACCTCTCTTGCCAAAGTTCTTTTGATATACAGCTCTGATATTCTAAGCCTAAGGCTAGCTTTGTGTCTAGGTACATGATCTCTCATCATCCAGGACAGCTATGTAGTTTCAATATTTAAACACTAGCCAACATATCTTTATGCAAGTATACCCCATGTAATATTGTTAATTAGTTCCACAAAAATTTCATCTTCTCCCCTCAAGAAAAAATAAAAGAAGTTGAAATAATCTTACTCATGGGAATAGTCTCATAGAAACTGAAAGTGAGTTATAATATGGAGATTTTCTTCTTAAGAAGAGAGAGGGTGATGCATACCCACACCCAGGAAAGCCCTACGGCTGTGTCTAGTAAACCAAAGAGGGAAGTTAAACAATCTGGGTCCAGGTCGGTTCTTAGTCCAAAATAGTGAAAAGGAAACACTCATGGGGTAAAGTCTAGGTTTTGCAACCCAGAATTATAGTAATCTAAACCTAGGTCATACTCATAAGCTGCAGATCTGAAATATGAACTCAGGTCTTCTGATGTTAAATTCAGTGGGCCCAATGGGGTGGCCCTAATAGACCTTGAGGAACTTGCTATAGTAGTGCCCTAGCAATAGATGGTCAAAGGCTATGATTCACAAGGTAGAACAGGAATGATATTGGGTAAAAATAGTAAGAGTGAATGTGGTAAGAAGCTGTCTCAGGGGAATAAGAATGAAAAGAAGAGGGCCTGGGGCAAGAAGATTTGGTTTCTATTAGTACTGGGGTAAATCTTTGAGTATGATTAAACTTAGCCAAAGAGAACTAAAGAGGTTGGCTTAGACACACAGGTGTTCTGGGGAAGAATCCTTGATTGGAATAAAATGGAAGAGGAAGCTACTAGATCAATATTTTAGGAAAACCTCATCTATCATAATTCATTTCACTCTCTCCCCTCAAGCTATCTCTTCCACTACCTGATCAACTACTGTTATTTCTGTAATCATGAACCACTATTAGGCCAAAACTGTCCTTGTTCCTGGATGACTGTCAATTCTCTATGACCTTTACATTAGCATCAGAGATGAGAAACCAATCAGACATACTTAAGGAAGACCTTCCTTTCCCTTTGAAACTGCTAACTCTTTTTCTCTCTTCAGATTCTCTGAAGTGCCCTAGTATTTGGAATGGAAATGGTACCAATAATCCTACTCATTGAAGTGGATAGATTTTGCTGGAGTGATATGCCAAGGCCTTGGAGAAGTTCTTATAAGATGATTACGAAATCATTCTTTTCTGTTTTGACATGAAGACCATCTGGCCTGGTGGCATCTTTTGTTGAATGTCTTTTTAACCTGTTCTGCTTTAGAGATATTTTTAATTGTTTCGTTTTGAAGTAGGAAGGCCTAATTTTCTAAACATGAACTGCTTCCCCAGTTTGGGAAATAGATACTGCCTTTGTACCATTCCTTTGTTGTTCCTGTCTTCCCCTCCATACTCTCTTTGTTGTCTCTATTTTATCCATGAGACCTTCTCTTAAACATGTCAAATAAAAGTACTATTACTTTTAGCAATGAATGACTCAACAAATTTGCATGAAAACTCTTTAAGTCTCAACAACTGACCATAATTCTGATCTTGTAGTTCATAAAACTCTCAAATTTCTTAAATGATCTTGCCTCTAGTCAAGTCTTATTAATTTTGTATCTGTGAAATTGATTTTTGGAATACAAGTACACCACTTTACATTTGTCATTATTATATTTCATCTTAAAATAATCACCCCCAAATTCTCTACATGACCATTCAGGGATTCATAACTATTTTTTGCCTGTCATGTTCTCTTTGGAAGTCTGGTGAATTCTATGGATTCCTTCTCAGAATAACATTTTCAAAAAATAAGAAAACAGAAAGAAACAATTATTTTCAAATGCTGCAATGAAAATATTTTTCCTTTAAGAAAGTTATGAGACCTAGTTTCAGAATGCCTTTTTTGGATCCTGATTTTCACATTGAGTATATTAGTAATTCTTTAATGCTCTATGTCATTTGGATGTGTATCAATAAGTGATTTAAAAATATACTGAGAAAGCGATACAATTGCAATCAGGAGAACCTGAGTTCAAAATTAGTCTCAGATACTTACTAAGTGTTTGACTCTGAACAAGTCACTTAACCCTAAATCCATGTTAAAAAATACACTAAAAAATACAAGTAAGTTTAGAGGATGACCAGATGTCACATTATAGGTTTAGCAGCTCCCACTCCCAGGAGGGGCAGAAAAGGATGATGATAAAAAGGGAGGTAAAGAGTGGAAAGATAAACTTTTCTTCCCAAATACTTGTCCATTTCAGGCCTACCAGCAGTAGCAAGACTCAGTGTCTCTTGTTCTGCAGAGCAAAAAAAGATGAAAAATGGATTTTTTTATCCTCAAAACACCCTGCTTTGTATGGGAAATCTATGCCTTGCCCACGGCCACAACTGTTGACAGGACACACTTCCTGCAGCACAGTTCCTGTAAGGAACCCTCATTCAGTGCTTTTATCTAAAGAGTTCCTTTGCCCTTTCAGACCTCACTGTTTTATAGCTGATATTCTCCCTGTCATATCACTTACTCTCTGATCAGAGGTGTTTATCTCCCTCTTTTTCTAAGTGATATTGTGCTGTGTAATTTACTTACTTGACTGGCTTCAGCTCGGAGGCTTGCACTTTGTAGACAGATTGTTTCTAGGGATTATCTAAACCTTTTCTTCATTACCATTTTTGAAACAAACATTATATAGTTTCAGTATTGAAGTACGAGTCCCTGTCTTCTCTCTCTTTTTACAACTGTCACATACAAGCATGTTGTAGTCCTGTGTTTGAATGGATGACTACTGCCTTGGGGCTATCCTTATTTCCCTGAAACCTTCATTTTTCTACCTCAGCAAACCTTGGGGACACTGAAACTCCAGTGACTGGCTTTTCAGACTTTAACTTCCCATTGTCAGTCCCTGGAGTCAGACTGGAGACCAGATTGGAGTCTGTGATTTGTCAATGTGGTCTCTCTCTCTGACTCCTTCAGGAGAGGTGGGAAGGTATTGTCCATCCCTGAATTCAGAGTCAAAGCAAAGAGAAGTAATTCATACAAAAGGGTTAGGGGAGGGATCAGTGGAACAGTGGGAGGGAGATTAAAGGATCAAGAGAAAAGCACAGAAAAAAAAAAGCTTGAAATTCCCAACTGTTTGCTTACTGACTGGTAGACAAGAGCACATAAATGATATGTGAGAAGTTGTCCTGCTATGGGTGAGAATAAGGATGGGATTTCTGTGGGTTAAGTAGGAAATAGCCTAGGGTGTGGAAAAGTACTAGATCTGGAATCATAGTAAATATTTGCATTCAAATGCTGCCTCCCGCATATCATCTATGTAGGATGATCATGATCCTAGGTAAGTCACTTAACTTACTTAAGTCTTCATTTCCTCATTTATAAAATGAGAGGGTTCAATTAGATGCCCTCTGGGTTCCCTTCTAATTATAGACCCATAATTCTATGAGGCTTTTCAGTTCTCCATAAGGCTAGAAAGTGATCCAGTAAGGTCACTTCCAGTTTGGTTTAACTGAAATAGCATTAGGAGGAGACTTGATTCCATACTCAATTATGTAATCTTAGCAAGGATTTAGTTTAGGACTTCTTGAATTCTAGTTTCTTCAATTGTAGAGTAGGAATAATACTTGCATTTTCTCATGTACAAGATTCTTATGAGGAGTTGCTATAATTTTTACTAACGATTTCCCATCTTTTTATTGCTTGATTATTATGTCACTTTTTAAAAATCTTCACCTTGGGACTTTCTAATGTTTGTGGAATAAACTCCAAATACTTGGATCCTTGATGGCCTAGTCTGCTCAGTGGGGTAAGGTTAAAAAAACCCAGAGCCCCACAAGTTGCATATTGATTTAGAAAACCACAAATTAATATTGTATTATATAGTATTGATTTATTTTATTAAATATTTCCCAATTACATTTTATCTAGTTTTGGCTATATTCTGCAGCGGAGCTATGAATTTGACTCTTCTGGACTAGATAGCACTAAATAATCTAACCCCATTAGATACATTCTAACTTTAAGATATAATAATCCCGAATGGTTTCATATTCCATTTCTGACTTCTACTTCTTCAACATCCTCTCTCACTATTACCTTAATCTGAACCCTTGGCTCCAATCATGCAGATTTGTGGCTACAAACATGATTTTTGAACTCCTGTCTCAAAATATTTGCTTACAATAGTTGTCCTGGTGCCAAGAATTCCCTCCAATCTTTTCTCTACCTATCTGAAATCTACTTTGCTTTCAAGGCCTTCTATATACTTGACTAACAATAACAATAACAAGAGCAAAGATTTATTAAGTACTTGTAATAGCATCATGGTGATTACTAGAAGGACAAAAATTGAAATTAAATGTGGCCTCCCTGGCCTAAAACTTATGTTCTTTTGAGGTTACCACCTCAGAATTCATTTGGTATTTCCTACCTGTAGCTTTTCATTTTTCCAATAAAATATTATTCAACATATTATCTTCTTAGAAATTACAATATCTAAAACTTGTGCATATGTTTTTTCAAAGTTAAAATTAGTGTTTATTTTAAAGTAGCAAAACTTTAAAAATAATTCAAATTAGGTTCCTCACATCAATTTACTTTATATATATATATGTATATATATATATATATATATATATAAAACTATGCATTCACATAAAGGATAAACACTGTATAGATAAGTTATGTATTGTATAACTGTATCTATTTATAAGTATATTTTCCTCACAATAAGTTAATATATGTGTGTGTGTGTGTGTGTGTGTGTGTGTATGTGTGTGTGTGTGTATGTGTGTGTGTGTGTGTGTGTGTGTGTGTGTGTGTGTGTGTGTGTGTGTATGTGTGTGTGTATGAACCAAACCTTTGATTTCAATAGTGCAGGGAATCTCTTTATGATGAACTTTCTTTGAAAATTCAAATTGGGACCCAGATTTATGGTGTTAGGGTCACCTATGGCATTCAGTCATGAAATGACTTGTCCAAGGTTACATAAATATCTATCAAAGGCTTGATTTGAACCCAATTCTTGTCTTTAAGGTGAAGTTTCTATTTTACTATTCTGCTTCTGCTTCTGCCTCTGCTTCTTCCTCTCCCTCTCCTCCTTCTATCTTTATGTCTCTGAACCTAGTATTATGCCTTTGCTTTCCTCTAAAATTCTCCTCTCATTTTTCCACTCCCCCTTTTCTCTTCCTCTGACCCTCCTTCCAATACTCATCTTAAATAAATAGACACACATGTATATTCTTCCTCCCCAGCCAAAGACAGGGACTATATAAGACAGTCAACTTATTTATGGGTTGCATTCTAATGTTAAGTAATAAATCTTTCACTTGGAACTTGGAACTTATTTCTTATAAAAACAATGTTTTAAATAGTGATTGGTTCCTAGATGGGTTCACAGAAGCCTATTTAACTCATAATGCAGCTGAAATAAAATAAATTTGCAATGAAAAATAGAAGGAAACTGCAGTGTTAGTGTTCTAATAATTACACAAAACCAAAAAGTCCCAATAAAATGGAATAAGAAATCATGTTATTTATCTTCAATTCTGGTACTTGAGGAATAGCAGGTTTAATAAGAGAAAGGAGGTAGGTAGAGAGTGGTTTGGAGATAACTCTGAAAATTTTTAAAAATGATAGAGCAGCCTCATGGCAGAAGGGAGTGAGGAAATGCTGCATGTGAAAAGAGTATTCTAAGACAGTTGTCTGGAACTCTGTGAACATCTCTGCTTAGTGCCACGGAAAGGATTTGTGGTCAAAGGAAGGCCCAAGTTCTGGTTCAGTTACCACTAACTATATGACTTCGGACAAGTTATTTCTCTCTGGGCTTTAGTTCTCTCATTTGTAAAATGAGGAGGATTAGACTAGATGAATTCTGAATTCTCTACTAGATCCAATTCTATCAATAATCCCAATCTATGATCAAGTCCTGTAACACAATCTTAAAAAAAAGTTCTAATTTAAGTCAATATTTTTTTGGAAGTAACAGCAAACCTATTTCTCTGAAACAAAGTATGGGGATAGAAAGACAAAAGGGGGAAATAAACTGAGTGACTAATAGAATATATTAATTCTCACAAAACTCCAATTTTTTAACAAGTACCCAGTTTGGGGGTATTGTTGTTATTGTTTGAAAGATAGATTGATAAAGAAGTGGTCTAGACCTATGGTTTCCATTAGTGAACTATTAAAGAAATTTCCCCCATTGATGAAGATAAGTAACTAATCTACTATTTATTAACTCAGACAGTTGTCTGGAGAATAAAGGTTGTGATCTGCCGATGGATAAATATGCCATAGAATAATAAGATTTTGAAGTAAAATAGACATTAAAGGTGATTAAATATACCCTTCTCATTTTACATAGCATACCTCTTCCTGTGAAACAGAATATGGAAATAAAAAGTGGCAAAAAGAATAAACTGAGTTAGTGATTGAATTAGGAAGATGAGCATGGCAACTTAATTATATCAGCTCTCACAAAACTCCAATTTTAACAGATGCCCAGAATTTGGATCCTCTTGGTACTGGTGTTTAATCCACTGCAGTACCTATCTTATTCTGCCATGATGGTCCCTGAAATGCCAAGGATATTGGCAGGGTCTTGTCTTTTCTTTTCTTTTCTTTTCTTTTCTTTTCTTTTCTTTTCTTTTCTTTTCTTTTCTTTTCTTTTCTTTTCTTTTCTTTTCTTTTCTTTTCTTTTCTTTTCTTTTCTTTTTCTCTTCTCTTCTCTTCTCTTTTCATCTTTTCAGAAAATTTCATTTTTTTCATCTTTTCAAGGCTTATCTGTAGTCTTGTTTTATTTCTTGGCTATTCAAACAATAGTACCTACCAAATAAAAACTCCAACTCCTCATTTTGATACTTAAGACTCAACACAATTGGACAATACTCCAACATGAAATCTTTAAGCCTACTTTCTACCCACATAGTACTATTTGATTGTATCCCAACTTTCCATGTTCCCTCTCATCTCTGAGCTTTCAATCACTCCTAGGAGTGAGAAAAATGCTCTAATTGACATTCCAAGTCTTCTATAATCTAGCCATATATGACCTTAAGATGTAGTATTCTTAAACCTCCCCCCCCCCACACACACACATGTACTTTTCCATCTAGTGACCTTGTCTTCCTGGCTGTATCGCAAGGAAGACATTCCTCTCTGCTCTGGGTTTTCTCTCTGACTTTTCCCCATGCCTGGATAGCTCTTCCTCCTACACTCCAACTACTGAAAGACAACTGAAATATCAGTCCATAAGAAGCCTTTTGTGATACATTTTGATTCTGGTACCTTCCTTTCATTGATTATTTCCTATTTATCTTGTATCTAGATTGCTTTGTTCATACTTGTTTGTGTATTGTCTCTCCCATTAAATTGCAAACTCCTTGAGGGAAGGGATTACTTTTTGTCACTCTTTGTCCCAAGTATTTGTCAAGCAATTATTATTTGCTTAATAAATATTTATTTATTGATTATTACTTCCTTCTCAAATGTTTTCCTATATCATGCCCTCCCATTCCTATTTATCAGTATCTTGCACCTTCTTCAAATATTATTATTAAGTAATAATGTCATATTTCTTTTGTGCTTTAAAGTTTACAAAGCATTTTAATCACCATAGCCTTGTGGTAGGTAGTAGAAACATTATTAAACCATTTTTATGGAAATTGAACCTCAGAAAAATTAAATGAATTGCTTGGTGTCTCATAGCTAATATCAGAGAATGTGTCAGAAATGATTCCTCCTAATTTCAGATCTGGTGTTCTTTCTAAAACAGGGCACACTGCCTATCTAAGAGTCTCTTATATTAAGAAATCTCTGTTCTACCCAAGTTGAATTTGGTTTCTTCCTCCATTGAATTTTTGGGATTTAGAGCAATTTCCTGGATGAACAGGAAATGCCTCTCATTTTGAGTGAAATTAGGGTAGCATTCTAAGATAAGAACAATATCTGGAGAGAAATCCTGAGTGAATACTACAGAGAGACAACATTAGGGAATTGGGCAACTGGAGAAAGTAGGAAAAAATACTGCAGCTGAAAGGAAGGTGAATGAGTAGAAATGGGAGAGTACTGGAAACAAACTTTGCTAATAATCTGCTATTTAATCTGGATTGGGTCCTTCTGGATGCATAGCCATCCTTTCATGCTTCCCTGATTGATTCTGAGTACTTTCCACTTCTAAAGCTTGTCATTGTGAGGTCCCACCTCTCAAATCTATATTTTAAATTCTTTTTTGGTTGCAAAGAGTTTTATTTTTTTTATAAAGATTTTATTTATTTTGAGTTTTCCAATTTTCCCCTAATCTTGCTTCCCTCCCCCCACCCCTCACAGAAGACAGCATGTTAGTCTTTACATTGTTTCCATAGTATACATTGATCTAAATTGAATGTGATGGCAGAGAAATCATACCCTTAAGGAAGAAAAATAAAGTATATGATATAGCAAAATTACATAAGTTAATAGTTTTTTTCCTGAATTAAAAGTAATAGTCTTTGGTCTTTGTTCAAACTTCATAATACTTTTTGTGGATACAGATGGTATTCTCCATCGCAGATAGCCCCAAATTGTCCCTGATTGTTGCACTGATGGAATGAGCAAGCCCATCAAGGTTGATCATCACCCCCATGTTGCTATTAGGGTGTCCAGTGTTTTTCTGGTTCTGCTTATTTCCCTCAGCATCAGTTCATGCAAATGCTTCCAGGCTTCCCTGAATTCCCATCCCTCCTGGTTTCTAATAGAAAAATATTGTTCCATGACATACATATACCAGTTTGTTAAGTCATTCCCCAATTGAAGGATATTTATTTGATTTCCAATTCTTTGCCACCACAAACAGGGCTCCTATGAATATTTTTGTAGAAGTGATGTTTTTACCCTTTTTTCATCATCTCTCCATGGTAGAGACCCAAGTAGTGGTATTGCTGGATCAAAGGGTATGCACATTTTTGTTGCCCTTTGGGTGTAATTCCAAATTGCTCTCCAGAAAGGTTGGATGAGTTCACTGTTCCATCAACAATGTATTAGTGTCCCCGATTTCCTACATCCCTTCCAACATTGATCATTGTCCTTTCTGGTCATATTAGCCAGTTTGAGAGGTGTGAGGTGGTACCTCAGAGATGGTTTAATTTTTATTTCTCTAATAAGTAATGATTTAGAGCAATTTTTCATATGACTATGGATTGCTTTGATTTCCACATCTGTAAATTGGGTTTGGATATCCTTTGACCATTAGTTAATTGGACTAGATTTTTTTCAAAATTTGACTCAGTTCTCTGCATATTTTAGAAATGAGTCCTTTATCAGAAAGACTAGTTGTAAAAATTGTTTCCCAATTTACTATATTGCCTTTGATCTTGGTTACAGTGGTTTTGTCTGTGCAAAAGACTTTTAGTTTACTGTAATCAAAGTTATCTAGTTTGTTTTTAATGATGATCTCCATCTCTTCTTTAGTCATAAACTGCTTCCTTTCCATAGATCTGAAAGGTAAACTACTCCTTGATCTTCTAGTTTGCTTATAATATTTTTTATGTCTAAATCCTTTATCCATTTTGATCTTACATGCGTATAGGGTGTGAGGTGTTGGTCTAATCTGAGTTTCTGCCAGACTAACTTCCAGACTAACTGTTGGGAACAACAGTTTTATTGAACAGAGAGTTTTTTTATCCTAATAGCTGGACTCTTTGGGTTTATCAAACAGCAGATTACTGTAATCATTTCCTTCTATTGCACCTAGTCTATTCCACTGATCTACCACTCTTTTTCTCAGCCAATACCAGACAGTTTTGATGACTGATGCTTTATAATATAATTTTAGATTTGATAAGGCTAAGCCACCTTCATTCGCACTTTATATTACATTGAATCCCTGGAAATTCTTGACCTTATATTTATCCATATGAATCTACTTACAACTTTTTCTAACTCATAAAAGTATTTTTTTTTTGGAATTTTGTTTGTTAGGGCACTGAACAGGTAGTTAATTTTGGTAGAATTGTCAATTTTATTATATTAGCTCAACCTCTCCATGAGCAGTTGATGTTTGCCCAGTTGTTTAAATCTGATTTTATTTGTTTGAGAAGTGTTTTGTAATTGTTTTCAAATTTTTTGAGTCTGGTTTGGCAGATAAGACTCTTGGGTATTTTATATTGACTGTGGTTACTTTTAATGGTATTTTTCTTTCTAGCTCTTTCTGCTGTATCTTGCTAGTCATATATAGAAATGTTGAGGATTTATGAGGGTTTATTTTATATCCTGTGATTTTATTAATGCTGCTAATTATTTCCAGTAGGTTTTTAGATGATTTTGGGGACTTTCTAGGAATACCATCATGTCATCTGCAAAGAGTGAGAGTTTTGTCTCTTCCTTTCCAATTTGAATTCCTTCTATTTCTTTTTCTTCTTATTGTTGAAGCTAACATTTCTAATACAATCCTGAATAGTAGTGGTGATAATGGGGATCATTGTTTCACCTGTGATATTATTGGGAATGCCTCTAGCCTATCCCCATTTCATATAATTTTTGTTGGTGGTTTCAGATAGATATTGATTATTATTCTAAGGAACAATTCATTTATTCCTATAATCTCTAGTGTTTTAGTAGGAATGGGTGCTGTATTTAGTCAAAAGCTTTTTTGGCATCTATTGATATGATCATATGATTTCTGATAGGTATGTTATTGATATAATTTTATTATACTAACAGTTTTCCTAATATTGAACTATTTCTACATTCCTGGGATGAATCCTACTTGGTCATAAGGTATTATCCTAGTGATAACTTGTTGTAATCATTTTGCTAAGATTTTATTTGAGATTTTTGCATCCATTATTCATCAGGGAGATAGGTCTATAATTTTATTTCTCTGTTTTAGCTCTTTCTAGTTTAGGTATCAGCACCATATTGGTGTCATAGAAAGAGTTAGGCAGAGTTTGGCCTTCTCCTATTTTTCCACAGAGATTATATAGAATTGGAACCAATTGTTCCTTAAATGTTTGATAGAATCCACTTGTGAATCCACCTGGCCCTAGAGATTTTTTTCTTAGGGAGTTCAATAATGGCTTGCTACATTTCTTTTTCTGAGATAGCTTTATTTAGGTACTTAATTTCCTCTTCATTTAGCCTGGGCAACTTATATTTTTGTAAATATTTGTCTATTTCACTTAGATTGTCAAATTTATTGGCAGAGTTGGGAAAAATAATTCAGAATTATTCCTTTAATTTCCTCCTCATTTGTGGTGAGTTCACCTTTTTCATTTATGATACTAGCAATTTGGTTTTCTTCTTTTGTTTTTAAATCAAATTGACCAGAGGTTTATTGGGGTTTTGAGGGTTTTTTTTTTCCCATCAAACCAACTCTTGGTTTTATTCATTAGTTCAATAGGTTTTTTGCTTTCAATTTTATTAATTTCTCCTTTAATTTTTAGAATTTCTATTTTGATATTTAATTGGGGATTTTAATTTGTTCTTTCTCTAATTTTTTAGTTTCATATTTAGTTCATTGATTTCCTCTTTCTCTAATTTATTCATGTAAGCATTTAAAGATATAATATGTCCCCTGTCAGTTGCCTTGATTATTGTCGTTATCTAGTATAAAAAGAAAGAATTCTGTCTATAATTTGTTGCTTGATCCACTCATTCTTTAAAATAAGGTTATTTAATTTCCAATTAGTTCTGGTTCTATATCTCCCTGGCCCAATATTGCATATGATTTTTGTTGCTTTATGATCTGAGAAAGATGTATTCACTATTTCTGCCTTTCAGCAATTGATCATTAGGTTTTATGCCCTAGTACATAGTCAATTTTTGTGTGAGTGCCATGTACTGCAGGAAAAACTATATTCCTTTCTATCCCCATTCAATTTCCTTTATAAGTCTATCATATCTAGGTTTTCTAACAATCTATTTACCTTCTTAACTTCCTTTTTGTTTATTTTATGATTAGATTTATCTAAACCTGAGATTGGGAGGTTTAGGTCTCCCACTAGTAGAGTTTTGCTGTCTATGACTTCCTGTAGCTCCGTCAACTTTTCCTCTAAGTATTTGGAGCTATACCATTGGGTGCATACATATTTAGTATTGAAATTTTTTATAATTTAAATTCTTAACATCACTCCCTTACTTCCCAATTCTTCCCTCCATTACTGAAGTCTTAGAGGAAGAGGTGGGGTATGTGGTATGTTCAAGGAAGAGTAGTACTTTTGTTATGAGGGTTGCGGAGCTCTTTCCAGGGCTGATTTCCACCTTTGATGTCCACCTGGGCTAACTAACTCTCATCTGTGGCTCCATTAAGCTGTAGCATGCACAGTGTCCATACCTCAGTAAACAACTTGGGCAGCTGGGATAATCAAATTTGAGGGTAACCATAGGAGTCTCAAATTCATTGATGAGTTGTGGGAGGGGGGTTATCTATCCCAAGGATGTGAAATCTTTTACTGGTGGAATGGGTGGATGGACAACACTTAATTACAATTGTCATAAAGCCAACTGAAAAAGTTGCCATGGAGTGCTTAGAGCTTAGACATTAAAGATGTCAGGTCATGCACTGCATCTGGAGCCATCATCAATTGCCTTGACTCTGTCTTGTAGATCATGATGAATTTGGAAGAGAGAGTGAGGCTCTACATCACTTAAATCCAATTTATGCACATATCAAAAGACATCACCCATTCTTTATTATTCCTCAAAGTCCTGAGACAACAGGCAAGTGACAAAGCAGTAGATGTGGATACACTGGTACCTGTAGTAACAGTCCTACACAGAGATAGCCCAGGCCATAGGGTCATTTGCCCACTGAAAGCAGCAGTGAAATTCAGCATCCCCCTGGGTAACTGAGCAACTCTTTTGAGGATCACAACACTTACCTCCTGATGTGAGCAAGAGGGCTAGAAAAGGTGCCCTAAAAATTGTCTGCTTAATGGGCCCTGACCTGATTACCTTGGCAGGCAGGTATAGTCAAAACACAAAAAAATCTACAAAAACTTTTTCAAAGAAGATTCCACTCACCATTGGAGCATGGAATGTGTGCACATTCATAGATGACACAAGGTCTAATAGACCTGAAAGACAGAGAGCTCTTGTTGAGAGAGAGCTCAGCAGTCATCCTATCCAAATAGAAGCCCTGAGTGAAACAAGCCTGACAAATGAGGGTCAGCTTACTGAGGTTGGAGCTGGATATACATTTTTTTCTGGAGAGGACACAGTGAAGGAGAGTTCTGTGAAGCTTGGGGTAGATTTTGCAATCAAAACTGATCTGGTTAATGTTCTTGAATGCCTACCAAAAGGAATGAATGACAGACTCATAACAATGAGATTGCCACTTCCAAGAAAATGCCATGCCACCATCATCAATACCTATATTCCCAACATGATAAATTTTGATGAATCGAAGAAAAAAAATTTTTGAAGACTTAGAGACTCTTATCAACAATGTGCCAAAAGCGGGTGGGTGATTTTTATGCTAGAGTGAGCTCAGATTACCAGATATGGCAGGGAATCCTTGGGATGAATGGAGTGATAGCAACAACAATAGTCACCTAATTCTGAAGACCTGAGCACCTCATGACCTTCTCATCACAAACACTATCTTCCATTTACTTAAATGCAATTAAACTTCCTGGGATGCACCTTTGGACTATGTGATCATTAAGGAGAAAAGGCAGACAGGGTTGTTAGAATGTCAAAGGCAATGTGTTGTTCAGATTGATGGACTGATCACAGACTTATCCTCTCTAAGCTAAATATTCTCATTCAACCAAAGTGGTGGCCCCAAGAGTGTCCCTCTGAACCTGAAAAGTTTGCTGCTAACTTGGAGTGAAAACTGGGCCAGTTCACAGTTGGCAATAGAGGAGCAGAAAAAGAGTGGACAGCTTTCAGAAATCTGGAGTAAAGCACTACATTTGCCCATCTGGGCCAGAACACTCATGAACATCAAGACTGGTTTGATGAAAATTATGGGGTAATACAGAAGCTGCTAAATGAAAAATGAGAATTATACTGGGTTTAACCAACAGGATAGTTCATCCATTTCTAAGAAGGCAGAATTTAATTCCATCAAAAGTAAAGTTCAAATGAAGCTTAGAGAGAAATAGGACTTTTGGTTCAATAAGAAGGCAGATGAAATTCAGTTTTATGCAGACAGTAATAAACTGAAATGTTCCTATGATGCTCTAAAGGCTATTAATGGACCAAAGACCCCTGGTGCATATAAACTACTCAGTGCTGATGGATCTATATTGATTAACTATAGACATGATCCTAGAGATCCTAGAGATGAACTGAATACTTGCATAGTCTTCTTAACAGACCATCATCAATCAATGCAGAATCCATTAACCATTTACCTCAAGTTGAAGTCAATCAGTTTGTAGCTGAAGTTCCAACTGAAGAAGAGGCCATTAGGCTCCTTTCAAGTGGCAAAGCACCTGGCACTGATTCTATTCCAGCTAAGATCTACAAGGTGGGGGTCCATTGCTCATCCAAAAACTGACTAAAATTTTCCAGGTTATATGACATGAAGAGGTTATGCCCCAAGAATTCAAGGTGGCCTCCATCATCCATCTCTAAAGTAAAGGGAATAGATTATGCTGTGGCAATCTCAGGAGTATTTCTATTTTAGTCATTGCTGATAAGATTCTTGTCAGAGTTCTTCTCATTAGGCTGATTCTTCACTTGGAAGATGATCACCTACTGAGAACCAGTGTGGCTTAAGAAAGGGTCAAAGAACAGTAGATATGGTGTTTGCTGCCTAACAACTCCAGGGAAAAATGCCAGAAACAGAACAGAGATCTGTATACAACATTTGTAGATCTGACCAAAGCCTTTGATATGGTCATTTGATACTGTCACTCTTTTGTGAGTGTTTATGGAAAATTATATCGAAATTTGGTCATATGAAGAACTTCATCAGTATTGTACATCAGTGTCATGATGGTAAGCTTGCCTGGGTTCTGGAGAGTGGACAATGCCCTTGAGATTTCCTGATCACCAATGGATTGAAACAAGGTTGTTCCTATCCTTTTTAGTAAGATGTTATCAGGCATGTTGTCATATGCTTTCACTGAAGATGAACATGACCCCAAGGCCAGTTACCTACCATAATAATGGCAAATTCTTCAACTAGAAAAGGCTACAAGCCGAGATAAAAGTAGAGGGTGTGTTGGTACATGATCTTCCTAGGTCTCTAGGTTTAAGGTCTCTCTTAAGAACTTTGAAATTGATTGTGCAGCATGGGCGTTACTGATACTGGACCACACAGCATGGCATGCCCTCCTCAGTGAGGGTGCTGTGCTGTATAAGAACAGAATTGAAGCAACTCAAAGGAAATATGATATATATGTAGGTTTATAGTATGTGCCCCGGGTCTTCACATGAACTATTTGTGCCTGACTTGTGGTAGAGCATTCTGAGCTTTTAGTTGGCTGATCGACTATAATTGGACACATTGTAATGTATTTCAGACATGGTGATATCATTTTGATCTTCTTTGAAAATGAAGGACAAGAAGAGATGTTCATTCTCTTTGAAAGAATCAATCCTTTCTGAGTGAGTGCTTTATTCCATTTCTTTCCCACATTTTCAAGAACATGCTTCTTCAATCTCTTCCATCTCTTCCTAATTTTCAATCTTTTTTTTACTGGTTTCTTCTATAATTCTACAATTATATTCCTACTCCTACCTCCTTAAAACAAAATTAAAATGACTTCAACTGACCTTGCTAATCCTCTCCTTTCACTACAACATTCCTAGAAGAAGTTTTCTATACTTTGCCTCTCTACCTTCCCAATTTATTTCTCAACCTATTACAGTCTAGTATCTGGATCCACTACTTGACTGAAACTGATTTCTACAATTATCTCTCAGATGCTAAGCCCAATAATTTGCCCTCATTCTTCATTCTTTTTAATTACTCTGTCACATTTGATACTGTTGACCACCTACTACTGAAGCTCTCTCTATTCTCAGAATACTTGTTACACTGCTTTTCTTAACAGATTGATATTTTACTATCTTTCTACTGGATCATCATCTATGTTCCATCTTTGTTGCTTGGATGTATCTCAAAACTCTTCTTTCAACTCTCTTCTCTGTATTTTCAATCCTTTTGATCTCATCTACTCCTATGTTCTCAATTAGCATTTTTATACACATGACAGCAAAATCTGCATATTCTTCATGAACCTTCATAGTTCTTTTGAACCTCAATTCCAAATCACGAACTGCCTACTTCACATTTCTACCTATATGTTCAATTATTTTTTGTTGATATTGTTCAGTTGTTTTTAAATTGCATGTGACTTTTTGTGATTCCACTTGGCATTTTCTTGGCAAAGATTCTGGAGTGATTTGCCATTTCTTTCTCTTGATCATTTTACAGATGAGGAAATGGAGACAAAAAAGGTTAAGTGACTTGCCCAGGTTCATACAACTGGTAAATGTCCAAGGTCAAATTTGAACTCATGAAGATTAGTCTTCCTGCCTCCAAACCCAGCCCTCTATCCACTGTGTCATCTAGCTGCCCTCAGATATCCCATAGGCAGCTGAAAATTGACATCTCAAACCAGAATTTATTAACTTTCCCCAAATTCTTCCTTCTTCCAAACTTCCCTATTCTTTTCAAGGATACTACACTCCTTCTAGTAACACAAATTTTCATCATTGGAGTTATCTTCAATTCTTCATTCTCTCTTACCTTATAGATCTAATCAACTGGATACCTTCACTCTATATTTGGCCACCATGCTAATTCAGGCTTTCATCATCTCCCACTTGGACCATTGCAAAACTCTCATCCTTGGTCTTCCTATATCATCTCATCCCACTCTAATCCATCACTTTCATAGCTATCAATATGGTTCTACTAAAGCATAGCTCTGACTGTTGTACCCCAAATAAGATGTGAGAAACAGAGACCAATTGAATTTGAAATGGAGTATATTTACCTGGGGGTTGTTAAGGGTAAGTCCAAATCTAACAACCCCAGAGAATAGAATGAGCAAATTTTTTGTAGTTTTGGGGGTGGGGGGTATTGTGAACAAACAGTGTACAGAAGCAGAGATAGTGTTTAGATATATTTCCTATACAGCCTATTACACACATGTGGCATAGTATAGTATAGATAGGAGGTCAATAAAAGTAGGAAGAGGGTCAGTCTGTTTTGTGTCTAACATGTTTCCCATGGCATGGGGAATGTCACATATACACAGGATTCCTATGGGCTTAGGTTGAGTGGAGTTTACTATCTCACGGTTCCAGCTGTATCTGGGAAAGTGGGAGGCAGTTTTGGGAGGGAGCAGGAATTTTGCAGATACAGTAAAAGGATTAGGTTAACAAGAGCATTTGGTGAGTCTCAGATAAAATTTATAGTATATCTTATGACCCCCAGGGTCAACCGTTTTGAGTCCTGTCAGGGTGTTCCTAGACCCAAAGGCACCAGTCAAATTTGTATTACTGAGGAGTTTCTCTGGACCCAGAAAAGTGTCAAGGACCCGCTTTATATAGGGGTTACACAAATATTAATATTACACTTCATGACCATCTCAATTCCCTCCTAAAGAAGATTTGGTAGCTACCTATTGACAAAACACATATCTTTCTTTGCTTCAAACTCTGTAAAAAACCTCCACAATTCATCTCAGAATAACTTTCTGAACTGATTTCGCATTACTTTCCATCATATAATTCAGATTTTCACCAATCTAAAGTGATTATAGTTTCTTGCATACTACTACATCTCATTACATTGTACAATCTGTCTCCCATGTCTGAAAGCTCTCTTTTCACCTTTGTTCATTTGAAGCTCTAGCTCCTAGGCTCAACTTAAGTGTTGTCACCTATATAAGGTCTTTCTTGACAATGTTAATGCTTGTATTTACTTTGACTTCCCTGAAATTGCTTAGTATTTATTTTTTATTTATTTTATGTTTACTTTTCTGAATACATAGATTCCCACCAGCTAAATGAAAAATCCTCAAGAGAAAGAGCTGTTTCTTTTTTTATCTTTGGATTACTGTGTCTAGGACAGTATTAGGAATTCAGTAAATGCTTATTAAGTGGGTTATCTCCTATCTAGGCATGTTGGTATTTTAAAAGGGAATGGAATTCTAGCTATTCTTGATTAGATTCAGGTCACTAAGTTGAAGCAACCTGTATCTTATGGGATAGAAAGAATAGGTGACTAATGAACTACTTTTATAGTTAAAACGTATAAGAGAATGGAAGAGATTACACATAATAGGAAAAGGGCAATGATCATCTTGATTTTGTTAAATGATGCTATAGGTAATTGGTTTTTACTTCTATTCATGGGAAGATTCTAGAACTTATTTTTAAAAGAATAATAAACTAGAAAGGGAAGAGTCATCACAAAAAGCCAGTATGGTTTCAACAAAACTAGTCATGTTAGATTAGCTTTATTTTCTTTTTACTTTGGGTAGGGACAATAGACTTTTATGAAGGACATCTGGGTAACTCCAAATCTTGTCACCTGTTCTCTGGCTATTATCCTACATCCTTTTCCTCAGAAAAGTGGATTCCACTGTCAGTACTCCTGGGTTCTGACAAGTGAGCTTTCATCTTATCCTCAGACATTGCCTCATTTCTCATACAGCAGTACTCATTTTCACTTTAATTGGTTTGTCTATCAGGCTCAGTAAACCCATCACTGGAAATATCATCTTGCAAGAGTCGATCTACCTGTGGTACTCATAACTCATGTTTCTGAAGAACTTTAGAATTATTTGACATGGGAGATGCTGGCAAAGAGCTGTCTAGCATGGCATACCCACATGAAAGAAGGTGCTGTACTCTATTAGCAAAACAGAATTGTAATAGCTCCAAAGAAAAGTAAGATGTACAAATTTAGAAACATCTTCACTCCAAATGTTCATGTGAACTATTTGTGCCTGACCTGTGGTAGAACCTTCTGAGATTATATTGGTCTGTTCAGTCACAATTGGATACACAGCACTTTGACTCCAGCATAGTAATGTCATTTTTGGTCTTTTTCAAGGCAGAACAATAACCAACTCATACCTCATCACTACCTTATGCTTCTGTACGTAGAGTGGGACCATGAACTCAGAAATCTACAATTAAGGAGAGGAGATGGGATGAATATCTCATTTCCCACCCAACTACAATAATTTTAGACATTTGTGTTTTTCACTTTGGATTTGCTTGACTTTTTCACCATGCCCCAATAGTTAGAGCCCCTTGTTTTTTTTTTTTTTACTTTCTTTTGTGTACTATATTCCCCCCTTTGATTTTAAGTTTCTTGAGGGCAAGAACTATGATTTAAAAAAAAAAGTATTTGTATAACCTCTATGGCTCCCTTATCCTTTTTTTTATATTTTTAGGGCAATGGGGTTAAATGACTTGCCAAAGGTCACACAACTAGTAAGTTTCAAGTGTCTGAGACTGGATTTGAATTCAAGTCTTCCTGACTTCTACCTAGCTGTACCACATGCCACCACCACCCTCATGCATTCTTTCTAGGATAAATATTAACTCCTCATCTTGGCATTTAAGTTGCTTTACCATCTAGCTCCAGTTGCAAGCTGTCTGGTACCTTAAACTCAATATTCCATCAATTCCTGTCCCTTTGTATAGGCTGCCTTCTGAGAATGAAATTTGCTGTGCATCTCACCTCCTACTCTTAGAATATGCAAATTCATTCAAGTGTCAGTTTAGATGTCTCCATTTATGGGAAATTTACAGATGTCCATATTGCAAATATTTTCTCCATTTCTCCACAAATTCTATAAAGAGGGTGTATATGTAATATACTTATTTGCTTAAATGTATCATCCCACCCACTCACCCTTCCTTATAGAATGTCAGTTAGTTGGGGGCTAAAGTTGTATATATCTATGAGTGGGGATATGTGTATGTTTGTGTTGTTTTTGTAATTCCAGCCACTAGTATGGTGCCTTACATCTAGTAAGTGAAAATAAATGCTTGTTGAATTAGAAAACCCTGCTAAAGAGATAGGACCAATGAAGTCCCACCTACACATCACCTTGATCTCTTTAGGATTGCCCTCAGATCACCTGTGTTCTCAATCAATTAATCAACCTTTGTTAAATGACTACTATGGACCCACCCACCCCAACTAGATTCTCCCCAATAATGGTGCAGTGAAAACATAAATGGACTTAGTGTCAGGAAAATAGACTTCCAATTATGGCTTTCTCATTAACTAATTAGCTAAGTCTTAGTTATATTCATTAATAGAAGGGATCAGTGGTCCAAAAATGAATAATACAAAAAAGTATATTAACGTTTGTGATATGCTAGATAATTTCTAACAGATTTTCCCTTCCTAATTACATTTTTCTTACAATGATATTAAAATGTCTTTAATACATTTGTGTGGTAGCATGAAAAGATCATTGGCTAGGGAGTCAGGAGCAATAAATAGGTGAACTGACACCCAGGCTGCATGATCACAGACAAGTTGGATTATTTTCCTTTGGATTATTTTACTAAGTCTCAATTTTGTTGGTCAAATGGGAATAACAATAGCTGCTCTCCTGGCCTTTCAGGATTATAAAACCAGCATGAAATAGTAAATGTCAAAGTCTAACTTTCTAAAACATGAGTTCTATATGACTGTAAACTATGACTTTTATTATTAATGTTACTTTAGGCTCTACCCAAGCAGATGATCGTGTCTTTTATGGCTTAATGATTTGTTCTTTCAAAGAGTCAGGGTAGAAGATTGACTAGACAGTTGACCTCTGAATCAAGACCTGAGTTCGATTCATCTCTGACACTTACTGGCCATTTGACCCTTGATATACCCTCTCAGGCAACTTTTCAAGACTATGGATAGCTAAGTAGGTTCTTACCTTTGCTGGTAGATGAACTTCTGCACCTGAAGTTCCTTATGCCTAGGAAACCACAGATCAAATTAAAAATAAAATTATGTTGTCAAATAAATACAGACTCTGATAAGCTAATCTTTTTGGTAATAAACACTTCTATCCTTCATTGGGTTTGAAGGGACATCATACCAACCTCTTCATTTTATACATGAGGAAACAGACCAGATTGTTTAACTGACTTGTCCAGGATTTCATTATTAGTAAATGTTGGATTTGAAGCTAGGGCCACAGAGGGACCATCAACATTCATGTACTCAAAGGTTTTCCAACAGTAAAATGAATAATGCTAATTACAATGACTATTATACCTGGAGTAGTTAGGATTTCTCAAAGACAACTAGGTAAACTTTTCTACGCCCACTGAATGAAACAATTATGTTGTCAGCATTTATTTTAGAGCAATACTGTAGGTAAGAGAGAAGAAAAGGAAGGTGAAAGGAGGTATTGAATTTAAAAAGTGGGAAAGATGAGGACTTTTTTCCCCATTTCTCATTAGACACTGGGAATGGAAAACAAAGCTCCCTCTCTCTCCCTCCTCTTTGTGCGTCTTTCATTATTATCTTAAATGGCACACACAGGGTGTTGTAAAAGAAGAGATTACATGCTCTCTAGCTGACACATTTCTAACTGTGAGTTACAAATAGAGTCAAAAACTATTTTCAACTAACAAATTGACAGACTTAGCCCACCCCTCAACCTTCACTTACTCCCCAAAGATAGGCACAAAAAGGGAAAATAATACTTCTAATAGGCTATCATCTATTGCTGGTAGGTTTAGCGTTTTTTTTAATCTTTGGAGAGGGATATTCTCCCTCCCACTCCCCATTCCTTCCTAAATCACAGATTAGAGGTCAGAGAGAAGTTGACAAGCTGTTAAAGGTAGGGACAACTGAAAAGAAGGCTTTCCAACTACCTCTGAATACCTTTGGAGTTTATAAATGATCATGTCCTTCTTTGTCAAAAAGAATAAAACCTCTGGACTCACAATCAAAATTTTAATAGAGATTTATTATCTTTAGTATACTTAAAGAGGGGAAGACACAGGTAAGGTGTGCAAAAGGCACACACACACACACACACACACACACACACACACACACACACAGCCAAAGATCTCTGAATCAATCTTCCAGAATCACAGCAAATTTGGGTCTCACAGAGTTCTTCCAAGTATGACAGGACTGCAGATCTCTTAAAACAAACATTTTTCCTGAGTAATGTCATCTTAAGTCACCTGATGTACTCAGGGAAACAAGCAGAAGGCCTTCAAGAAAAAAAGAAATGTAAGAAGTCTGACATTACACCCAAATGCTACATCCCTTTTCTTCCTCCATATTGCTTCCAATCACTTCAGATGCTTAGGTTCTCTCTCTCCTGATCCATTTACAGCTCACAAGAATGTTTGTAAAAGGAGCCAAGATGGCAGTGTGAAGCTAACATGATCCTGGAGAATTTCCCTACCAAAGATAAATGGAACCTCTGAACTGACATTCAAGTGAAAGATCCCCACCATGAAAAAAAGAGAAGATTCAATGGATCATCAGTGAAAGTCTGTTTCTTTGGGGGAAATGGAGAAGTAAAGCCCAGGAAGCAGGAGAGTGGGAGGCTTTGAGCCACAGTGCAATCCAGGTCCCAACAGCTTGACAACAGCAGATGTCCCAGCAGATAGTGAGCCAGAAGGGAGGGTCCCAAACCCAAGAAAAGTATGAACCCCATGAACACCGGGGCAAAAGACAGGACTGGGTCGGGAACAAACCACAGCTAAGTCAGGAGGAAACAAATTTCTGCAAAGGCAAGGCCTGGATGGCATAGGCATCAACTTGGCCAATGACAAGCCAAGGATCAGACCCCAGTCCCAACATAAAAATTTTGGACCTTTATCCCAGGAGCTGAGTTCAAACAACACAAATGAGCAAAAACGCTAAAAGAATGCTCACTACTTTACAGACAAAAATGATAACAATGCCATGTTGAGAGAAGAAATCAGTGAAAAATCACTCATAGGGGAAGTCTCAAAAGATTCTATGAATTGGAATTAAATCCAAATGCTCACAAAAGTGTTTAAAAAGAATTTAAAAATCGAAGAAGAGAGGAAGAAAAAAATGGGAAAAAGAAATGAGAGTCATGCAGGAAAATTATGAAAAAATTGACCAGAGAATTCAATACCTTTAAGAAAAGAAACACAAATGGTAATTGAAGAAAATAAAAGGAATTGAACAAATAGAAACTGATGAATTTACAAGAGTACAAGATTCCATTGAACAAAATAAAAAGTCTGAAAAAAATTAAATAAAGTGCCAAATACTTTTTAGAAAAGACAAATGATTTAGAAAATAGATTCAAGACAGACAATCTACTAATCATCGAACTACTAGAAAGTCTAGATCAAAAAAAGAACCTGGAAAACATCATGCAGGAAATTATTACAGAAAACTGTTCAAATCTGCTAGCAAAAGAAGACAATATAATGATTGAAAGAATACAAAGAACCCCTCCAAAAAGATACCTCCAGGATAAAACTTCAATGACTGCTATAGCCAAATTCCAGAACTCTCAAATAAAGGAGAGAATACCATAAACAGCTGTGGGAATCCAGCCTCTGTGGGGTCCTTGGAACCTAACAGGAGGGATAGAGTCAGTGAAATGAGTTGAGTCAACAAGTGGGTATAGGCAGGAGCAGGTTGACTGACTGTCAGCTGCCTAGATTTATTTTTATACTTTTAGAATCATGTATGTTTCAAGCAAGCAAGCAAGCTGAGATCATTTCTTTGGTTACAAGAGTGTACAATTTTCATCATCAATCATATAGTTCATATGGTTACAAGTTTTTATCATGTGATTACAAGTTTAAGTAATAATCATATAGTTAATTGATTTCTTATCCCTACTCAGACCATGATGACCTTAACCTGTCTGTTACCATATTTATTACTATATTGTATAATTGTTCATTCATTTAGAGTTATTAATTAAGCAATTCTTTTAATGGAAATTTTTTATATTTTTTACGTAGGAAATGTTTTTTGATACACTTCCTTAACAGTATGTAGTGAGGGTCTTTATGCTTGTCCACCCATCCGTTAACCCTTACAATAACCAAGTTTCCTTTTTGGTCTTGTTGGTAGAAGCCACAGTTTCTGTGACTTTTTTTATTCTTTCCCATGAAACTAAGGCTGCTGGAGTTCACATATTGGTTACCTATACTAACTATTCTCTCACCATCTTTATCATATATTCCTGTGTATGATAAGGAGGCAAAACTGTGAATTTCCCTGGAATTCTATCTGATCCATCTTGTATCTGGTTTCCCTGTATATATTCTGACATCTCCCTGGAACTCCCAGTGCTGTATCTTCCAAAGATTTCATAATATTGAAGCCTTTGGTATGTCTCAGGGAGAGGCAGTCCTGTTAAATTTGGACAGAGTTCACAATCTGTTTTATTCAAGGAATTTCTCTGAAATCCTTCCTTTATAGTCATTGCACTATTAAGATGAGTAAGTTTTACAATCAATAATAGACCTATAAATATGGGTATACATGGAATCCCTATATATATACTGAAGAAGGAAATGTTGTTCCATCAGGCAGTGTGACTGCCTTGAGTCTTCTTGCCGCAACTATGTCAAACAGCTTAGAGACCCTGGCTCCCAACAAACAGCAAAAAGAAAATAATTTATATACAAAGAAAACACAATCAGAATCATGCAGGACCTATTAGTCTCAATATTGAAGTACTAGAATACCATATATCAGAGGGCAAAGAACTTGGCATTACAATCCAAAATTTACCACTCTGCAAAATTCACCATCTACTGTCATGGGAGAAGATGGAAGTTTAATGAAATAGAGGCCTTTCAGAATTTCTTGATACAAAGACCAGAACTGAACAGAGAATTCAATTGTCAAATACATGACTCAAGAGTTACATAAAAAGGTAAATGAAAATGGGAAAGAAAAAACAAAGCAAAACAAAACAAATGTTGGTCAAAACCATCCAATTGTATACAACCCTAAAGGGAAGATATAACACTTCTAGTTCTTGAGAACTTTACTTCTCTTAGGATAATTAAAGGGTCAAATATAATTGAAGATATTGGATTTAAAGGATATGGATATAGTTGGGTCTTGTATCTCCATTGAAGAGGTCCAAGATGACATCATTATGATTGAGACAAAAAGCCTGGATGAAAAATAGTTGTGTTAACTCTAAACTTAAGTGTTTAATTATCCTTAGATCTATTTAAATTATGCTGTGCTGACAAAGCTTAGTACTTTTTCTGATGGGGGCATTATAAACTAGGTGGTCCTGAGTCAGTATCTCCTGTAACTTACAATCATTTGTAGAGTTCTCAAGTGAGACTTTCAGAGCTTCCCAGTACTTAGAGTCCTTTATGATTCTTACAGTTAACTAAATCAAGTTTTGAGTTAATTCTTACTTCTCTTAAAAAGGGGTTAAGCACCCTGGGTGGGGAGGAGGAGGTAAAGACAGAGAAAATAGGGTTTGGGAGGAGAAGTACAAATTTGGCTTTTGAGGAAGACTGGTGTTCTTGGAGAGTATTTGAAAAGGGGTAAGGTAAAAAATGATTACAATTATAATTTGATATAATCTGAGATAAATCTACTTATCAAACAATTAAACTGCAATGATACTTTGATAATTTGAGTTTATGAACCAATCAAATAACCAAAATGTAATTGATGATACCCGATACCACATGAGGGATAAATAACACCAGGTGAAGAGGCACAAAGATTTATCATTTTAGACAGAAAGAAGGGAGAGTGTGAGCACTATGCAAATTCTATTCAATAGATTTGACCTAGAGAGGGAATAAGATGCATTCCCACTTGGGTTTAAAAATCTATCCTTAATATATGGGGGGGTAGGGAAAGGGAAATTTAAGGGAAGAAGGGGCTGATAAAAGGAAAGGTGAAAGTATAAGTGAAAATAAATTGAGAGTTAAATTTTAAAAGAAAAGTTAAAGGGGAAAGGGAGTAAAATTTTGGTGAAGAGGAGTAAGAGGAAGGGAAAGAGAAAAATATAAATGGAGAAAGCACAGAGGGAAATATAGAATTAATCATCTTAACTGTAAATGAGGATGAACTATCCCATGAAACAGAAGCAGATAGCAGAATGGATTAAAAACAAGAATTTTACAATATGTTGTTTACAAGATACACTTTTGAAGCAGAGATATATACACACAGGGATAAAGGTAAAAGGATGGATCGAAATATATTATGCTTCAGTTGAAGCAAGAAAATCGGGAGTAGTGATCCTGATATCAGATAAAGTAAAAGCAAAAACCAATCTCATTAAAAGGAATACATCTTCTTAAAAGGTACCATTGGTAATGAAGCTATATCATTAATAAACATGTATGCACCTAATGGTATAACATTCAAATTCCTAGAGGAAAAGTTGAGTGAATTACAAGAAGACAGACAGTAAAACTTTAAAAATGGGGGAGTTCAATCTCCCTCTCTCAGAACTAGTTAAATTTAACCACAAAATAAATAAGAAGGAAGTTAAGGTGAATGAAATCTTAGAAAACTTAGATATGATAGACCTCTGGAGAAACTGAATGGGGATGGAAAGAATATACCTTTTCCTCTGCAGTACATGGTACCTATACAAAAGCTGACCATATACTAGGGCACAAAACCCTTTTAATAAAATGCATAAAGGCAGAAATAATAAATACAATAATAAATAATAAATACAAATTTCTCAGACCAAAATTCAATAAAGGATATGCAATAAAGGATTGTGTAAATTTAAACAAAAATTAATAAGAAACTAACTTAATCTTAAATAATGGGTGGATCAAATGACAAATAATAGAAATAATAAATAATCATATCCAAGAAAATGATACTAATGAGACATCATACCAAAATTATGGAATGCAGCCAAGGCAGTTTTGAGGGGAAATTTTATATCTTTTAAGTGCCTATGTGAATTAAATAGAGAAATAGGAGATCAATGAATTGGGTTTGCAACTAAAAAAACTGGAAAAAGGACAAATTAACAATTCCCAATTAAAAACAAAATTAGAAATTCTGAAAATCAAGGGAGAGATAAATAAAATCAAAAGCAAGAAAACCATCGATTTCATAAATAAAACTGTGTTGATTTTATGAAAATGTTAATAAAATAGACAAACCTTTGGTTAATCTGATTTTTAAAAAAAGAAAGAAGATAACCAAATTGCCAATATCAAAAACAAAAAGGGTGAACTTACCACCAAATGAGAAGGAAATTTAAAAAAAAAATTCTGAGCTACTTTGCCTAAGTGTTTGACAATAAGTCGGAAAACCTGAATGAAATGGATGAATATTTACAAAAACACAAACTGCCCAGATTAACAGAAGAGTAAAAAAAAATTAAATTGAAAAAATCATCAAAAAACTCCCTAAGAAAAAGTCTCCAGGTCTAGATGAATTTAAAAGTAAATTCTTCCATACATGTAAGGAACAATTAATTCCTATTATAAATAAATTATTTTAAAAAATAGGAGTTATGTCAGATTCCTTTTATGACACCAACATGGTGCTGATAACTTAAACCAGTAAGAAACAAAATAGACAAAGAAAATTATAGATCAATCTCCATAATGAATATTTGTTGCAAAAATCTTAAATAAAATTTTAGCAATGAGATCACAGCAAGTTATTACTAAGATAAAACATGAATGATCAGGTAGGATTTATACCAGATAGGCAGGGATGTTTCAATATTGAAAAAAATTTCAACATAATTGAACATATCAATAGCAAAACCATCAGAAATCATATGACTATTTCAATAGATACTGAAAAAGCCTTTTCATAAAATACAACTTCCATTTCTATTAACAACACCAGAAAGTTTAGGAATGAATAGTGTTTTTCTTAAAATAATTACCTAAAACCATCAACTAATACTATATATAATGGGAATAAATTCGGAGCATTTTGAATAAAATTAGGGGTGAACCAAGATTGTCCATTATCACCATTATTATTCAATATAGTATTAGAAATGCTATATTCTCTTATTTAGCAATAAGAGTAGAAAAAGAAATTGAAGGAATCAGAATTGGCAATGAGGAAGCAAAGCTTTCAATCTTTGCAGATGATATGATTGTATACTTAAAGAAACTGAGTTTTTTCTAAGATGGTATACTTAGAGAACCTGAATCTAGAAACACCTTGAAACAATAAATTCAGCAAAGTAGCAGAATAAAAAAATAAACCCACCTAAATCATCAACATTTCTAAATATTAACAACAAAGTCCAATAGCAATGGATAGAAAGAGAAATTCCATTTATAATAACTGAACATTAAATATTTAGGAACCTACCTCTCAAGACAAACCCAGAAACTGTATGAACACAATAACAAAGCACTTCTCATCCAAATAAAGTCAGATACGAATAATTGGAAAAATGTCGATACCTTATGGTTAGGTTGAGCTAATATAATAAAAATGACAATTTTACCCAAATTAAATTCCTTATTTAATGCCATACCAATCAAACTATCAAAAATTATTTTACTGAACTAGAAAAAAATTGTTAATAAAATTCATCTGGAGCAACAAAAGGGCAAGAATAAAATGTAAAGGAAGGCAGTATATCAGGTATATGATTCTACCAGATCTAAAACCATATTATAAAGTGAAATTCATCAAAATTGCCTGGTACTGGTTAAGAAATAGAGTATCAATGGCTTAGGAGGGGTTCCAAAGAAACTGTAGCAAATAACAACAGCAATCTATTGTTTGATATACCCGAAAACATTGGCTTCTGGGATAGGAATTCAGTATTTGACAAAAACCGTTGGGAACATTGGAAAATAGTATGGCAAAACTAGGTAATATTCCCACATCTTACACCCTTTACCAAAATAAGATCTAAATTTAGACTTATAAAGGACAACACCATAGGTAAAGTAATAGACCAAGAAATACTCTATCTAGCACATCTTTGGAAAGGGGATAAATATATGGCCAAACAAGAGCAAGAGTACATTATAAACTGCAAAATGAATGATTTTTAACTATATTAAATTAAAAAGGTTTTGCACTAATAAAACCAATGCTGCCAAAATTAGAAGGAAAGCAGAAAGCTGGGAAACAATCTTCACAATTAGGAGTTCTGATAAACATCTTATTTCTAAAATATACAAAGAATTGCATCAAATTTAAAAGGTTACAAGTCATTCTTCAATTGATAAATGGTCAAAGGATATGAAGAGTTTTCAAATGAAGAAATTAAAGCTACATATAATGATATAAAAATGCTCCAAATCATTACTGATTAGAGAAATGCAAATTAAAACAACTATGAGGTATCACCTCACAGCTATCAGATTAGCTAAGATGAGGAAAAGGGAAAATGATCAGTATTGGAGAGGTTGTGAGAGAACTGGGACATTGATGCATTGCTGGTGGAGTTATAAATGGATCCAACCATTCTGGAGAGCAATAGGAACTATGCCCAAAAACCAATAAAATAGTTCATTCTCTTTGACCCAGTAATTCCAATTCAAGGCCTATATCCAGAAGAAATCATAAAAAATAGGAAAAATCCCACATGTTCCAAAATATTCATATCAGCTCTTTTTGTAGTGGTTAAGAATTGGAAATTATGGGGATGCCCATTAATAGGGGAATGGTGAAACAAAAATATGATACATGAATACTACAGAATATTATTTTTCTATAAGAAACCATAAATGATTGGATTCTAGAGAAGCATGGAATGAGTTACAGGATCTGATGCTAAGTGAAGGAAGCAGAACCAAGAGAATAATGTATATATTAATAACAATGTGAGATTATCAATCTTGATGGAAGCTCCTCTCCATAGTTCAGAGAGCTAGGAGAACTATATTAGACTGACTATGGACAATGCTATCCCCACGCGGAGGAAAACAAAACAAAACAAAACAACAAATCCTACAGAATCTGATGAATACTTTATAAAAATTATATCTTATGTATCTCTTTCCCTTAATCCAAATTTCTCATATAGAAAATGACTCATCTGTAAACATGTTTAACAAAAATATATATGTACAATATTAACCTGAATGTTTGACAGGTGAGAGGAGAGGGGTAGGAAGGGAGGGTGGAAGGAAATTTTGTAACTTAAAAATATACATATGCATATGGATGAGTGTTGAAAAAAGTTTTATAACACGTATTTGGAATAATAAAATATCAATTATAAAAAGAATGTAAAATTATTTTCCTATTATGCATCTGGGACAGGCATAAGCACAAAACTTTAGAAATGGAAGGATGCTTGAGTTTGATCTACTCTAATCCTTTCTTTTTATAGAGAAGGGAATGATCACTGAAATCATCAACCCCCTTGGATAGTCAGATCCTTTCTTAAAATCATATTTTTAAATGTAAAAACATAAAATTTGTAGGATTACAAGGGAACTTGATAACATTAAAATTAAAATGATTTCCCTCCAATCAAGTACACATATCCTAGGTTGAGAAACACTAATTTACACCATGACCCTAGGTATTTACATTTGCACAAGGATCAATGTACAATCAGAAATAAATATGCTCCATTAGTATGATTTTAGTCAGTCAACAAGTAAAATAAGTCTTCTGAGTCCTCTAAATCTGTCCTTCATAGATGATTTACTTAATCTGCTTCCTTGAGTACAAGTCTAGTCATTGTCCACACAGTTTAAATGGAAGTAGGTCAAGATGATGGGTATTTGAACTTCCAGTGTTCACAGTCTATTCCTCATGATATAGAGGCGAAACAGTTTGATGGAAAGAGCACAGGATTTGGAATTTCAGAACTGGCTTCAAAGCTCAGTTCTACTACTTATGAGCTGTGTAACTACCAGCTGCACAAATTGTTTAACCCCTCTGAGGACATGTAAAATGGGGATTATACTATCTATCCTGTTTTTCTCACAAAATTGCTGTAAGAATCAATAAGAGGGGGCGGCTAGGTGGCATAGTGGATAAAGCACCGGCCTTGGAGTCAGGAGTAACTGGGTTCAAATCCAGTCTCAGACACTTAATAATTACCTAGCTGTGTGGCCTTGGGCAAGCCACTTAACCCCATTTGCCTTGCAAAATAATAAATAAAAAAAAAGAATCAATAAGAGAAGTGGCATGATTAACCATAGGATCATAGAAGTAATTTAGAACTCACTTAGCCCAGCCCCTCATTTTGTAGATGAAAAGCAGAGATTGACTTGTCCAAAGACATGCAGGTAAGCAGGAGTAAGGGCAATATTCAAATCCAGATACTTTAATTCTAAAATCAGTCCTCTTCACACTTTATTGTCTTGCTACACATTGTACCAGAATCCCTGGAATCAGTTAAATGCCTAGACTCAAATCCTAAGGTTGGTACAAGCTAGCTATATGATCTAGGAAAATTAATTTTGATTTTCTGCAGATCATATGTAAAATGAAAGTGGGTAATGTTCCAAACTAAATGACTCTTTTGTGGATATTTTTTGTCTCCAATCCACAACTTCCGTGGTGAAAGGAATTCCCCATTAGAAATCAATTATCTCTACCATTCCCAATTGTTCTGAAATGTGTAGTCTAAGGCACTAAGAGGCCAACAGGCCTACCCAGGCAATGGTCACAGAATACATCAGAGACAGTGATTGAACCTACATCTTCCTGATTTCAAGGTCACCTCATTCTCCACTGGCATACTGATTCTCTTAAGGCTAATGAGTTCTAAAATTGAATAGCCTAAGGATGACCTTGAGAACCATTTTAAAACTATGAAGTTCTATACACATGTAATGTATTACTCTAATCAGCAAGTCAAACCCCTTCATTTAACAGGGCAGGAAATGGATATCCAGCAGATCTAAGTTTCCAGATTTGAAATCTGGCATTCTTTTCATACTATTCCACAAATGAATGAAATATATTTTGGTATTAGTTTAAGAAAAATGTAATTGGGAAGGAAAGTCTATGAGCAATTAAATAATGTATTCAAACATTAATTTATGGGGGTTTGGGATTATACTTTTTTTAAAACTAATGTTCCTCTCTATTAATATGTATAATTAAGAGTTCCCTAATGTCTTTAACTTAGCTAGTTCCCAAAGAAAATAGCTTTAAAAATTGTACACTTAGTATAAAGTAAAGGGTGGGAAGAGACTGAGGGCATAATTATATATGGAGAAAGGTTCATTTAAAAAATCTTCCACTTCCAGGGAAGGGCATCCTATATAATGCAAACCCTCTGAGAGTAACATCCCTAAGCAACTTCCTAACAGTATGTAAGAATAGAAGAAGTCAGAATAAAAAGAAAAAAAGAGTTAGGCAATGGTTATAATTATGGCACTGGCAAAGAAGTGCTCAACTACAAGAGGGCATATGAGTCAGCAGCAATTTTCAGTAATAAAACTGTCTGCCTTAAGGTGTTTCCTGATTTTTTGCTTATTTTAGGAAAACAAAATAAGTGCTCAAAGTATGCCTTGAAACTACAATATCTGGAACAAAGTTAAAATGCATAAGGATGATCACATAAATATTATTTCTTAACAAAAGTAGACTATGAAATAGGCAATCTTAGTGGGCCAATTTAAAAAAAATCCTTTAGTGATATCTAAAAATGCTAGCATATTTGCCATTTGGATCATTGTTAAACAGTGAAGTCAATGCTCAGTTATTTTATTTGTTCATTCATTCATTCATTCATTCAGGCCTTCATTCATTCAGATATTCATTTAACCTACTTGTGGAGATAATCCCAGTGGTAGTAAATTTATATTTTACCAGGTACATCAAAATTAAATTATACAAACATTTGTTGTATACATACTATTAAATGATAGATACAAAAATGTAAAAGATTATAGTCCCTGATCTTATGATGTATTAATCTAATAGAAAGAGTTAAATAAATTGTGTGACAATTAAAAAAAGCAAATAATTAATAAATGAATGAATATAGCATAATACCTGGCATAACTTAAAAAATAAAAAGTTTGGAAGATTATAGACTCTGAAGCAGGAGAGGATAGTATTTGTTCTCATTAATTCCACAAAATATTTATTTTGTTTGCCTTATGGAAGACCCTAAAGAAAGAAACAAGATAATTGCACAATTCCAGTATTTTAGAGCTAGAATGAACTTCACACACTATCCAATTCAACCAAAAAGAATTCCCTTTACAATATCTAATTTCTTGTTGAGGTCATCTAGCCTCTATTTGACAATTTCTGGGGAAGAAAGACTTGCTAACTCCCAGGGCAGTCCATTCCACTCCCAGATAGATCATTTTGTTGGGAGATTTTTCCTGAGAGCAAACTGAAATATGCTTCTCTATAGCTTCCACACATTGTTCCTAGTCCTGCCTTCTGGGAATAAGCAGGAAAGAAAATCAAATTCCTCTCCCACATGATCTCCCTACAAATATTTGAAAATGGCTCTCATTTCCTCCCCAAGTCTTCTCATCTTCGGGCAAAATAATCTCAATATATTGAATTCATATGACATAAGAATCTAGTTCCTTCACTATTCTCATTGCCTTCTTCAGGAAATCTACAATTTATAACTGTCCTAATATGTGGTGACCAATATAGAATAAAATAGTCACTATCTATGTCACTGTTGACTCCTTTTAATTCTGCAATCCTTTAAAACCTCTGATTTATTTTCATAGGAACCAGTCTATTTATATCTCCGTATTCTAATTTTCATTTTTATTTTTAAAAAATTCATGTATAGACCTTTATATTTATTCATAGCAACCTGCAAACTGTAATAGTCCAACTAACATTCATGCTTGTTGAACTCCATTGAGATAATGAAAACATGATAGCCATCTCTTTTAGTTTTGTGTCATCTTCAAATCTTAGAAATCTGCTATCAGTGTTCCATTTTGGGCACAGATCAAAAATGGTAAATACTACAAGACTGAGGACAGATACTAAAGGCACAACAATGAAGCCCTGCTTCCTCTAACTGACATTTCTCCATTTATGATAACTTCTTTAGTTCATAGATTTAATTAATTTGAAATCCATATAATTATATACTCTCTCATTCTATACCTGTTCCTTTTTTTTTTAGGTTTTTGCAAGGCAAACAGGGTTAGGTGGCTTGCCCAAGGCCACACAGCTAGGTAATTATTAAGTGTCTGAGACCGGATTTGAACCCAGGTACTCCTGACTCCAGGGCCAGTGCTTCATCTACTACACCACTTAGCCACCCCTATTTCTGTTCCTTTTTAACAATGACAACATGAGACACTATGTCAAATATTACTCCTCTAATACAGTAAACATTACAAGTAATATTCTAAGTAATATAATTTGCTATGTTATATTTTAATGCTTATATAGATTATAAGTTTAAATAAGTAAGTGTTCTACTTATAGTATGCCTCAAATCTAACAGGTTAGTTACCCTGTTCAGAAAAGAAAAAGAGTATGACTCTCAATAGCTCTCATTTTTTCCTAGATGGAAGGTGATAGTCATGACAAGATATCAGAAAATAGGTGACAGCTAGATGGTGCAGTGGATAGAGCACCCACCCTGGAGTCAGGAGGACCTGAGTTGAAAGCTGACCTCAGATGCTTATTAAATGCCTAGGTGTGTGATCTTGGGCAAGTCACTCTTAACCCCATTGCCTTAAATAAATAAAATTTTAAGAACAAAATATCAGGGAATGGAAGTAAGTAGGGAAAAATGACTTTGTGGAATCCTTAAAGTAACATTATCAGGGTGGAGCCAAGATGGCGGCATGAAGGCAGCATTTTCCAGGAACTCCTCCCCCAAACTCCAAAAAACAACAAATTATGACTCTAGCCAAAATTTAGAGGGGTAGAACACACAGCAAGACGGAGTGATACATTTTCCCAGTCCAAGATAACTGAGGGAAAGGTGTATTTCACCAGGATTGGGGGTTGGAAAAAAGCCGTGGCTGCAGCACAGCAGAACAGTGCAGCCCAGCCCAGCCCAGCCCAGAGATCACTGGCAACAGCTTGAAGGGATGGGGAGAGAACTCTGCTACACTAGAATGAGTGTGGTGTGAGGAGCATTGGCTGAAGAATCTACAGCAAGAATCTGGAGAAAGAAGCCTGCACCCCCAGAGACTGTAAGGGAAGTCTGCAGAGATTTCTTTGCTCCCCCTCAGGGTAGGATTCTGTTGCTCACCTACACTCAGATCCAGGTTGCAGTTTGGGCATTCTTACTAAATAGCCAAGCTAGATCCCTCCTTATAGTTCCAGGGCAGAGGGAAGTGTGTGGGGGGATAGGAATCTATATATCAAAGCACAGGCAAGAGAGCATAAGATCTTGGAGGAATAAAGGTCCAGTGGGGTGGCCCCCCCAGAAAAAACACAAAGCCTTGGAAGTGCTGTCTTGGGCTGAGGAAATGAGTAAACAACAGAAAAGGAAGAATCTGAACATAGCGAATTACTTTAGTCCCATGGAAGATCAAAACACATACTCAGATGATAACAAAATCAAAGCTTCTGTATTCAAAGCCTCCAAGAGAAATAGAAAAGGGGCTCAGACTATGGATGAGCTCAAAAAAGACTTTGAAAAGCAATTAAGGGAGATGGAGGAAAAATTTGGAGGAGAAATGAGAGCCATGCAGAAAAATCATGAAAACCAAATCCAACAGCTTGGTGAAAGATATACAAAAAAATACTGAAGAAAATAATATGTTAAAAACCTGGACAATAAAGGATCAAGTCTTAGGCGCTCTCTGATAAAACTCATAAGCTAAGGAGTGTAACTAAACTTTCCAGAGACAGAACCCACAGAGGGACCCAATGAGGCAGTTCTCCTACTCAAGGTAACCTGGAAAAGAGCTGAAAGGCTCTGCGTCCTGGGGTCGGAGGGGTGGCCCGTCAGAGGGGTGGCCCACAGGAGTAAAAGAACCTCAGCCTCCCGGAGGCAGCCCCAGGGCACTGGGAGCCACAGCTCACAGCAGTGGGGTAGTCTCCTGAGTTGCACCCTGGGGAGCACCAGGCACAAAGTGGGGGAACAACAGGGGACCTCTGCCAGAGCGAACACGTGGAGCCCAGCCTTCAGGGCACACAGAGAGCAGCATGGTCTTTCTGCAGCCCTGATCCAGGAACAGAAGTAGGAGGAGCAGGTAAGCAGGAGCCCCCAGGACATGAGCCCATTGAGCTGAGGGAGGGGAGTGAAGAGAGAGAAAGACTGCAGAGCTTTGTCCTCAGCCCCAGGAACAGGACTCTGGGGCTCTGACCACATTCAGATCCTGATTGCAGTCTAGGACCCCCTGGAAGAGCAGCAGGTCCCCCCCACCTCAGCCCTGTGGCAGAGGGGGCACCTATGGTCATTCACAGACCAGGAGGGAGGACAGAGCCTCACACACTGAGACCCTTGTGGGAGTGTACCAAAAGATCAGGAAGCACCCCAAAACAGGCACAGGCTGGGAAAAATGAGCAAGCAGAGAAAAAAGAGGAACACAATTGAGAAATATTTTCCAAATGAGCCCAAGAAGGATCAAAACACTCAGTCTGAAGATGAGGAAGCACAAACTCCTGCATCTAAAGACTCCAAGAAAAACAGAAATTGGGCTCAGGCTATGACAGAGTTCAAAAAAGACTTTGGAAATCAAATGAGGGAGTTAGAAGAAAAAATGGGAAGAGAAAGGAGAGAGATGTAGGAAAAAGATGAAAATGAAGTCAGCAGCTTAGTCAAGGAAATCCAAAAAAATGCTGAAGAAAATGGATAAAACAGTTCAAAAATTTATAGAGGAGAAGAATGCTTTGAAAAGCAGAATGGGCCAGATGAAAAAAGAGATAAGAAAACTCTCTGAGGAGAATAAATCCTTCAGACAAAGAATAGAATTCATAGAGATTGATGAATTTGCCAGAAATCAGGAATCAATACTTCAAAACCAAAACAATGAAAAATTAGAAGAAAATGTGAAATATCTCATTGAAAAAACAACTGATATGGAAAACAGACTTAGGAAAGTTAATTTAAAAATTATTGGAATACCTGAAAGTCATGATCAGGAAAAGAGCCTTGACATCATTTTCAAAGAATTACTACAGGAAAATTGCCCTGATATCCTAAAAGCAGAGGGCAAAATAGAAATGGAGAGAATCCACTGATCCCCCAGAGAAAGAGATCCCAAAAAACCAACCCCTAGGAACATCATAGCCAAGTTCCAGAACTCCCAAGTCAAGGAGAAAATATTACAAGCAGCCAGAAGGACACAATTCAAATACTGTGGGGCTGCAGTCAGGATCACACAGGACTTAGCAGCAACTACATTGGAAGCTCATAGGACTTGGAATATAATATACTGGAAGGCAAAAGAGCTTAGAATGCAGCCAAGAATGAACTACCCAGCAAGGCTGAATGTCCTCTTCCAGGGATAAAGATGGACTTTCAATGAACCAGGGGAATTTCAAATGTTCCTTTTGGAATGGCCAGAGCTGAACAGAAGGTTTGATCTTCAGATACAGGACTTGGGTGAAGCATAGAGATTGGAGGAGAAGGGGAAAATATGAGGGACTTAATGATGATGAACTGCATGTATTCCTGTATAGAAAAATGACACTGATAATACTCATATGAACCTTCTCAGCTAATAGAGCAGGTAGAGGGAGCTTTTATAGTTGAAGCACAGGAGAAAGCTGAATTCGAAGATAAAATATGGTGTAAAAATGGAGTTAATAGGAAAAAAGGGAAATATAATGGGAGAAAGAAAAAGGAGAGGGGGAATAGGCCAAGATATTTCATATAATAAGAATTTTTTATTATAATGGGCTATTGCAATGATATGGAAGGGGGGAAAGCAAGGGGGAATGAGGGAAACTGCTCTCATCAGAGGTGGCTAGGAGAGGAAACAGTATATATACTCAGTGGGGTATAGGCATTCAGAGTAAGGAGAGGGGGTGACAGGGGGAAAGGGGGGATGTGAGTGATGGAGGAAAGGATGGACCATGGGGGGAGAGTGTTCAGATATAACACATTTTCTTTTTTACTTTTTTGCAAGGGGCTGGGATTGGATGGCCTGTCCAGGACCACAGGGCCAGGTGGATTCTGGGCCTAAGGGTTGGTATGGGGACTCGGGACTTCTTGGCCCCAGGGCCAGGGATCTGTCTGCTGCACCACTCAGCTACCCTACAGCATAGTCAGAGTGAAAGAAGAGAGAAAATATAGTACATGGTAGTGGAGAAATACCAAAGGAGGGAGCTGCGATCAGCAATGGCAACATTGGGAAAATATGGAAGTAATTTTTGCCATGGACTAATCATAAAGAATGTGATCCACGCACAACAGAGTTATTGGTTTTAGAACAAAGACTGAAGCACATTTTTTTAATATTATTATTATTTTTTGGGAGGGGTGCAGCGCAAATGGGACTGGGTGGCCTGCCTGGTGCTGCATAGCAGGGTGATCCTTGGGTGTCTGAGACCGGATTGGGACCCGGGTGCTCCTGGCTGAAGGGCCAATGCTCTGTCCACCACCCAGCCACCCCTACTATTATTACTATTTTATTTTATTTTGCTTCTTTTTTTCTTTTTTTTTGTTTCTGCAGGGCAGTGGGGATCGGGTGGCTTGCATGTCACACAGCTGAGTGATTGTTGGTTGTATGGGGTTGGATGTGGGCTCTGGTGCTCATGGTTCCAGGGCTGGTGCTCCATTCATTGAGCCACCTGACCATAGCTACAATTATTACTATTACTTTTTTTAATTTTAATTTTTTTCTCTCCCCTTTACTTTATCGCTGAAGCAAGTCTATATTTATGGGGGGAGGGGGTATCTCACTTACTCTTAAACAAGAATATTTTACTAATGTAAAAATAACATTAATTGTACAAAATGAGAATAAATATTAAATTTAAAAAAAACAGTTTAGACCTAATGGAAAAAGCAAAACCAAAGGCACATTATGAGAAGTATGCCTTAAAAAGTAGAATTGGCCAGCTGGAAAAGGAGATGAAAAAGCTCTCTGAAGAAAATAACTCCTTCAAATTGAGAATGGAACTAAAGGAAGTTGATGACTTTGCAAGAAATCAGGAAGCAATAAAACTCTTCCAAAAAGCCAAAAATTAGAAGAAAATGTGAAATATCTCATTGGAAAAGCAACCAACCTCAAAAACAGATCTACAGGAAATAATTGAAAAATTATTGGGTGGAGAAGAACCTAGACTTCATTTTTCAAAAAATAATGCAGCAAAATTACTCTGAGATCCTAGATGCAGAGGGTAAAATAGAAATTGAGAGAATTCACCAGTCACCTCCTGAAAGAGACCTGAAAGGAAAAACTTCCAGGAATATTATAGCCAAATTCCCAAACTCCCAAATCAAAGAGAAAATGCTAAAAGCTGCCAGAAACAAACAATTCAACTACTGAAGCTCCATAGTAAGGATTACATAGGATTTGGCAGCATCTACATTAAGGGCTCATAGGGATTGGAATATGATATTCTGGAAGGCAAAAGATCTTGGTTTATAACCGAGAATCAACTACCCTCCAGAACTGAACATTTTCTTTCAGGGGAAAATATGGACTTTCAATGAAACGGGACTTTTCCTATTGAGTCAAGCAGAACTGAACAGAAAGTCTGGTCTCCAAGTATAGGACTCTGGTGAACCATAGAGGGAGTGGAAGAGAAGGACTAACTATGAGGAACTTTATGATATTGAACTGTTTGTATTGCTGCATGGGAAGAAGATATTGATAGCTCATATGAACTTTCTCATTTATTAGAGCTTTTAGAAAGAGTATATATAGACAGGATATAGTAAGGGCTGGAATATAATGGTATAATATTGTAAAAAGATGGAGTCAATGGGTTTTAAAGGAAAGTACTGGGAGGAAGGGAAAGGAGATGAAGAAGAAGCTAAGAAATTTCACATAAGAATCAAGAAAAAGGTTTTTCAATGGAGTGGAAGGGGGGAAGGCAAGGGGAAATGAGTGAGCCTTCATTCTTATCAGAAATAGCTCAGAGAGGAAATAACATTCCCACTTAATAGGGTGAGAAAATCAGTCTTACCCTAGAGAAAAATGAGAAGAAAGGGATGGGATAAGGGGGAATGGGTGGAGGGAAGGGGGAATAGGTGATAGAAGAGAGGGAAGATAGAGGGAGAGGGTACTCAGAAACAACACACTTTTGGACAGGGTCAGGATGAAAGGAGAGAGAGAATAGAATAAACGAGAGTGGGAAAAAAATAGAATGGAGGTACAGCCAGTAATAGCACCTGTGGGAAAAATATTGAAGCAACTTCTCTGGTGGACTTATGATAAAGAAAGCAACTCACCCCAGAGACATTGCCATTAGAATCTGAACACAGACTGAAGTACATTCTTTCTCTCTCTCTCTCTCTCTCTCTCTCTCTCTCTCCATATATATATATATATATATATATATATATATATATATATATTCTTGAGGTTTCTCATCTTCTTCAGGGGAGGGGGTTATATGTACTCTTATGTTTACTCTTATAACACATTCAATTTACATCAATGTATAGCATGGAAGCAATGGGAAGACTATCAGATAGTCTTCTGTGGAGGGGGAGGGAAGGGGAAAATTATAAAATCCAAAACCTTACAAAAAATAATAGGTAGATATTACTATTGTATATAATTGGAAAGCAAATAAAATGTTAACAAAATTACTATTGAAAACTATCTTTACATGTAAATGGAAATAAAATAAAATACTATTACCTGAAGGAAAAAAAATATAAAAAAGTAACATTATCACATTAACTACCCATTCTCAAGTCCTTCCTCCCCCTCCCTTTCATTCTCCCTTCCATTCTTCCTTTCTTCCATATTTCCTCCTTCCCTTCTTTCCTTTCTTCTCACATCCATCCATCTATCCATTCATCCTTCCTTCCTTCCTTCCTTCCTTCCTTCCTTCCTTCCTTCCTTTCCTCTTTTCCTCCTTTCCTCCTTACTCTCTTTCTTCCCTCCTTCCCTCCTTCCTTCCTTCCTTCCTTCCTTCCTTCCTTCCTTCCTTCCTTCCTTCCTTCCTTCCTTTCTACCTTCCTTCCTTCCTCCCTTCCATCCTTCCTTCCTCTCTTCTTACCTTCCCTCCTTCCTGCCTTCCCCCTTCCTCCCTTTCTTCCTTTTCTTCCTTCCTTTCTAGGCAACTAGGTGGCCCAGGATAGAGTGCTGACCTTGAAGTCAGGGGAATGGGAGTTTGAATCTGGCTCAGACACTTGGTAGTCAGACAATTATTAGCTGTGTGACTTTGGGCAAGTCATTTAACCCTGATTGCCTTGTATTCAGGGCATCTTCAATCATCCTGATTCATATCTGGCTACTGGATCCAGATGACTCTGGAGGAGAAAGTGAGGCTAGTGACTTATCTATGTGCTTATCATGGCATCACCTCCCTAATGTCATGATCTTCTTCAAAAATGAAGGACCAAAAATATCATCAACAAAATTTTTCCTTCCTTCCTTCCTTCCTTCCTTCCTTCCTTCCTTCCTTCAATCCTTCCTTCCTTCCTTCCTTCCTTCCTTCCTTCCTTCCTTCCTTCCTTCCTTCCTTCCTTCCTTCCTTCCTTCCTTCCTTCCTTCCTTATTTTTCCTTCCTTTCTTCTTTACTTTCTTCCTTCCTTTTTCAATTCAATCCTTGATTATAGTTAATGTACTTTCAATGGCATTTAAATCAGTCAAATCCCCAGGACATTAAATATGGTTATTTCTATTTCTTGAATAAAGCTTTTAATATTTCTTTACATATGATACAGTTCAAGGTAATCTTTCAATATTCCATCATCATTTATGAATATCTATGATTCCTTTTAGTATCTTGGCATATCAACATATTTATCAGAGTTCATTCTTTTTCTTAATGGGGAAAAGTTTTTCAAGTTCATTGAAATGAAATTTAATTTAATACAATTTGGGGTGGTGAAAGTTTTATAGTCTGAGGAAGATTATAAAAGCTCATCTGCAATTCTTATAAAGATGGGAGTTTTGACATAGCCTTGGATAAAAAGAAAATTGTAAAAATAAAAACCTTCTTTTCCCAAACTTTGCCCAAGCCTTTCTATCTTCTTGCCCAAGACCAGGAATTTTTCTTCTTTCCATTTCACTGATCTTCTTTCTGTCCTTCCAACGTTAAGAATCCAATACAATGAAGTGAGTAGTCAGTCCCAACTCCTCCAGCTTCCTGAGTCCCCAGAAAGTTTTTTTTTCTTTTACTCTGAGGATTACTCAAGCCATTTAACCAAAAGTTTGTCAGTTCTTGATAATGTTTATTTTCAATATCCTTTATATTTTAATATAACTGATCCTGTTTCATTGTAGGATTGAAGATTCTTGAGACACTCGACTTCTTCACACCAACAGCTATTCAAATCTCTAACAGTCTGAACAATTCCCTAAGGCCTACAACTTTTAAATATTTTCTTAGCATAATACTCATTTTTTTTAAACCACAGAATTTGAAATATAAAAAGGAAGTATTTAGACACATGTATATAGTACAAGATTGAGTACTCAAGTTACAGAGACATGACTACAGGTAGAGAAAATAGCTCTACTCAGTTTCATATAGTCAAGAGCAAGCATTCTGATTTGACCTGAAGTTAGTAAAAGTGAACATATTTGACTATTGTTGTCACAGAGAAAATCATATTAACATATTGACTTTTTGCCATTTACACATCATTTTAATTGGCAGTCTGTTTCCTATATCCTAGTCTTTCTTTTCTGAGTTCACATAAGTCATCTATCCTGGACTTCCTGCTACCTCCTAATCCCATTAGTGTAATGCACTGAATTAAACTAACTTAGTAATATTAAGGTCACAAAAGCAATTTATTAGGTTAATAACTATTGCCTATAAATTTAGCGTGTATAGGCTTTCCCATAAAGGAATTAGCCTCATTCTCAGCTTCTTCTCCTGTTCCTCTCTCAATCTGCTTATTAGATGTTCCCTGGAATATGACACTTTTCAATAATCTTTCCTATTTCAGTGCTAAGCTACTGAGGCCAAGTGGTTTGTTCACCTCTTTCACTGGCTCTTTCTAGACTATTCCTAGTGCAGAGAAGTTTGCCCATGTACCTCTAATAAATACTATTTGATAATAACAAGGAAGATTTCCTGTGGCTTTATTTAACAAAGTCAATTACCTGAACATTTTTTAATATTAAGATAACGAATGTTATTTTTACTTTATTTGCAATGTTTTTAGGGATATTGATCATTTCTAAATGGACAGAATAAGTAATTTTATAAAATTAGGGCTACATCACAATAAATCATGACACAATAAGTATTTCTCCTTCCCTCCTTCCATCCTTCCTTCTTTCCTTTCTTCTTTCCTTCCTTTCTTCTTTTCTTTTCTTCCTTTTATTCTCCCTCCCTCCCTTCCTTTCTTGTGGCAAAGTGGATAGAGCAATAATTTTCAAATCAGGAAAATCTTAAGTTCAAATCCTTGCTCAGTCCCTCACATCTATATCTAATGGAGTTTTCTCATCAATAAAATGGATAAAATAATGCCACCTATCTCCCAGTATGATTCATTGTGAGGATCAAAGGAACTAATAATTGTAAGGCACTTAGCACAGGGTTTGCCATGTGGTAAGCACTATAAAAACGTTAGGTACTACTATTATACTTCATTACACAATAAGCATTTTCATGTATATGATGCAGCATTCCTTGTGTTAGTCACTAGGGATGAAAAAAGAAAATAAAATTTTCCCTCTAATCAAGGAATTAATATCTTATTCATTGTGTCTTACACAAGCATTTAAATAAATGTTTGTTCAACAGAACTGATTTCATTATTCCTACCAGGGCAGTGTTGTAGTAGAACTGTACTTTGAATTAGGAAACCTGTATTCAAACCCTTACTTTGATGCTTATTAACTGTGTGAACATGAGGAGGTCAATTAAACTTTTTGAGTCTCAATGGTCTACAAATCTCATAGGCTTATTAAAAGAAACATGACTTAAAAACTTTAAACCAGTATATCAAGGCTGTCCCAAAAGTTTTAGTGTAGTTTTAAATAATAGCTTATGCTTCCACAAAAGCTTATGATAAGCTTTAATAGCTTTTTAATAGCTTGGAAGTATACTAAGACTTTTAGGACACTCTATGTATACACATATCTATACACACATACATATACATATACCTTCATATACATTTATTCACTCATATGTATATGCACATGTATGTAGGCAGAATGAAGATTATCATGTTCACATGGCATTGACCCACCATCTTCTCTGTTTAGAACTAAACATATGACAGAAAGAATAGTTGAATGGGAGTCAGGTTGAAGGCAGCTAGACAGCATAGTGGATGGAACATTGGGCATGGAGTCAGGAGATAAAATAAATTCACTAGATGTGTAACTCTGGACAGGTCACTTAATCTCTATTTGTATAGGTTTCCTTATCTGTAATATGGGGATAATTCTAACACTTACTTCCCAGACTTGTTTTGTAAATTGAATAAGATAATACTTTTACAGCACTTAGCATAGTGCCTGGGACACAATAAATATTAGCTATCATCTTCATCATTATCATCATCAAAACATAGGTTCAAGACATAGTTCTCTAATTATTAAGATGTGAAGTCATGGACAAATTATTTCATCGCCCTGGTATTTATAGGTTCTGGAGATGTAAGGGATGGTAAAGTCCATTTCATCTTTAAATGAGGAAACAGGTTCACAGAGTGAAGAGGCTTATCTCTCATGGCCAAGGGACTAAGCCAGGTCTTCTGACTTCCATAGAAGATGGTGATAACATGGCTCCTCACATAATCCTCACAACAACCCTGTGAGATGGGTGCTATTATAATTTCCATTTAGCAGATAAGAAAACTGGAACTGAAAAAGGATATATAATTCTTTCAAGGTCATATAAGAAGTGGAGGGTCTGAGGTGGAATTATCAAACTCTGTACCTTGTTGTCTTCATTGCCTGACTATAAAATGGGACAATAAAAAAACACTATACATATTAAAGATTCAAAGGCTGTTACAAGTTTAGGAAAGTATCAGAGACTGTACAAAGGTCAGGAAAGATTATCTACACAGCCCTTGTTTTGGCAGCAGCAGTAATATCTCTGCCTTGTTGAGTCTCTCTCAAGACTAGTAACAGATAAAAATCCCAGTGAACAATCTAAAATCAGTGATCTAGGTCCTCAGATGATACGCTGGGTTACTCACTCAAAACAATCTCAGCATAAACTCTAGAACTCAGTTCAGTCAACATCACCCTGGGTGGAACTCTTTTTTATACCACACTAAATCACAACTCCCAGTTGACACCCATTCAGGCATACTTCCCTTGTGGAGAAACATTTGGTACAGGGTGAGATTCGCAATCTGTTGCATCCCCAGGCTACTCTACTCCACTCCAACTCACAACCTGTTGTACCCCCTTCTTTCCTTCACTGTATTGTAAATATTAGTGGTGGGTGGAGATGGAAAATCAGGAAAGAGGTGAAAAAGAGAACATTAGGCAAGATTCTAGGAAGAATAAAAAGACTTGTCAATTATGTTGTTGTGTTCTCCCCTCTGTGACTTCTTGGATATACGAATTCCTTTTGGCACGTCCTTTGGTTCTGTGACTATAAAATAAGTTTAATGGCTAAATTTTCTTTAAGATAATCAGAGGCAGTATAATTTATGCATTTGAATAGCATTGTAGCCAGATGTAATTTTGCTTGAAGTTGTTGCATTACAGTTAGTAATGACTCTGCTGGCTGTGTTTTGTAGAATTTGCAATTTATTTAACAGTTGACTGAGCACTGACCCCAGATAAAATCACCGTAATCAAAGTATGGAGAGAGAGAGAGAGAGAGAGAGAGAGAGAGAGAGAGAGAGAGAGAGACAGACTTTCTGGGAACGACCTGGAAATAGACTGAAAAATTCTAAGGGAATTGGCACAGTATATAAGGCAGAGAATGGGTCTGGCTGGTATAACTGAAGATGAACCAACTGTGGGACTATTATGAAATCCCATAGTTAAATGTGCATTGGCCACAATCTGTGTGGAAAACTCTAGTTATTAATTCACTGATTCATTCATTTATTTTAAAGTGTTTCCCTATCTCACCCAGACTGGAAGTGCAAAGGCTATTCACAGGCTGGTCTACTACAAATAATATAGGGACTTCAACCAAATGCATATTTGATCTGTGCTGGTTTACCTGTGTCCTCTCCTGGCAGCCTTCCATTTCTAAGACCTTACCAAAGTGTAGACACCTGACCAGTTTAGTCTACTCTAACTTAGAACTCCTGAACTCAAGAGATTCATCAGATTTAGTCTACCTTGCAGTAAGTATTAGAGATTTGCATGGGCTTCCAGAGCATCCAGATTTAAAAGCAATTATTTATTCTTTAATAACAGAGAATGAATGTTGCAAATTCAGGTCAGGGAAAGACTGTCCTGGGAGGGCATCCCAATAGAATACTTACTTACTTACTGGGGATCCAAATGCAAAAAAATGAAACTCTTTACTCTAAAGGAGGTAAAATTTTGTGGAGGGAAACAATATATATATATATATATATATACATATACATATATATTATATATATACAATATATGTATATATGCATATTAAGCAACCTTCTGTCTGAGATGACTATCATCTATTTTTGCATATTTCTTGCATCTACATTTTGTTGTTGTTGTTGTTGTTGTTGTTGTTTTTGTTTTTGTTGTCTTCCCCATTAGAATGTTAGTTCCTTGAGGACAAGGACAATTTTTGCCTTTGCTTGTTTCCCTAGCACTTAGGACACAGTAAACACTTATAAAACCTTGTTGACAAACACAATGATTAAATATTAGTGATAATAGAGGGAGGGTACTATCATTAAAAGTTAGCCCTCCCAATTTGGCTTCATTCTATATGTCCTTCAGTATTGATATTTGGGACACAGAGGGGAGAGGGAAGTCAAGGCAAGGACACCCAATCCTTAGCACAGTGCCTAGCTCTTTAAGGTAGTACCTGATTAGTTTAGCCTACTTTATTGATAAATATTTATTGACTGACTGACTCTAAGTTTTATCTGCAAGTTCCAAAGTCAGAACATGATAGTACATGACAAGATTCAGTCATTATTTATAGCTCCATATCCTTGTACCTTCTCCTACCCTTACACATTGAAGCACCACAAACTATATGCTGTAGATGACTAAATGAATATAATTAATTCAGTTAATTCTGTGACTGCAGAAAGCCAAGGATGAGTCATGCCATGCTCATGAGATACAAAATGAGAAATATATTTTTAAATATGATTAATATATTGCATGATTTTATTTAACTATATTTACTTCTTACAAAGGAGGGTATCCAAGGATGAGGATGGAGGGAAGAGGTGCTAAGGTAGTAACAGTGAAAAGAAAGAAAGAAAAAGGATATTAATAAAGCATTAATAAAGCATTTTGTAATACACAGAACCCACAAAAGACATGTCAGGTTTACTATTATCATGTTAAATTTAGTATTCACAGCAAACCAAACTGTATTTGAAAATTATGGTTTCAGATACAATACTCTCTTTAGTTCTTTACTTACTAAAATGTTCATGTGTCATTGATACTATGTTCATAATTAAAGATAAAAATTGAAAATAAAAGACATGTGTGCTCTATTATAACAACAAAAAATCACAATCCACAATGCTAGAAAACTATAGCTTCTTAGATATTAGTAAAAGATCTCTGACAATTAAAATAAGCAAGAAACATACATGGGAATGTCTTTGAGTTTATTCACCTGGAAGTATATTTTGATTTCAAGGGGAATACAGTAAAACTCCATTCCCCCCCTAAAACCAATCCTTAGTGCTTATGGACAATGTCTAAACTACTCATTCTGGTATTCAAAACTTTCCAAAATGTGACCTCCCAAATAATTTTCCCTGTAGCATTCCCCATCATCGCTCACCAACATCAATTTTTTTGAATTTATATGATCTGCTCATTTTTTGTTTGTTTGTTATTGTTTTTATTTTTGCAAGTCAATGGAGTTAAGTGACTTGTCCAAAGTCACACAGCTAAGTAAGTATTGATTGTCTGAGGTCAAATTTGAACTCAGGTCTTCCTGACTCTAGAAATTGTGCTCTATCCAATATGTAAACTAGCTGTCCCTGATCTACTCATTATAATGGTAAAGAATGGTAAGGAAATGGTAATGGTAAGGAAAACTTCCCTGCTAGAAAACATATATAATGTAACAGTATGAAACAATGTATACCATATAACATAAATCATAACCAATAATATGTAATATAAATCTTATCCAACATACAATGCTTAGTTCAATTTTATCATCCTGAGAAAATTCTTTCATGAATTCCTCTTTCCCAATATCTGAAGATGACCTGTTAACAGGAAGAGGAAGGGAAAAGAAAATTTAGTGGTAAACTTCAGCTCTTTTGACTTCCTGGCTACATTCCCCTCCAGCAAGAACAAATACTGAAGAGTAGAAATGGAAATCAAACTCATTTCCTAAAAAGAGATGAAAGCCTTAGTTACTAGACCAACATGACCCCATTGAACCCTTGTAATACTTGTTACACTTAGTATTTTATTCAACATTTATTTAGTACCTGTTATATGCAAACCAAGAGATAGCATAGTGCAATTCTTAGATAACTGTTGAATCAGGAGAACCTGACTTCAATCCCCAACTTTGTGACCTGAGAAAGTCATTTAATATTTTAGTGCTCTGGGATATTCTCTAGAACTTTAAGTATAGAACACTAAGTTGATTATTAAGTCCATCAACAAACATTTTAAAAGTTTCTACTTTCAAACCTAGAACAATCCCATACCTCAAGGGGTTTATATTGTATTGCATTGCTCTAAAGATTTCCTCACTTTGATGTTTCCTATATTCTCCTCCCCCAAATCATAAATCTACTCCATCCAAGATTTGTGGAATATATTGAAGGTGTATGACATAGAACTTACTCTCAAACAGCTTCAATCTAATGCAAGTATATAAAGAACTAAAATACTAGGTAGAGTAGGGTAAATAAAAAGGAGAGGTTCCAGTAATAACAAACAAACCCAAAACTATGTCTCTCTCTATTACCTATAGCAAGGGGAAGCAAAACTAAACGAAAAAGATATCTCTGTTTACTATAGAAGAAAGAGAGGATATTAACCAGTAGAAATGGATATAGGAAGAAGGGAGTCTGTTCTAGGAGTGAAGGGTGAATAGACACACACACACACACACACACACACACACACACACACAAACACACAAAAGCAAACACTACATGTGGAGGATTGTGGAACAAAAGACATAGACACCAAAAAGGGCAGCATGAAAACAAGGAATTGTGAGTTGTCTGGTTTGGCTGAAATGTAGAATAGATGAAATGAGTAATATTTAACAGAGCTGGGTTGTCAGATTAAAACCAGATTGTGAGACATGATAGGATGAGGAATTCATTCTTTGTTCAGGAGGGAACAGGGAGCCATTGACAGGTTGTTTTTGTTTTGGAGTGAAATAATGTCATCAGCAGAGTGAGACATTAGAGTGATTACTCAGGCAGTAGTAGAGAGAGGATAGATTGAGGAGAGACTAGATCAGAGAAATTAAGAACATAATAACTTAGATGAGAAGCAATGAGAATTGAATTAGAGTGGTTGTAGTGGAAGTAAAAGGAGCTAGGTAGCATAGTGGATAGATTGTGGGCCTTGAAGTCAAGAGGATCTGAGTTTAAATCTTGCTTCAGACACTTACTAATTGTGTGATGCTGAACAAATCACTTAACCCTGTTTGCCTCAGTTCTTCATATTTAAAATGATCTGAAGAAGAAAATGGCAACCCATTCCAGTATTTTTGCCATAAAAACCCAAATGTTATCATGGAGATTGGGGACCAACTGAAATGACTCAGAAAAGGGAAGTAAAGACTGAATGAAGGATAGTTTCAGAAGTAGAAGCAATGGAACTTGACAACTTATAGGATGAGGGAGACAGAATCATGTTTTAAGGCTAGAGGAGCAAGTTTGGGAGAAATATGAAATGTTCACTTTCAGATATATTGCATTTCATACACTACAATGCATTTCTACTAAATTTTTCATGTCTGTATGTCTAACCTAGAGGATCTGATCCTTACATATCCTATGTAGGAACTGAAGAAGCTGCTAAAGTCTTATGGATCTTGGGTGGCTAGGTGGTGCAGTGGATAGCCCCTGGAGTCAGTAGTACTTGAGTTCAAATCCTTATTAATTACCTAGCTGTATGACCTTGAGCAAGCCACTTAGCTCCATTGTCTTGCAAAAAAACCTAAAAAAAAGAATCTTAAGGGTCTTGCCATGGGCATTTTTTTTTATGGTGCATTGAATAGAGATGTACTAGTTGCTGTTGACTTCTCTTCTGTAGGGCATGTGTTGTGATATTGCTCATTTGTTTGTAATTGTGCACTCTCATTTTTTTTCTAATTCTTCTCATTGTTAATAATGCTCTGAAAGAAACTGAGTCATAGGGATATGACGGGGGTCAGGAGAGGGAGGCAGAATAAAGCTGATGGATTTATTAAGGCAACAAACAACAGACCTAATATTGATTTAAAAAAATACAGCCCTGGAAAAAAGCTTCTATGGGCATTTAAATGCCAAACTGACAACTGAACAGGAGCAGGCTCAGAAATCTGCTTTTGAAATCAGCAAACTTGTGGGTCTCTATGAAGCATGTTTCATGTTTCCTGACTAAAAAGGTAGCCTTTCCTCCCTCCTCAAAACTTATTTTGAGGAAGTAAAACCACAAGAGAGTTCTGCTTAAATTAGTTTGTTTCAAGTGAATGAGTATCCATCAGCCTGGAATTTTCGGCACAATACAGGTGGCTGAATTGAACAGAGGGTAAAGAACCTTTTCAATCAGAGTAACAGAAAATGCCAATTTTCCAGACTTTGAAAGCCATGTGAGGATGCACCAAAGAGAGGCAGGAGATTAGGAAAATTTAAATATGGAAAGAAGAACATTCAATACAGAATAAAGTAAGTGCAGCCAAGGCATATGGGAAGGTGAGGATAGAAACTAGGCAAGGGGTGATATAGGTGGGGAGGCGAAGAGAGTTCAGACCTGTGAAAGCAGATGAAAGGAAATACAGAATGGCAGATTGAAACAGACTGAAAACACAGAAATTGCCCATATGCATTTCAGTTTTGAAGTTAGTTACAGAGGAGCATCCTAAAGCCTCAGAAGAGTTCAATTTTCAGAACTGATCTAGCTAGTATTTTCTTTTAAAAGCCAGATTAAATAATATACCACACCTTAGAGTATTTTGTAGGGAGGGAAGAGAGAAGAAGGGGAGAGTAGTTCCACAGGGAAACAAACAGATAAGGTTTTTTTTTCCCTCTGCTCCTTTCCCTATGCAAACAGACTTCAGTAATACTAACAAGATAAACATATTGCTGGCAAAACACTCTGGTTTTTGACTCCTGGGCTTATTTGTCAAGCTTTCTCTCTCTACTCCTCAGCTCTAAATTGACATGTATCAGAGTTAGCATTCCTAAACTATAATGCTGTTTATGCCAAGTTTCTTCTAAAGGAGGGGGCATAAGCCCAATTTTCTGTCAGAGAGGATCAGAATGAGGCTTAATATGACATATACCTATGCCCAGTGGCTCTCTAGATGTCTCTGTGGGGCTGGAAGAAAATTTGACACCTTAGAAAGAAGATTCACTGGTGATTTTCATTATCAGGTAGACTTCATCCTCTGGTCTCTTTTAAATCATTACCCCTTTTCTGAGATGAAGACTTGAACCATCCATATTGTCTGCCAAGTGGTGAAGTGGGATGAGAGCTAAACTGATTCAGGGGATCCATGTTCAAGTACAGACTCTGCAATTTAATATCTTTGGGACCTCAGGCAAATCACTGATCCTCTTGGGTCTTTTTCCTCCCATGTGTAGAATGAGAGGGTTGTGTTACAGAAGCCCAGGGGCCTCTTCCAGCTCTATATCTATAATCCTATGATCTATAAGTAAGGTTGGTATACCTTTGGAGAGGTCAAGTATTACATTTGTTTAACTAAACTTGTGACACCCTATACTAGTAGGCACTCAATAAATAATCAACAATGAAAACATTATTATTGTATGTCAATTGGATCCAATACCAGAATAATAAATCCCTACTCTTTAGGATCTCATTATATTTTTGGTTCAGTTCTTTCAGCTGTAAAATAAATCTGAAAATAAAATTGTTGGATTCTATAAAACTTTCAAGTTCTAATATCCTATGATATACATAGAAAAAGTTATGAATTACTCAGTTTAACAAATACTTATTAATCACCTACTATAGTCAGGTGCTGTGCTAGTCTCTGTAGATATAGAGATGAGACAAGACAAGTCCTTAAAGACACTGAATTCTAATTGATGTGTTTAGGATTTTCAGAAGTAAGAATAGTTCAGGGCAGACTGTGATAAGTTCAAAGTACTAACAAATCTGATGAGGAGGGGATCACTTTCAAATGAGGGGATGAGGTAATGATGGCTGAGGGAAAAGAAAATTTCTCCTGAGTTAAATCTTGAAAAAAAGAAATGAGGAGAAAGCCATTCTAGGCATAGGCTATTATAAAAGTAAAAGCCTTAAGATGGGAGCAGGTTGAATGAGAACATGGTAAAAGAAATACCATAATTTGACTAGAACTTAGTGTATGTAAAAGTGAGTAATATGAAATAACACTGAAAGCTGAGTTTGCCTCTATCCAAAATGAGTTTAACCTGTTCTCTTTTGAGTTCATTCACTGATTTTTACAGATTTTTCTAGATTGTCTCTCATTGTCTACTCTTTCTGAGCCTAATGCTGTTAGTCCCCTTCCCTCTTAATTTTCCAGGTTTATTTACTATTGACTTGAACTGCTGATAACCAATATTTTTAGGAATTAAATTTATGAGATTCATGATGGTTGCCCTGGGTTCTCAAAAGCAACATCAGTAGAGCAGTATTTTCCAATCCTACCAGGCTGAAGAATGATAGATTGTGCTCCTTTCTTTCTCTGCCATGTAGAGAGTAGACTGGTAACTCAGTGATGAATTCTTAGACTGTGTCAAGCTATAGAAGGATGAGGAGAAATATAAAACTGCCAACAGTATCCTATGTAGTACCTTTGATAGTGGTAGATGGGTGAAAAAGGAAAAAGTAAGGACTAAGAAATTGCATGAATAATCCTCTCAGCTTCCCCAGTAGCAGGAACCACACATGTGTGTCTTCATACCAAGTACTTTAATCATGCTTTACCTTCTTTACTTTTTCTTTTCTCATCTCTCATATTTGCTTTTCAGAGCCTACCAAGCTCTGAATTCCTCAGTGGTATTATTTGGAATTCACTTATTTTATTGAAAGTCTTTTCTTCTAGCATTATTAGTGCTTTAGAAGTTAAATTATTCTTGAATATAGACCTTCCTTTTTCATTTTGGTATACTTTTCCAGTGTTTGATTTTCTTTTTTTCAAAATTCTTGCTTAATTCTGTGTGATTCTGGCTGGAGTTTCTTTGAATAAGATGCTTTTGTTTTTTCCTATTTGCTCCTTGCAGTGCATTTTAAAAAAATTACTTAGAAAAACTTTACTTTGTAAAGGCTTAGAGAAGAACAAGTAGTGCAAGATAATGGGCAACATTAATCTCATGGATCAGCAAGAAACAATGGAGAAAAACCATTACATAAAACTTAGCAAGAGAACCAATTAAACCAGATTATCTAGAACATCTGAGAATTAACCTGAAAAGACAATAAAAATTCAAAAGATGTAAAAGGTATCTAAAGATAATTATTAAAAACAAAACATTTTTACTATCAATAAAGGTGAAGTCACAGCAGCTAGAATTATAGTCCTCAAATTCACTCCAAAATAGTGTGTAGAGGGCAAAGACAAAAATACTTCTGGAAGAAGAGCTAGAGTGAATAGAGAAATTACAGACAGATGAGGTCCTCACTGGAGGTGACATTGGAAGGGACTGAGGGAGTGATTCTTAGGAGATATGAAATAAAAAAAAAACAACTGCTTTGCAAAATAATAAATTTTAAGTATCAAAAAAAGACTAACAATAACTACTCATTTACATGCTAATTTTCTCATATCTATGAAATGTCTATGGAAGTAATTTATACAGGAATAGAGTATGTCTTTGATGAGCCCATGGTAAAGCAACACACAGTATTTATTCCCTTAAGATCCTCTACAAAAATAAGCAGCTTTGAATTAATTAAAAATTTTAGAGAATTTGAAATCTACCGACATCCTATTTGACTAAAACAAAAGCATTTGCTTCACTAGAGTTAAACATTGCCTTAAAGGTTCTTGACCAATGAGTTCTCTCCATGAATATCTTGAAGTCATATGAAATTTGTTGAATTATATAATAGAAAATTGTATTCAACAATTCAATTATAATATCAAGTAAAGAAAAGAAGAAAGAAAATATAGGCCCACCAGAGATGGTTGTTACTATCAGATTGTGTCAAATTTAAAAAATAACATTTTTTTGTTCATTGTTTCAATATTTCGTGATCACACTTGTAGCTTTCTTGGCAAAGATACTTTATTTCTTTGCCCTTTTCTCCTCCAGTTCATTTTATAGATAAGGAAACTGAGGAGAATGGAGTTAAGTAATTTGCCCAGGATCACAAAGCATCTGAGGCCACACTTGAACTCATATCCTCTTGACTCTAGAGTCAACACTCTATCTGTATCTACTGTGTCACATAGTTTCCCTTAAAGCTAAAATAGAAGTGTTCTACTGATCTCAAGATCATCCAAAGACTCCTTTTGGAGATGGCATTATGCCAATTGTATTAGGCTTAAATAACATCAGAACTGCCTAAATGAAGGCATGTAATCATTCAAAACAGTCATTCAAACTATATGCAAAACAAAAGAAAAAACAAAACTACGAAAAACATCAAGGGTAAAGAATTCCTTCTATATAGATAAGGTTAAATTTTTCAAGGAACAAACTATAGAATTTAATACATCAGTTCACATATCTTAGATATGCCCCATGGATACACAATGAGATTAGTCCAGAAATGAATAAGAGGAGGAAATTTGTCAGAGTTTTCTTCAGAAATCACTCAGTGCTTTTAATGAACCCATTAAACAAGAGACATATTTTAATGTCTTATTAAAAATTTAATACTTCATCTTAAAATTTACTTAGTAGCTATAGATATTTAAATTATATCTTTTCATTGCAAAGCTACAATAACATTATTTTAGTCATTATAAGTCCTCAACAGAATTAATTTTCCAGTTATTTTCAGTTTTTATACCAATTTGTTGTTCAGTCATTTCAGTTATGTCTGATTTTTTGGGATCCCATTTTGCCTGTCTTGGTGAAGATACTGTAATGGTTTGCCTTTTTCTTCTCCAGCTCATTTTACAGATGAGGAGCCAAGGCAACCAGGGTTAAGTGCCTTGCCCAGGGTCACACAGCTAGTAAGTATCTGAGACCAGATTTGAACTCACAAAAATGAGACCCCTGACTCCAGGCACAGCACTCCATCCCCTGTGCCACTAATAGACTATGTTGATTTACATATGAATAGCATTAGCTTGTACTACATTCATTTAGTTCTTCTCTTTTAACTTTGAAATTATTTCATAAATTTCATATCTGATTTCTATGCATTCCTCAACCCTTCAAAGGTTTGAAAACTAGCTCTCATGACTCATCCAAGTCTTCTCTTCTCCAAATCTGTCCAGTTCCTTCAAAGTATCTTCATATGGTATCCTTGTCTCAAATCTTTCTTCAGTAGTCCTCTACCTAGTTATCCAACTGCCCAAACTTATCTTTATAAAACAGAAGTTTGACCAATTCACTCCCTACCAACATTCTATAAACTCCAATGGCTTCCTTTTGCCTCCAAAATCAAATTTAAAACCTCTGACGTTTATAACGCTCATCATAATCTTAATCTTCCCTACCTTACCAGTCTTTTTACACCCTAAATCCCTCCCCCCACCCCAAATACTCTATGATCCACTGACATTAACATTGTGCCTCTCATCTCATGACTGAATATTTTCCCTGATTGTCCCACATGTTTATAGCACTTATGTTCTCTTCATCTCTGCCTCCTAGCTTTCCTGTCTTCCTTTAAATTTGAGCTCAAGTTCTACCTTAATCTCCAATTATCTCCAATTTCCCCTGCATGTAAGATTTTTTGCATGTTGTCACCCCCATTATGAATTCCTTGAGGACAGGGATTGTTGTGTTTTTTTTTGTTTGGTCTTTCTTTGCAACCCTGGCACTTAGTATAGAGTTGGCACACAGTAGGCACTTGATAATGTTTTTTGATTGGTTGAGCATGATGATTGGATTTGGACATAATAATAGAAATACAGTCCAACAAGAACAATGTATAATAGGAATATAATTTCCCTACATCTAGAAGTTATGTTCCCTCTTAGTTAATCCAATGATTGAATAAACTAGTCTATTGGCTGTATCACACTGCTGAATCACATTACAATTGCAATCAACTAAGTCATCTAAATTTTTGGATAAATTGCTACATATCCATGCCTCCTACATCTCATACCCATGAAAGTGATTTTGTGATTTTGTGTGTGTGTGTATATATATATATATATATATATATATATATATATATATATATGCTTGTTCAAGACATTTTACATTCATTAAATATGAATTTTATCTTATTTGACTAGCACTAGGCTGTACTTTAGCTTTTCAAGATCTTTTTTAGGTCCTAATTCTGTTTTTCAAAATGTTAGCTCTCCCTCAGTTTTCTGTAATTTACAAATATGATGAATATAGCATATCTATTATCTTTTCTGTAATCATTGGTAAATAAGTTAAGTATCCCACAGCCAAGCACTAATTCCCTGGGGTCCTCCACTACAGACCTCCTGCTACAATGACACTGAACAATTAATAAATCTTTGAGTTCAGGCATCCAGTCAGTTTCTAAATCCATTAGATGATATTATCTTCTAATCTTTATCTCTCATTTTCTCCCCAGGAATAATATGAGATTTTTTAACAAAAAAATTTAGGAAAATCTGGTACACTATAACTACAATGTCCCCCTCTCATCTTTTAGTTAAGTATTACTGTCAAAAATAGGGAATGAGTTTAGTCTGGCATGATGAAGTCATACTGGCTCTTTCTACACAGTTTCCCTTTATAGATGTTTACCACCACCCTTTCTTTCTAAAATTTCCCAGAAATTAAAGATAATGGTCTATAGTTAATAGACTGTTCAGAAAATTGGCCCTTCCCTGACCTCTTACATTATTTTCAATTTTTCAAATACCACTTCAGTAGCTCAGAATTCTCATCTGCAAATTCTTTCAAGAATGCAAATTGTAGTTCACTTTAGATCAGGTGCAATGAATTCATCAAAGATAGCTCAGTGCTCTTTTATTCACTTCTTCCTAATTAAGTATCTCAGTTCCCTTTTAGGAATTTCTATTCATTATTTTTTAGTGTTAATGTCATTCCCCTTTGCCGAAAACAGAAATAAAATAAGAAATAATTTGTTATCATTTATATCAATTATTATCTTCTCATCTATTTTAAGAAAAATTCCTATATTTCTTCTTTCTTATTCCTTTTTCTCCCAATAAGACTACTCTCCCTCTCCAAAAATCTCACAATTTATGCTGCTACTGTTCTTGTTGTCCTTGGCTTCTCTTGCTATGATCAGCTTATGCTAACTAAGTGTTGGCATTCCCTGTGTATACAGAACATTCCATATTCTTTTATGTGTCTTCTGTTACCTGGCTATGTTTCCATCTTCTGCATATTTCTTAGAATCTAAGTTTGTGGAGAAATCTCCTTTTAGGTCCATAAATCTTTCTTCAGAAAATTCCATTTTCTTTTCCTTTTTAATTGTTTCCTTTTGTGCCTTCTGAAATTCATTCTTAATCATCTACATTGGCAAGCTTAAGTTCATGAGATCCTTCCTCTGAGCCCTTTGAAATACGGTTTTCCAAAATCTAGGTACATGTTAAAAGATTTCCTGATCTATCTTCTTGTTTGTTTTTGTTTCTTTTTAGGTTTTTGCAAGGCAAATGGGGTTAAGTGGCTTGCCCAAGGCCACACAACTAGGCAATTATTAAATGTCTGAGATTAGATTTGAACCCAGGTACTCCTGACTCCAAGGCTGGTGCTTTATCCACTATGCCACCTAGCCGCCCCCTGATCTATCTTCTACCAGAAATTGTAGAGGTCACGTGCCTCCTGGATTCTCCTCATTCCCACCCTAGCAACTGGCTCTCTGTTCCTGACAATCAGTTCCAGAATAAAGTTCCCTCTTGTTAGTTTCTCTACCTTTTGAAGGAGAAAATTTTCAAAAAAGTAAATCAAGAAGTTATTCACTATTCTGATTTAGATGGGGGGGGAATGTTTCGATATCTGGATAATCAAAATCAAACCACTAAATTCCTTATACTACCTCTATTGTTTTGAAAACTTATTTCCCCTTTCTATCCAGGTAATCTAAAGCGTAATCCACTGGCAAGATCACTTTATTTTCTCATGCCTTTGACCTTTACCCCAAAACTTTCTCTTTTCCCGATTTCCTCATATGAGTAAACCTTAATATATTACTATTCTACCACATGTTTTACCTATCTCTGTCTTTCAAGTGAAACAAACCATTCAAGACAGTTAGATAGTACATTGGCTAGAGCATCAGGGCTAGAGTCAGGAATACTTGAATTAAAATCCAGCTTCAGATACTTTGTAACTGTTATCCCTGGTCAAGTCACTTAATCCTGTTTACTTCAGTTTCCGTATCTGTAAATGAGCTGAAGAAGCAAATGCAAAACTGCTTCAGTAATTTTGCCAAGAAAATTACAAATGCTGTCACAAAAAAATCATACATGACTGAAATGACTCAACAATAGAGAGCCCTTTTGAGGTCATAGTCTAGAGGATTTCATTCCCCTTTTTTGCTTCTCCTATTTTATGTTTGAACTTTGGACAATTTGTATACACTGTCTCCTTTCCTGAATTTGTATCTTTTGAATTTCTGGGTTTCTCAGATGCTTTTTCCCTTTCATTATGGTTACTCCCCTATCTATGTAAGGATCCCAACAGAGGTTCATGAAGTTAAAAAATATTTGGATAAAAGTATTTCGGGTTTTTTTTTAGGTTTTTGCAAGGCAAATGGGGTTAAGTGGCTTGCCCAAGGCCACACAGCTAGGTAATTATTAAATGTCTGAGACCAGATTTGAACCCAAGTACTCCTGACTCCAAGGCTGGTGATTTATCTACCATGCCACCTAGCTACCCAAAGTATTTCTTTTTTTAAAATTTATTTATTTATTTTCATCTGTATTTGCATGTATATTTTTATGTTACAAAATTTCCTTCCATCCTCCCCAACACTCTTCCCTCAGCAGCAGTCAGGTTAGCATTGTATCTATATATTTTTTATTAACATGTTTACAGATATGTCATTTTTAGTATGAAGAATTAGGATTAAGGGAAAGAGATACCTAAGTGATAAATTTTATAAAGTGTTAATCGGATTGGGAAGGCTTTTTTTGTTGTTTTATTCTTCCTTTGGATGGGGGTGATAAAAGTATTTCAATATGATGTTTTTCATTTGTAACCTTAATACTTTATCTTATGCACTTAAAAACATTATTCTGAGAAGGGGTCCATAGGTTTCACTAGACTGTCACAGGAAGCTATGAACCAAACAAATAAAAAAAATTAGTTATATCTAAGTTTTGGGATATGCACAGGCAATCTTATCCCTATTGCATATTTTTTAGTTTAAAACTCTTTCAATTCAGTATTCAAGACACCTGGGAAATATATTCCTACCAGCCTTTGTTAGGTATACTCCATCTCTGGCTAGGAATCCATCAAATATTATTATCTCCATTTTTTGGATAAAGAAATTGAGTTTCAGAAAAGTTAAGTGACTTACCCAATATCATATGACTTGTAAGTGGCAAAGATAATATTTAAACCCCGGTTTCCCTGACTTCAAGTCCAACTGTATTTCCTCTTTGCTATGTGAATTCAATATTTCCATTGAGTTGACATCCTCCAGAACTACTAAAGGAAAGGATTTGGGGTTGACAGAGAATTGACTACTCTCCTGTGTCTTGCATAAATCATATAATATACAGCAACAGGTAAGAGAAAGATCTAGTTTACTTCTCCAAATCATGGTTTGATACCAGTTTTGCTATTCCATGGTTCAAGATTCTCTATTCAAAAGAATCATTTCAGAGTTTGTATCCACTATTACCACTGAACTGCTTTCAACTCCTGACCAGGTCCAAAGACTCTCTCAATGGTTCCTGAGAGGATGTGGTTCCCTGGAACACAAAAATACTTGGAAGGAACCTCATGGTTCCTCCATATACCTGTTTTCCTGGGAGGTCCATATGGTGGTTGCTCAAGCATAGAAGTTGCCCCTGTCCAGAATAGCTAGTTCTCTATCTCTTCCTTTTTAAATCTAAACATTTACCCCAGTCACTGTCTTCATCAACAGTGAAGTGTTAACAAGGGGTTGAATACCCATGAATTTCATTATCAAGATGGGGTTAAGAGTCATCAGCATTGCCAGAGCAGAGATCTCAGTGTCATTAACCTGATTAACAGGAAGTTCAGTTTGTCATGGAATCTCACATTTGAATGAGATGTGAGGTCTTATGTGTCTAGGGACACCCTCTACACTTATAGCCCTCCTCCCACTGTGTTTTAAATAACAGAAAAAAAAATGAAATGGTTTGTACCCCACTTTTTACCATGTGGTTATTATATCTGCAGCTTCTACTATGACATATGATCTTTCATTAATTTCTTCTTGATTCTTCTTCTGACTTTTAACACTTCAACACAATCCCTCTGCTGTAATCTCACTCTGTGACTTCCTTCAGTATTAGGGGCCTCCTCAACCTGGAATATTCATTGTCCCCTGAAGCTTTCTCACCTAGGAACATCTTTCTACTAGATTAATATGCTTCTCCCACTGGTGAATTCTCCTGGGGCCTCCATTTTGGGGAAGGGCCCTGGTTAGCTGATCTTCACTTCTCTGCCAGCTGTACTTCTGACTTACCAGAATGCAATACTATCCTCCCAGAAAATTACCTTCATCTCATCCTCATTTTTTTGAAGTTTTTCAATTTGTCATCTTTTCCCAATAGAGTATGAGCTTCTTGAAGACAGGGATTGTATTTTTTTCCTAGTGAAACAGCATCCATTGGTATGGGACTCTCTCTCCTTCTTGGTGGACATGGAAATCCTGACCTAAATCAGAGAGGGGCAGAGTTAATGAGAGAAGGTCCCTGGGAGCATCTGGGTCCATGGCAAAGGGGTTGACTTGGTTTTCATGATTTACCTGCATTGCTCTCATTTCTCTTCCCAATTTTTCCTCTACCTCCCTTACTTGTCTTTTCTGAACTTGTCCATAGCCTGAACCCATTTCCTATTTCTCTTGGAGGTTTTGGATATAGAAGCTTTGACTTTGTCATCTTCTGAGTGTATATTTTGATTCTCCATGGGATGCGACCAAATTAATTTTCTATGGTCAAGCTCTTCTTTTTCTATTGTTTGCTCATTTTTCTCAGCCTATGATTGATATATCACACTTCCAAGGCTTTGCGGGGATGTTGGGACATCCCATAAGGACCTTAATTCCTCCAAAGTCTTTTGAAAGGCTCTAACTACTCTCTTGCCTGTGCTCTGGTCTGTAGATGACCACAGCCCCCCTCCCACACCCACCCTGCCCTGGAGCTGGTGAGGAGGGTGACTTGGATCTTAGTGTGGGCAAACAGCAGCGTCCTGCCCCAGGGATAGCAGAGAGACCTCTGCAGTCTCTCTCCTCCCCCTTACTGTCTGTGGGCTGAGAGCTCTGGAAGTACTGGATTACAGGTTCCTGCTGCAGCTTCCCACTGCAGGCTTATTCTGAGGCTGGGGCTGTCTGGGTCTTGGTGCTCACTCTGGTGCATCAGAGTTCTCTCACCACCCCTTCAAGCTGTCTCTGGTGATCCCTGGACCAAGAGATCTGTAAAGCACTCCTTTTGCCATGGACCTAGATGCTCCCAGGGCCCCAGGCACCCTGTGGGCTGTTCCTGGTTGACTGGACTGGTTTGCTCCAGCCTCATTGCACTGTCCTGGCTGTACTGTGGCTCTTTACAACCAAGGTGAAACATCTTTCCTGCAGATATTCTAAGTTGTCTTGGACTGGGAAATTGCGTTACTCAATCTTTTTTGTGGGTTCTGCCCCTCTAAATTTTGACTAGTCATAATTTGACAACTTTTGAAGATTTTGGGGGGGAGGATGTTTCCAGGAATTCCTGCCTTCATGCCACCACCTTGGCTCTGCTCAAGTCTCCTTTCAATGAAACATTATTTTAACTTTTAATTGTCCTTTAAATAGAATTAGAATTTTGAAGTTGGAAGAAACCTTAGAGATGACCTGGTCCAACACAGAAGAATATAAATCCCTCTAGAATAAGGATGTGTAAGAATCCCCAGAGCTCTCCTGCAAGTTATACAGCAGGCATTTAACAGGGGCTGGTTGACTTGAATTGAAATGAGGTACTTCATGTTACTCAAAGCTGGTGAGTTATTGAAGGTCATAATGACAGAAGCAAGAGTGAAGCCCATGCCCTTAGATTGGCTGGATTCCCAATCTAGAATTCTCATTCTATTACAATGTGCTTTAAGTCTAGCACTTTTATTCTGTGTGCACTTATGTATTACTGTTGTCCATTGAACCTTAACTGCTACACATGAAAACTGATTTATCACAAAATAAATACCTACAAGTCATAGAAAGTGAAGTTTTTCTGCCATTAAAATGTGTGCATTTATTTTTAAAAATAATGTTAAAAGTGCTTTACTGTAGTCCCTCCTAGTTCTTGATATATATATATATGTATATATATATATATATATATATGTATATATAAATCTATGATCTTTTGCCCTTCCCCATCTCTACCCCTTTGTGCTGCCCTGAGGCAGCTGCCTCTTTTGCCTACTTTTATCTAGACCAACTCTTCCTACAACTCAGCCACAGTGCCTAAAATCTCATCATTAGACATGTATTCCTTTGGGGCTTGAAGGCTTTCCAGCTTCCAAGAATCTTCTATTAAAATGAAATTCCCTTTTGGAGAAGTAATACCTTCAACCATCAAACTGGCTATCATGTTTTATTAACATAGAATCATGGATTTGGAGTTAAGAAGAATCCTTAGAGATCATTTAGTTCAAGACCCTCACTATATACATGGGGAAAAAAACTGTGGAAAAGAGAATTTAAGTAACTTAATCAAATTCACATGACTAATATCACAGAGTCTCAGAAGCAGAAGGGACCACAGAGGCTCTCTCAAATCATATTTGAACAACATTTTACTCTACAACATTCCTATCAAGTGATCACATACCCCCCCCCACATACACATATAGGCTAATATAGGCTATCACAATTGAGTATTTTTGGTATGATGCAGTTTTAAGTCAGAGGTCTTGAGTTCAAATTCCAACTCCTACACATATGACCTTATTTACCAAATGACTGACTCTTCAAATGACCCTTAGGGTTTCTTGGAAACCTTATTTTATAGAAGAGGAAACTAAGGTACATGGGATTAAGGAACTCATCTGGGATCAGACAGCTAGTAAGGATCTGAGGCCAGATTTGAATGGTGTTCTATCCACTGCACCAACTATCTGCACGTAGTTCTCTACATTATCTGTCTTAATGATACTCAAGAGCAATTTATGCAGTCCTTCACTTCCCACTTTTTTAGCTTCCATATATCCCTCTTCCTTTGTATTTAACTTTATGAAATTATTTTTAACCCAAGTATAAGACTTTACATTTGTCCCTATTAAGTTTCATCTTTGTAAATTGGCCCCTCTCTATCAATCTGTAGATAGACTGACTTAATGTAAGTCATTTTGAAAAGTGCTAGATCAAACTTCACCAAGATTAAATAAGTCAGTAATAGAGCCAATGGGGCATCTAGGTGGTACAATGGATATAGAATGCTGGACCTGGAGTCAGGAAGATTCATCTTCATGAGTTCAGTTTCCAACTCAGACACTTACTAGTTTTGGGACATGAACAAGTCAACTTAACCCTATTTGCCTCAGTTTCCTTATCTGTAAGATGACTTGGAGAAAAAAATGGCAAATCACTTTAGTATCTTTACCAAGAAGCTCCCCACTAAAAAGTAATGAAAACTTGGACAGAACTGAAAAATGACTGAACAAGTAGAGACAATATTCTTTAGACCTTAAGTCCAGTAATTATTGCTCTATATTACATACATACTTCACTATTAATTAGAACTAACTAAAAGTAACACCCCAATAGGAATAAGATACCTGTTAGGTATTTTTAAATGAGGAATAATACAGAAGATATGCATTTAGAACAGAGAGGCACTGATAAAGAGGAGATAAATACTGAAAGGGATGGTAAGAGCACTCCAAAGGTCAACTTCCCAATTTCTCAAGGTCAAACTCTGTTCTCATTAACACATGTCTCTGTCAGGGTATCTATCTTGGTCTAAGTTTACAAGTCTAAAATGATTTTCTTTCTGTAGAATCTAGAAATCATTCTGTGCTTGAGGGTATTTTTTTACAAAGAGAGTTGGGTAGGTCCCTCACTGATTGAAATACCAAAGCCCAATCATGACTTGGGTTCCTTTTGTCACCAGATTCATTAATCAATCAATAGACATTATAAATAATTATTAAGTGCCTACTCTTTATCAGGAGCTGAGGATCTAACAGCAAAAGAGAAACATGTTAATGACAAAGTAAGAAGGACAGCAAGTTCCCATGGGGTCATTTAATGATCATCTAACCCAATATTCTCATTTTATAGATGTGGACTTTGTTGTACATAGAGGTTAAGCAACTTTTCCAAGGTCACACAGATTCAAAGCAGCAGAGCCAGGATCCTTTGATACAAAAGATATTAATAGAGATTGAATCTGCTATTTCATTGATTTAGGAAATTTCCAGATAAATTTCCATGAGACTATAGGTACCCTTGCTATAATTTACATTATTTGAGAGATTCCTAGAGTATTGAGAGATTATTGAGAGTACTGAGAGATTAAGTGATATGCCCAGGATTCACAGCTAATGAAACCGTGGTACCTTTCTTCACAAACCTAGATTCTAGCTTAGAGTTAGGACATGGTTGGGGGGAGGGGCAGGTGGGTTGAAGGATGAGGGAGAAAGAGATAAATCAGCTAGAAAGAGAGAGAAAGAGGGAGAGATGGAGAAGCCAGAGGGGAAGGAATGAAAAAGTCCATGAGAGCAAGATGCAGTGACAAAAGAAATGGTTTGGTCACAAACAATTTGAAATGTAACATTTCACAGGGTGATTTATCTGGCTTGCAGGAGTTCCTAATAAAGGACTGTCAGTCTCTCCCTCATTCTTCTATACTGAGAACTGAACCTTGTGAACAGAAAATTAACTTAGCTAAAAAGTTTTTTTTTTCTGAGATTTTCTTTCTTTTTCCCCCCCTCTCTTTCTCACGCGGTGTTCCCATTTTTAGCTCCACATTAGCTTGGGTACCAGCCACCTCTGAGGGCTCCCTCTCCCCAAAGACATTTTTTCTCATTCCTGGACCATTCCAGAAGGAAATATTTGAATCTGACTTATTTATAAACGACTCTGAAGATGGTTTTCCCTGGAGAGTCTTCCCTACCATCTGAAATCTCATGTTTCCATTCAGAGCTGTCAAGTGAGCAGTTTGCCTCCTTGGAAAAAATCCATAATGTGAAGAGATTGAATCCCTTAGAGGCAACTCTAAGCCCATGGATCCAGGAAACAAAGAAAGTTTGGTGTCAACAGACTCCTCAAGCCCAGAATCTAGAAGAGCCATGGTGACATATAGGAAGAATGTTTTCTTGTCCTGGCCCTAAGGTAGGCCAGACAGGTAAGGAGTCCTGTTGAATTCACTTTCCATGCATGTTGTCAGGACTGGCCCTGAGGCAAAATTGCAAAGCAGACAGAATCACAGAATAAGAATGTTAGAGCTCCAAAGTACCTCTGAGATAACCTTGTCCAAACCCTTCATTTTGGAAAGGAGAAAACTTCAGGCTCTAAAAGAAAAGAGAAGGAAATTGCAAGGTGAAGGTCACAAAATAAGTTTTTTCTTAGAAATTGGATTAAAACTTTGCAGTACCATACCATTCTTCCCATAATATGACAGGAGACATAGAACTGAGGAACCACTGTGAGACATCATAGGATGCCCTATGATTGGGATTCTAGGATTAGAAATGTTCATGGCACCTCTATTTCTAGCTTTTTCCACTTGAATCCCTTACTGATGCCCCTGGTTCTGGAGCGTAACTTTTCCTCCATCCCTTAACAAAATTTGTCAATCCAAGATTTCCTAGTGTTAAGGCTCTACTTTCAATGAGTTGCCAGAACAGATATGTTAGGCAAATGTAATTAACAACTTTGACCTAATGTATTAATGGAGGACAGGGTTTTCCAGGGAAAACCAACATCTGGAGGATAGAGTATAAACTTGAAAGCAAGGGCTCTCTGTTCCTGATTCCTTCCCCTTATTGGCAAATTGTAGGCATTTAATTAAATCTTATTTATTGGTTTAATGTGTTATCCCACTGCCTTCTCCCAAGGTATTTACTTCTGTCTTTGTTTTTACTTAAAGATTTTATTTATTTTGAGTTTTACAATTTTTTCCCTAATCTTATTTCCCTCCCCCCACCCCCCAACAGAAGGCAATTTGCCAGTCCTTACATTGTTTCCATGGTATACACTGATCCAAATAGAATGTGATGAGAGAGAAATCATATCCTTAAGGAAGAAACATAAAGTATAAGAGATAGCAAGATCAGACAATAAGATATCAGTTTTTCCCCCCTAAATTAAAGGTAATAGTCCTTGGTCTTTGTTCAAACTCCACAGTTCTTTCTCTGGATAGAGATAGTATTCTCCATGGCAGACAGCCCCAAATTGTCCCTGATTGTTGCACTGATGGAATGAGCAAGTCCATCAAGGTTGATCATTACCCCATGTTGCTGTTATGGTGTACTGGCTCTGCTCCTCTCACTCAGCACCAGTTCAGGCAAATACTCCCAGGCTTCCCTGAATTCCCATCCCTCCTGGTTTCTAAGAGAACAATAGTGTTCCATGACATAAACATACCACAGTTTGCTAAGCCATTCCTCAATTGAAGAACATTTACTTGATTTCCAATTTGACACCACAAACAGGACTGCTATGAATATTTATGTACAAGTGATGTTTTTAACCTTTTTCATCATCTCTTCAGGGTATAGATCCAGTACTGGTATTGCTGGATCAATTTTTTGTTGCCCTTTGGGCATAATTCCAAATTGTTCTCCAGAAAGGTTGGATGAGTTCACAGCTCCACCAGGAATGTAATAGTGTCCCAGATTTTCCACAACCCTTCCAACAATGATCATTATCCTTTCTGGTCATATTGGCCAGTCTGAGAGGTGTGAGGTGGTACCTCAGAGAAACTTTAATTTGCATTTCTCTAATAAGTAATAATTTAGAGCAATTTTTCTTAGGACTATGGATTGCTCTGATCTCCTTATCTGTAAATTCCCTTCACATATCATTTGACCATTTGTCAATTGGGGAATGGCTTTTTTTTAATTGATTCACTTCTCTGCATATTTTAGAAATGAATCCTTTATCAGAAACATTAGTTGTAAAGATTGTTTCCCAGTTCACTACATTTCATTTGATCTTGGTTATGGTGGTTTTATCTGTGCAAAAGCTTTTAAATTTAATGTAATCAAAATCATCTAGTTTGTTTTTAGTGATGTTCTCCATCTCTTCCTTAGTCATAAACTGATTCCCTTTCCATAGATCTGACAGGTATAAAGGATAAAAGGTTCTTCTAGTTTGGATATAATATTGTTATGTCTAAATCCTGTATCCATTTGGATCTTATCTTGGTATAGGGTGTGAGGTGTTGGTCTAATCTAAGTTTCTTCCATAATAACTTCCAATTTTCCCAGCAGTTTTTTATTGAAGAGAGAGTTTTTATCCCAATAGCTGGACTCTTGGGGTTTACGAAACAGCAGATTACTGTAATTGTTTCCTGCTATTTCACCTAGTGTATTCCACTATTCTATTTCTTAGCCAATACCAGACAGTTTTGATGACTGATGCTTTATAATATAATTTTAGAAGAGGTAAGACTAAGCCACCTTCTTTTGCATTTTTTTCACTGAATCCCTGGAAATTCTTGACTTTTTATTTCTTCATATGAATTTACTTACAACTTTTTCTAACTCATTAAAGTAATTTTTTGGAATTTTGATTGGTAGGGCACTAAAAAGGTAGTTTAGTTTTGGTGGAATTGTCATTGTTATTATATTTGCCCGGCCTATCCATGAGCAGTTGATATTTGCCCAGTTATTTAAATCTGATTTGATTTGTGTGAGAAGTGTTTTGTAATTGTTTTCAAAAAGTTTCTGAGTCTGCATTGGCAAATTTTATATTATCTGAGGTTACTTTCAATGGGATTTCTCTTTTTAGCTCTTTCTTCTATGTCTTGCTAGTCATATATAGAAAAGTTGAGGATTTATGAGGTTCTATTTTATGTCCTACAACTTTGCTAAAATTGCTCATTGTTTCCAGTAATTTTTTGGATGATTTCTTTGGGATTCTCTAGGTATAACATGTCATCTGCCCTTCCTTCCCAATTCTCATTCATTTTATTTCTTTTTCTTCTCTAATTGCTGAAGCTAACATTTCTAATATGATAATGAGCAGTCTGGTTTCACCCCTGATCTTATTTGGAATGCCTCTAGCTTCTCCCCATTGAATATAATGCTTGTTGATGGTTTCAGAGATACTGTTTATTATTCTAAGGAACAGTCCATCTATTCCTAATCTCTCTAGTGTTTTCAGTAGGAATGGGTGCTGTATTTTGTCAAAAGCTTTTTCAGCATCTATTGATATAATCATATAATTTCTGATAGGTTTGTTGTTGATATAATTAATCATACTAACAGCTTTCCTAATATTGAAACAATCTGCATTCCTGGGATAAAGCCTACTTGGTCAAAATGTATTATCCTAGTGCAAACTTGTAATAATTTTGCTAAGATTTTATTTAAGACTTTTGCATCTATATTCATCAGCGAGATTGGTCTATAATTTTCTCTCTGTTTTAACTCTTCTTAGTTTAGGTATCAGCACCTTATTGGTTTCATAGAAAGAGGTAGGCAGAGTTCCGTCTTCCCCTATTTTTTCCAAAGAGTTTATATAGAATTGGAACCAATTGTTCCTGAAATGTTTGGTAGAAATCACTTGTAAATCCATCAAGCCCTGGAGATTTTTTTTTAGAGAGTTCAATGATGGCTTGTTGAATTTCTTTTTCTGAGATAGGACTGTTTAGGTATTTAATCAACTCTTCATTTAACCTGGGCAACTTATTTTCTGTAAATATTCATCCATTTCACTTAGATTGTCAATTTTATTAGCCTAGAGTTGGGAGAAATAATTCAGAATTATTGCTTTAATTTTAATTATTGCTTTAATTTCCTCCTCATTGCTGGTGAGTTCACCTTTTTCATTTATGATACTAGCAATTTGGTTTTCTTCTTTCTTTTTTTAATGAAATTGACCAGAGGTCTATCAATTTTGTTGTTTTTTTTCATAAAACCAACTCTTGGTTTTATTTATTAATTCAATTTTTTGCTCTCTCTTTTATTAATTTCTCCTTTAATTTTTAGAATTTTTATTTGGCACTTAATTAGGGTTTTTAATTTGTTCTTTCTCTACTTTTGTAGTTGCATATTTAGTTCATTGATTTCCTCGTTCTCTAATTTATTCATGTAAACATTTAAAGACATAGTTTAGCCCCTGACAGTTGCTTTGAGTGAATCTTGTTGTTTCATTGTTGTCATTATCTAAGGATAAATTAATTCTTTTTTATAATTTGTTGTTTGATCCACTCATGCTTTAAAATGAGGTTATTTGGTTTTCAATTAGTTCTGGGTCTATATCCCCCTGGCCCAATATTGCATATGATTTTTATTGATCTGAGAAAGATGTATTCACTATTTCTGCCTTTCTGCAATTTATTATTAGGTTTTTATGCCCTAGTACATGGTCAGTTTTTGTATAGGTGCCATGTACTGCAGAGAAAAAGGTATATTCCTTTCTATACCCATTCAGTTTCCTCCATCAGTCTATCATATCTAAGTTTTTCTAACAATCTATTTACCTCCTTAACTTCTTTCTTGTTTATTTCATGATTTGATTTATCTAAATCTGAGAGTGGGATGTTGAGGTCTCCCACTAGTAGAGTTTTGCTGTTTATGTCTTACTGTAGTTCTTTCAGCTTCTCCTCTAAGAATATGGATGCTATCCCATTGGTTGCATACATATTCAGTATTGAAATCATTTTATTGTCTATGGTACCTTTGGGGGGTTGTAGTTTCCTTCCTTATCTTTTTTAATGCTATCTATTTTTGCATCTTCTTTGTTTAAGATAAGGATTGCTACCCCTGCTTTTTTCACTTCAGCTGAAGCAAAATATATTTTGGCCTTTGACCTTTACTCTATATGTATCTCTCTGCTTCAAATGAGTTTCTTGTAAGCAGCATATTGTAGGATTCTGGTTTTTAATCCAGTCTGCTATTCACTTACATTTTAAGGGAGAGTTCATCCCATTAACATTCAAAGTTATAATTACTAACTCTTTATTGCCCTCCATGCTATCTTTCCTTTGTCTGTATTTTCCCTTCTTTTCCCCTTTATCCATATTCCCCAGTATTTTGTGTCTGAATTCCACCCCCTTCAGTGTGTTTGCCCTCCTATTTCTACCCCTCCCCTTTCCCTTTTATGTTTTCCCTTCTCTTCCTTCTGTTAGTTTACCCTATTCTCTCCCCCCTGTCTCCATGCCCCCTCCCCTTTCCCCCTTTTAGTACTTGAAATGTAAGATAACTTTCTTAACTTAACTGAGTGTGTGTAAATTAACTTTATGCCAAGCCTGATTAGAGGAAGATTCAGGTGCTTCTCATCTCCTCCCTTCTTCCCCTCTATGATAATATGTCTTTTGTACCTCTTAATGTAATGACATTTACTCCATTCATTCTCCTTCATCCTCCTGTCTCTTTACTGTCCCCATTTTTAAGGAGGTGTTGTTTTTAAATCATTCTGTCTGACCCACAGAGAAGTCAAAATTGTCCATCATTTCTGGCTAAATATATTCTGTCTAATAGAGTTACAATTCTAGAGAGTTATTAGAGTCTTTCTCCCAGGTAGCCAGTTTCTTTTTTTTTTGGATAGCAGTCTCATGGATAAGTCATAAGTATCCATAACCTGTGGCTACATATATTCCCTCTAATAAAGTTTCAATTTGCAAGAGTTACAACAATCTTTCTCCCAGGTGGGGATACAGCCAGTTTCATCTTATTGGAAAGCAGTTTTGTTTACCACCCTGCCCCTTTTTTAACCTTTTCATGTGTCTCTTGAGTTTCCTGTTTGATGTACAAATTTTCTTTTTAGCTCTGGTCTTTTCATCAGGAAATATTGGAAGCCTCCCATTTTGTTAAGTGTCCATCTTTTCCCCTAGAAGGTTCAGCTTTGCCAGGTAGTGAATTTTGGCTGCATTCCAAGCTCCCTTGCTCTTTAGAATATCTCATTCCAGGCCCTTTGCTGACTTAATGTTGATACAGCCAGGTCCTGTGGAATCCTTACTGTGGCTCCTTGGTATCTAAATTGTTTCTTTCTGGCTGCTTGTAGAATTTTTTTCTTTTATCTGATAGTTCTGGAACTTGGCCACAAAATTCTTTGGTGTTTTCATTTTAGGATCTCTTTGAGGAGAGAATCCATGTATTCTTTCAATTACTATTTTTCCCTCTGGTTCCATGATCTCAGGGCAATTTTCCATTACTAAATCCTGTAATATTGAGTCCAGGCTTTTTTTTCTCTTCAATGTTTTCAGGAAGACGAATAATTCTCAGGTTGTCCCTTCTTGATCTATTCTCAAGGTCAGTGTTTTTGCTGATGAGGTATTTTACCTTTTTTATATTTTTTCTATTTTTTTTAACAGGTTCTTGTTGTCTCATGAAGTCATTAGCTTTCATAGACTCAATTCTTTTTTTTAGAGAAGAGTTTTCTTCATTTACCTTTTGCAACTCCTTTTCCAATTGGTCAATTATATTTTTGAAAGAGCTTTCCATTTGACCAATTTAGTTTTTGAAATAATTATTGTCTTTTTGCATTTGCCCAATTGAGGATCTGAGACATTTATTCCTATTTTTTATTTGTCAAATTGAGGATCTGAGACCATTATTCTCATTTTGTATTTGTCCACTTGTATTTTCCATTGATTTTTTTTCTTGTTGCACAGTGTTAATCTTCTCTTGGGTTTCTTTTCCAAAATTTTCCAATTGATTTTCAAACTCCTTCATTATTTCTTCAAGAAAGTCTTTCTTTGCTGGAGACCAGATCATATTTTCCTCAGAGGTTCTAGGCCTCTCTGAGTTAGGGTCTTTTCCTTCCAAGAATTTCTATGGACCCTCTTTTCTGCTGACCTTTCTTCATTTTGCTAAGACCTTGAGTTAGGGAGGGGCTGGTTTACAGAGTTTTGGTGTTGGTATCCCTAGAGGCTTTACTCATTGAGTGCAATATCTCCAGTTTGCCAGTAGGTGGTGGTATTTGCTTTCTCTGGAGTGTCTTTGACCTTGATTGAGACCTTCTCCCTTGGCCTGGAGGGAATGATGGAAGCTGTTAAACTCTTTTGTCTTTGATCAATGGTAGGTTATATCCTCAGGTAAGGTGTTTACTCTCCCTTTTGTCAGCTGGGGTGGTTCTGCTGCTCACACATGTGCCTGGGGCAGAATGTCTGAAATTGTGTTTGTTATGGGAAGAGGCTTCAGCCAAAATGGAGGCATGGACTTGGAGTTCCTCCTGACCAGAGGATCCCAGGGATAATGGTTGCAGCTCTTCTGTACCAGAACTCTATCACTAGCTCTGTCAGCAATCTCCTGAGGGTTAGCTCCAACATCAATGCCTCTGCTCCCCAGTTGACTGAAGCCCCCTCAGGGCCCCACCAGTGATCAAGCAGGTCCAGTTTTTGGGCCCTCAGTCTCCCAGGCTACAGCCCCACCCCTAATCAGGCCAATCCATGGCCTATCCAGGCTCCCAGGCTCTCCCCATCCTGTGCTCCCAGCAGAGGCCACCCTCTGTGCCCAGACTCACCCAGAAGACTAATCCTAAGGTAGATGTTCTTTCTTCTGGCTTTTCTTTCTGGCTTTTGTTGATTAGATTTCTGTTAAGAGGTTTGTTTCATGTCATATATGGGGCAAGATTAGGAGATTTTAGAACTGTACCTGTCTTTTCTCCACTATCTTGGCCAGAAATCGTATTTGATTCTTAAAAAAGGAACTCAGAAATTGCAAAGTTTTAACCCAAAGATTGTATGCCTACTGGTAGATTAAAGATTTTTGCTTTTTTAAAAAATATTTCCCCACTAGAACCCAAAGCCAGAAAAAAAAGAGGCCATCTTTTACTCTGTACATTTACTGGTATCTGTCCGCTTCTGTTATCTCAACCTTCACCTACTTTTCATATGGCTCATAAGTATCTATTAATTTACATGCCATACACTGAATTAGACAGCAAGCTTCTTGTAGACTGAGCTGTTTCTGTGACTTTTTGTATCCCAAGCATTTAGAATAACAACTGGTGTATAATAAATGTTTAATAAATTCTTGCTGATCAACTGACAAATGATAAGAAGAATATTTGGGGGATGATGAATACTCCAAAACCTTATGATTGTACTTTACATAATTCACACTGATAAAGTACTTCAACCTTTACAGAGTACTTTCCTTATAACTTTCTTCCATGAGATATGTAAAATTAATATTATTAACTTCTTTTAGAAAATAAGTTAACTATGAATCAAGGACTTTTCAGGTCATGTGGTCTGGTCTGCTTATTTTACAGATGATAGAACTGAAGTCCAGAGAGTTGAAGATATTTACCCAAGCTCATATAGATATTAAGTGGCAGAACCGAGATTTTTAGCACTCTGCATCTAAAGTCTCCAACTGTAAATTCAGGACTAATTTTACCACCCCCGGTGCTAAGTGATCAGCCCAGGATTACATTGCTAGTCTATATTAGAACTAGGGATTGGACTTTTAGTCTTGTAATTTCAAGGTAAGACATTTTTAATTCCAGGCTTCAGAGAAGATTGGATTGTTACCTGCCACGCAACTGATGGTATGCTGTTAAGGCTGATTTTGTAAAAGTAGCTTATCTACACCTCTTTTGCTTAATAGCTGATTTCATCTTTCCAGGGAAGGGGACTGAATAATGAGACTATGTATTAGTATTACAATCTTATATTATTAGCAGGAGGTCTATGCATTGAGCCCAGAATTAGACACTTATTTCCCACCTTTACTGGCCCTTGTAAACTTGCCCTTCTGTGCTGAATGAACAACCTTTGCAAAATTCCCTACTGCAGATAGAGTTCAACTCCAAGAGGCACATAGAATCAGAGAAAGACACCACCCACTCCTGGACCCAAACTCACTGCCTTTATGCTCATCCAATTTGGCATGAATTCAATTATTCACTTTGGATAAAATGAGTATTGGTTTTCCTTTCTTTTAAATGAAAGCCTAGAGTCTTTCTGAGGCAAAGGGTAGAATATTTTATTATACCTCTTTTCTTCCCCCACTTCCACACCTCCTTTACTTGGCTAGAAGGAATGATGATGGGGTAGGAAGCATCCATGTGATTCATTATCTCTGTTATCTTCCTAATTCAAATAACAGTTCCTGTCTGCAAAACCCCAATTGTCATCAGTGATAAAATTACACCTGGGCAAAGTGCAACATTTTTCCTCACTAGAACCCAAGGCCAGAAAAAAAACAGGAAGGCAATAAGTTGGCATACCTGTCAACCTGGTTTTGTTTCTTGGTACAGGAAGAGGTAGAAAAGATGATGCAGTGGCTAGAATTCCCATTTTGGAGTAAGGACAACCAGAACTGGTATCCTGTCTCAGACATTTACTAGTTTCATGACTCTTGACAAGAGGAACCTCTTTTGTTCTCAATTTCGTCATCTACACAATAGGGAGAATAACGTCTGCCACGCAGGTTTATTGTGAATCTCAAATGAGAAAAAAATGCATATTTATTATAAATGTCTATTAAATATACATACACAAATATAAATATATATATATATATAATATATATATATATATGTATTGTGTACATAAATTGTTATTCTGTTTCACCTGACTCTTTGTGACTCCATGAAACATAGTATACATGGGTTTTTCTTGGGAAAGATATTGAAGTAGTTTGCCATTTCCTTTTCCAAAAGCAAATAGAAGTTAAGCATCTTGCCCAGGGTCACATAGCTAGTAAGTAAGTGACAGAGGCCAAATTTGAATGCAGGTCTTCCTTGCTCCAGGACTAGCACTCTGTTCACTAAACCAACTAGCTGCCTCTCCAATTATATATATATATTTAAATATAGAATGATGCCTGACATGTTGTAGAAGTTTAATGAATGCTTTGTTTCCTAGTTGATTCTTTGTTATTTTTAATGTTGTTGTTACTATTAGTAGCACAAGTTGTATCATCAATGATCAGATGTTAGAAGGAAAGCCAAGGGTCATCAGAGATGACCCTTGTCAAAGATGTTAAAACAGAAAAAAATAGTGGGTTTCCATTTTTGAAAAGCTTCTTGAAGAAAAGATATGTCTATCACTTCTCATTGATAGAGAAATCCACTTGCCTAAAGTCAAGGAGCTGAACGAGGTCATTTTCTCAACATTTTTGTAGAAGTTTATGACTTGCTACTGCATTTTAATGCCTGCTGCCAAGATTAAGAAGTATCATCCATTTGAGGGTAGCCTTCATTAGAGTTTAGAAGAGTTTGGATAGAAGAAAAGCTAATAAGGAAAGTCTGGTCCCTTCTTTGTCTTTCTGCCTCTCTGTCTCTGTCTCTGTTTTTCTGTCTATCTTTATCTCCCCATCTCTTCCTCTCTTCCCCCAACATAACACATTTATTCCATATTCAATCCACCCAAGACCATATAGCAAAAACAGTAACTGTTTGCTACAGGCCATATCACTAGTCATGAGATTATTTTTTTCTTTCACTCTCAAGTCAAGATTTGTAAATCATAGGGGGAAATCAGATATATAATCCTTCATAGACATTAGCAACAGTGAAGTCTTAAGAACTTCTTTTACTGTTTGCCATTTTGTAGTCTCTTGTTACTTTATCATCAAAAAGGAATATTTTTAAAAATAACAAGATTTTGATTAAATAAAAATTCTCAGTGCATATTTTTCTGCCTTATCTAATGATATAATCAGGGTACTAGGCCCAAGAGTTCAAATTGAAGCAATCAAAAATAGAGGTATAGCAATAAAAAGAGAACCCAGAGGCTGGTAATTCAAGCAAACTCATCACCTGATTCATCTTCTGAAGTCATTTTTACTTCCTTATTTTTAGAGAAAACAAGAGATGGAAGCTATCACAGGCATATTTTACATGAGAGAAAATTACTCAGTTTTTCCATTTGTGTTCATTATTTAGTTATGTTAAACCCCCAAACCTCAGTTTCCTCATTTATAAATTGAAGAGACTGGACTACATGACCTCTGTAGGACATTCCTACTTTGAAATTTTATGGTTATCTTTAATTTATTGATGAGAAACATGGAGAACAAGAATAAATGGAAGAGAGTCATTTATTTGAGTTTCTCATTTCAAAGATGAGAACATTGAAACTAAGAGTTTGAGTGAATTACAGAGAGTCACAAAGGTAAGTATAAAAATCTGAATTCAAGCTTAGGTCCTCCTGATTTGGGGTCTAACATTATTCAGCATACCACTCGGCATGCAACTTAACCAGTTCAGAAATAAAATCAAAAAATATTATCTCATGATTTCATCTGCTTAAGGTTATCTGTAAAAATGAGCTGGCGAAGGAAATAGCAAACACTCCAGAATGTTTAGTGAGAAATCTCTAAATGGAGTCAAGAAAAGTTGAGTACAACTGAAACAAATTTAAAAACAACAATAATTTTCACCGACCCTTTGTATGTATTTCATTCATTAATCTATGTATTTCATTTTTTGTAATTAAAATATTATTCTGAGAAGAGATTCATAGACTGCCAAAGAGGTCCATGAAAGGAAAAAGGTTAAGGACCTATGGTCTAATTAAAGGAAGCCAAGCCTTACACTGTTGGTTGATTTATCCTTTCCCAGAACTTATTCCAGTTCTTGGCACAGAGTAGGCACTTAAGATAATCTTGTTCCCTGATGGATCCATTTTGCCATGAAACCCAAGTTGAAGCTCATGATGCTGTGGGTAGATAAAATCCTTTCCTGGCATTTTTTCCAGCATCTCATTTTTCAGCATCCCTCTGAAATCTTTCCATTTTTTTGATACAGTATATTGATGACACACAACTTAGATTGTGATCACAAGGTCACAGATTTAGGGTTGTAAACAGTTGTATGTGCTGATGTTCCATCTACCTGAACCCCTGGACTTACTGATAACAATTAGTAGTTAACTACCAGTAAGCAAAACCAAGATTAGTACATTTTCTCAGCTATAAATAGCTTGATGATCAGAAGAAACTGATCTTTATCTCTTGCACTCGAATATTTTTTCTCAGGATGTTTTGTGCTGTCCTTATGGTATGAGATGTGAAAAACTATATCATGAGCTATATTGAGTCTATGATTAAAAGTAATATTGCTTCTACAGAAAAAAGAAAAATAATATTTTGTTGTAGTTCTAGATATTTTGTCAATTCTTATAGGTCAGTATAGTAAATGAATTTGGAATTAATTTTTTTAAACATTAAGAGCAGAGGAGTTTGGAATATTACTACCATTTGTCAATAATACAAAAAAATTCTTCTTTCTCAATTAAACCTGATCAAATGTCTTGTAGATTATTAGAGAAGTTTGACATAGTTTTGTATGTAGTGTATTGAGATCTATGGGCTCATACTTTATGCATGCCTTTGTTAGCATTTCCATTTTTCAGTTGTGTCCAACTCTTTATGACCTCATCTGGGGTTTTCTTCACAGAGATACTGAAGAGGTTTGCCATTTTCTTTTCTAGCACATTTTACAGATGAAGTAACTGAGGGGTAGGTGACTTTCTCAGAGTCATACAGCTAATTAGTATCTGAGGTCAAATTTGAATTTAGGAAGATGACTCTTCCTGACTTTAGGCATGGCACTCTATGTTGTCATATCCATGATTATGGAATCTGATAATGTTGTAGTGTCAAATAATGGCACAGAATTTATAAACTTTATAACCTTGACATATTCTTTTCCATTTCCCATTCTGTTCACTAACTCAAACTTCTTATGCCAGCACATCCTGCCTATTCCAGCTCATTTCCCACAATCCCCTTTCAGGACAGTAACTGCTTCCTAGTGTCCAAGGTTAATTGTCCCTTCCCTATTTCTGTCATATTTAAGCTATTCTCAGAATCATTTTGCTGCATCCCACTGGAATTTCTCCATTTTCTCCATAACTTAGGCTGTGATCACAGGGTCACAGATTTAGAGTTGTAAACTGCCTCTTTAAGCAGACTAGGTGATTAGCCCAGGTCACTAAGCTAATAAGTACTGAAGCAGGATTTAAGTTCTGATCATCCTGACTCTAAATCAATTAAGATTGATTGATCAATTCACTGTACTGCATAGCTGCTGCCATCTTCAACTAAGTATTTCTACTACCTTTCCATAAGCAAAATAGTCAGCTCTTCTAGAGAGCAGAACACAGTGTATCCACTCTCTCCCCAACTTTATTCTCCAGTGATTCCTAAGTGTGGAGAAAAAAATTGGGTGATCTCCCTCCTCTACCCCTAGGAGGACAAGTGCTTATCTCAGCTGCTTTCATCAAGATGTCAGTTCAGAATGTTGGAAGGGATGTAGGAAATCTGGGAGAGTAATACATTTTTGGTGGAGCTGTGAACTCATCCAACCTTTCTGAAGAGCAACTTGAAATTATGCCCAAAAGGCAACAAAAATGTGCATACCCTTTGATCCAGCAATACCACTACTGGGTCTATACCCTGAAGAGAATATGAAAAAGGGTGAAAGCATCACTTGTACAAAAATATTCATAGCAGCCCTGTTTATGGTGGCAATAAATTGGAAATCAAGTAAATGTCCTTCAATTGGGGAATGGCTTAACAATTTGTGGTATATGCACATTGTAGAACACTATTGTTCTATTAGAAACCAGGAGGGATAGGAATTCAGAGAAGCCTGGAAAGATTTGCATGGACTGATGCTGAATGAGATGAGCAGAAATAGAAGAACATTCTATACCCTAACAGCAACCTTAATGGACTTGATCATTCCATTATCGCAATAGTCAGGCACAATTTTGGGTACCTGTGATGGAGAATACCATCTCTATCCAGAGAAAGATATGGAGTTTGAACAAAAACCAAAAGCTACTACCTTTAATTAAAAAAATGTTATCTTATTATGTAATTTTGTTATCTCTTATACTTTATTTTTCATCTTTAAGGATATGATTTCTCTGCCATCACATTCAACTTAGATCAATGTATACCATGGAAACAATGTAAAGACTAACAGACTGCCTTCTGTGGGGGTGGGGGGAGGAAAGTGAGATTAGGGGGAAAATTGTAAAATAAATAATATAATAAATTTATTTTTTAATTTATTTTTTAATTTAAAAGTTAAAAAAGATGGCAGATCAGATTAAATAGTATATTTAAAATGCTGTGCATTAAAGGGGTAAGGTATTTAGTAGTAGTATTCTATTACTAATACATTTTGGGCATAATACATAAGTTTCGATATTTTCTAAACATAATTCATGGGAAAAAAATTCAGTGGAGTACATGACTGGGGAGGCATGAACAATATCAGTCAGGATTTGTCTAATAAAGGTAGCACAGGCACATTCTCATTATTTATGCTCAACCCAGTTTGTGAAGGATTGGACAATCTGAAGTGAGGCAGAACTGACCTCAATTGCCTCCCTTAACCACATATCCCTGGAAAAGACAGTTTCAGAATTAGACCTCATTGGTTCCTCCTCCAGTATCATAGCAACCCAAGCTCTCTCTGATGTTTCCCAGATTAAGTATTCTGGATTAAAATTCCCATGATTGGAATCTTTCCATACAAAGATTTGGGTTAAAATACCTTCTGTGATGTAACTACCAGTGTGATAATGGGCAAACCATTTATGCAACTGACCTCAGGCTCCTTATCTGTATTAGATGTACTAGAAACTCTGTGCTCTTCTAACACCAGACATATGACCTGAGAAGGATAGAAAAGTCCAGGAGAATGACAGTAATAGGACTTTCAAAGCACATAAGCCAAGGTCAGAGAAAACATAGCCAGCAGGGGAATTCTACCTCTGTGTACCATTTACCTCATTACCCTCCTTCTTCTCTCACTTAACCTTGGCACTGTGTGTCTGCTTTTTATGTCACTTCCACACAAACAACCAGTTCCAAACCCTGCTGGTACCGAATTCATGCTAGACATTTCCACTACTAGAAGATGCTGGGGTTCTCCAAAACAGGCACAGTCTCTATGGAGTCATAGGAATTCCAAGCTGAAGAGATCTTAAAGATCATCCAGGCAAGATATTCTCAACATTTCTTTTATCCTGAATATCTTTGGCAATCTAGTGAAGATCCCTTTTTGGATTAATATTTTTTATTTCATAAAATATATAAAATCACAAAGAAAATAAATTATATTAAACTATAATTATCTGTTTTTTTTAAAATATTCAGTGATTCCAAGAGAAGATATCTTGATAGTCTAACCCTTGCCCTGTATGTTGTTGCTGTTTTTCAGTCATGTCAACTGTTGGTTACAGTTTTTGGAGTTTTCTTAGCAAAGATGCAGGTATGGTTTGCCATTTCTTTTTCCAACTCATTTTCCAGTTGAGGAAATTGGAGCAAACAGGGTTAAGTGAATTGCCCAGGATCACACAGACAGCATTCCATCCACTGCACTACTAGTTAACTTTTCCTTATATAGATTAGAGATTATAAAAGTGTGATATAAAGATAACCTCTGAAAGGGTCTTTGAAATCAAAATTATTTTTAAAATTATAACAATAGTTTAATTTTTCATATACTAGACATTTATAGATCTAGCTCATATAAACAAAACTCATATTGCTAAGGTTCTCTATAACTATTTAATGGTATAAAGAGATCTTGAGAACATAAATTTTTGAGAAGCATTAGTATAAATGATCAAACTGAGGTTCAAACAGATGACACGATTCATCCAAGGACTTACAGCTAGGCTTATAATGGTATGGTAGAACAAGAACCAACCAACATATCCTGTTCTTAAGTTCAAGGACTTTTCTGGTCTGGAACAAAGAGGATACTATTAATTTTCAAGAGCAGGTTTTACTGAAGGTTACATAGCTATATTGAGAAATAAGCAAACTCTATCCAAAGTAGTCAAAACTTTTTTCAAGTAATTCATTGGTTGTTTTTCATAACTTAAGACTAATAGAGACAAATAGGCTGTACCCCCTAGCTGGATTTGTACCTTTTAAGTGATCTTTAGGAAAATGATACTACATGAAGGACATTTGCTTCAAGTTCTAGTCAGGTCAGATGTTATTAATGCCATAGAATCTTTTCTCTTCTCTGGGATCAAGTGCTGAGTGTATTTCCAGAACCCAGGTGATAAATGCAGATCCAGAAAAGTTGGTAATGGTGCATTACCTGTAACTAATCCAATGAGACCAGGTATCCCAGCTTTATTTCCTATTTCAGGAATTGTTAATCTATTTTTATATGTGTCATGGACCCTTTTAGCCTTCTAGTGAAGTGTATGGACCCCTTCAGAGTGTTTTTCCTTTTTTTAATTCATAATTGACAAAAATTCCATATTTCATTTAGTGGTTAATAAAAATAAAGCTGTAATTGTTTTTCCAAACCATATTCATATACCCCTCTCAAATCTTACCCAATCCTCAGTTTAAAGCTCCCTGCCCTACAACATTACTTATCATTCACCTATACCTGCAGAGCACCCACAAAATAATCTCTTTACCACTATTCCTCCATCCAATGAATTTCTTCAAAATGAAAAAATGAAGAGAAAATCCTTCTTTTGAAATACAATTTCAAAGCTTAATGTCTCTTGAGGAAGGAAAAGTGTTGATTTCAGTGGGAGCACATTGGGCAGGAGTAGCAAGAATATGTGGGTATTTTTTATATTTGAAGGGCTTAAAAATATCAACCTCCTCAAAGAACAGGTCACCTGTATTTCTTTTCTGTTCCTGACCCAAAGGTGATGTAATTTCTTTGGAGTTTTCCATGACTATTTGGCCTGTGGCTCCTGCCCCAGGCACTGCCCAAGCAGTCAAGTGTGAAATTCACTTCGAAATCCCCTTCTTTTTGACTCCCCCCTTCCTCTTGGAAAGTGCTAAGGGAGGCCCTCCCAATGAGATGTTCTGAGATGAGATTGGGAGCTGAGTAGACCCCTACTAATTGCTTTGAAAGTAATTTGGTAGATGCCCAGCCTCTTTTCCCTACCCCTCAAATGGCCTGTGCATTTCACATCTAAGTTCCCTCATCTCCTTGCAAGTGCCTGTAGAAGGAATTGAGAGCAAGCAGCAATGTCAGACTCAGTGCCCCTTAAAACAATCTACTGTTTCTTACCCTATTCACGGCTCTAGAAGCATTCAAGAATCATTAGTGTTTGATGATCTTGTGTTTCAAGACTTCAATCTCTTGTACTTTGAAATTGAAATTCCTTAGCCTGCAAGGGACCCAGCCTCTGACAGCTGACTTATTGAACTTTCTTAAGCTGCAACAGCAAAGAAAGGAAATCTATCAGCTTTACCTCTTGCAGCAACAGTATCTGAGAGAGCCACTAAACGCCCGCCAAATCCTGGTGAAACATCACCGCCCCCTGCAGATATACTTTATCTTTGGTGGGAGGGATGGAGTATGGGGTTGTTCCAAGAGACAAGGTGAGAGGGAGCTAAGTGAAAGGGAGTTGTTTTGGGTGAATAGTCCTAGATAACCATAAGAAATAAGGATGCAATTAAAAAACTGTAAGGCAGATCCACAGTCCATCCATCCATTCCAGGAAACCATGCTAGTAAATGGGATCATGAACCTCAAGAATTTAGAATTGTGTTCTAGGTTCTGCTAATATTGAATTTTTTCATGAATTATTGAAATATTAATAATTGTAAAAATAATTGAATAATTGCAATGATTATCTTTTTTTTATTTCCACAGTGGTTAGGGCTATAAAGTACTTCCATATCCTTATTTATCTTATTTGGCTCTTACAGAATACTCGAGTTATAAAGTGGAAGTGTTATTCAAATCCTGCCTTGGAATTTATTAGCAGCATGATGCTAGAGTCTGTCAATTAACCTCCACCTTCCTTAGTTTACTCATCTATAAAATGAAGATAACAATAGCATCTGCTTCACAGGATTGTTGTGAAGATCAAATAAGATAACATGAAATGTATTTTGCAAACATTTAAGTTCTATGTAATTTATTATCATCATTATTGTCCTTTTACAAAAGAAAACCCTGAAGATAGATATGAGGTCACATGGATAGTGGCAGAATAAGAATCCCAGAATTGAAATTTCCAATTGGAAAGTAACTGTTATAATTTTTAATATTGTTGATACAACTAACATTAAGATAATATTTTAGGACTTGAAAAGCCATATATAAATATAGTGTGGAATTGAGTCTGAAAAGAAAAACAGTTATTTAATGTTAAATATGGGGTTTTGAATCCCAGGCTTCTATCCAATATACCCTCTGTTCCAATCTGTATCTGAAAAAAGAATTACCTCAATAACACACTGACCACTGGACATATGGGCCATTATTTGAATGTCTGGAATGAGAGGAAATCCACTCCCTTTTCATGCAGCTCAACCCACTCATGCCTTGCTGTAATTGTTAGCAAGTTTTTCCTTACTTCATTATTCAGACTCTTTTGTGTAGATCTATTTTCCTTCCAGTGCCATAGAAGTGGAAGAGATAGGCAGAAGTAGTTGGAAAATTTATAGGCATCATACTCCAGGTGAAACTTGCAGCAGGCATCAAACTGGCAAGATTGCTCCATATAGGGGGTACAATAGATCATGCTCAGTGGAAACCAAGCGCAGATTCAATAGGAATCATCTTCTGTAGGTGTTCCTAATCTTTTTGGGGTCATGGATTCCTTGGGCACTCTGGTGAAGGCCATGTATCCTTCTCAGAGAAATAGATTTTAATGCATAAAATAAAATACATACTATTACAAAAATATTTTGAAATATTTCTTTCTTTCCATTTGTCTATCATCTATCTATCTATCTATCTATCTATCTATCTATCTATCTAAGCTCACAGACCTTATATTAAGACTCTCTGAAAAGGGAGCTACAGAATTTGTCTCTTTATAACCTATTATTCCTGATTCTGTACTCTGGGACCAAGAAAACCAGTCTAATCACTTTTCTATAAGCAAAAAAAAAGGTAGACTACAAATGGGCTTGGACAGTCCTGTCAATATTTGAAGACAGCTACCTTTGTCATTATCTCTGCCCACTCTCTCCCTACCCTAATAGCTTCTCTTCTCTAGACTAAACATCCCTACTTCCTTCAACTAATTTCTTTGGGATATGGACCTTGACCATTGTTATTGTCTTCTTCTGAAAACATAGGAAATACTTCAGCATATCTTCTTTCTTTTTTTTAAAGAATAGAGTTTGATTAAATGAATCAATCAAATTACTTAAAGGAAGGGGCAATAAGGTGGCACTGTGGATAGAGCACTGAATTTGGAATCATGAAGACATCTTCCTGAGTTCAAATCTGGTCTCAGACAATTACTAGTTGTTTGACTCTGGATAAGTCTTTTAATGCTGTTTGTCACAGTTTCCTTATCTGTAAACTAAGCTGGAGAAGTAAATGGCAAACCAAGTAAACTTAGTCTCAGAGAGTCAGCCATTATTAAAGTGACAGAACAACAACACAAACTAAATTAAGATGCTCTTAATAAGAGGAAAACACCTGAAAACAAAATCAACTGTTAGTCTTTAGATTAAGTTGATAAAGTCTTTGATCAATTTATATGTTCTTATCTTGCACAGGAAGTATAATTGGATTGATTGAGAATACTTATGGTACCAGTGCAAACTTTCCAGTTAAGAAAAAGGAGCTTGAGGAAGGAAGAAGGTGACATAGAAGAGATCATACTAAGGATTTGCTATTTCATACAAACCTCTCAAATCAACCAATCTGAACATACTACCTAAATTATGAACTCTAGTTCTTCCAGCCTCTTTCAACGGCTTTTTAATACTTTGGGGGGGGGGGGCGGGGCAGAGCCAAGATGGCCACAGGAGAGGACAGTCTCTTAGGTGCTCTTGTACAAAACTTATAAGCTAAGGACTCTAACTACATTTTTGAGAGACAGAACCCACAGAGCGATCCAGTGAGGCAGTTCTCCACCCCAAGGTAACTTGGAAAAGAGCGGAAAGGCTCAGCTCCACGGGGTCAGAGGGGTGGCCCACCAGAGGGGCGGCCCACCAGATTGAAGGAACTTCAGCCTCCCGGAGGCAGACCCAGGGCACTAGGAGCCATGGCTCACAGCAGCAAGGGCAGTTTCCTGACTTACACCCCAGGGAGCACCAGGCACAACTTGGGGGATCAGCAGGTTGACTTTGGCCAGAGCAAGCACATGAAGTCCAACTCCCAGGGCACACAGTGAGCAGCATGGCTGGGCACCCCAGATCCAGGAACCAGAAGCACAAGCCTGTAAGCAGGAACCCCCAGGGTATGAGTGCTGAGCCTAGGGAGGGGAGTGGAGAGAGATTGCCAAGCTCTGTCCTCTGTTGCTGGAACAGGACGTTGGGGTTCTGACCACATTCAGATCCTGATTGCAGTCTAGCCCCCCCCCTATAGAACAGCAACTCCCCCACCTCAGCCACATGGCAGAGGGGTATGCTTGTGGTGATTCACAGACCAGGAGGGAGGACAGAACCTCACACATGGAGATCCATGTGAGGGGAGCAGTCCCAATAATACCCAAAAGCTCAGGAAGCACCCCAAAACCAGGCACAGCCTGGAGAAATGAGTAAGCAGAGAAAAAAGAGGAACACCATTGAGAAATGCTTTGCCTGTGATCCCAAGAAGGATCAAAATATTCAATCTGAAGATGAGGAAGCACAAGATCCTGCATCTAAAGACTCCAAGAAAAACAGAAATTGGGCTCAGGCTATGACAGAGATGAAAAAAGACTTTGAAAATCAAGTGAGGGAGATAGAGGAAAAATTGGGAAAAGAAATGAGATGCAGGAAAAACATGAAAAAGAAGTCAGCAGCTTAGTCAAGGAGATCCAAAAAAAATAATTGAAGAAAATAACATGTTAAAAACCAACATAGGTCAAATGGATAAAAGAGTTCAAAAAGTTATTGAGGAGAAGAATGCTTTAAAAAGCAGAATTGGCCAGATGGAAAAAGAGATAAGAAAACTCTCTGAAAAAATAAATCCTCCAGACAAAGAATAGAACTCAGGGAGATTGCTGATTTTATGAGAAATCAGGACTCAATACTTCAAAGCCAAAAGAATGAAAAATTAGAAGAAAATGTGAAACATCTCATTGAAAAAACAACTGATATGGAAAATAGATTTAGGAAAGATAATTTAAAAATTATTGGAATACCTAAAAGTCATGACCAGGAAAACAGCCTTGACATCATTTTCAAAGAATTATTACAGGAAAATTGCTCTGATATCCTAGAAGCAGAGGGCAAAATAGAAATGGAGAGAATCCACTAATCTCCCTGAAAAAGAGATTAAAAAAAAACAACCCCCAGGAATATTATAGCCAAGTTCCAGGACTCCCAAGTCAAATAGAAAATATTACAAGCAGCCAGAAGGACACAATTCAAATATCATGGAGTCAGAATCACACAGGACTTAGCAGCAACTACATTAAAAGCTTGTAGGCCTTGGAATATAATATGCCGGAAGGCAAAAGAGCTCAGAATGCAACTGAGAATCAACTACCCAGCAAAACTTAACGTCCTCTTCCAGGGAAAACTATGGACTTTCAATGAACCAGGGAAATTTCAAATGTGCCTGTTGGAATGGCCGGAGCTGAACAGAAGGTTTGATCTTCAAATATAGGACTTGGGTGAAGCATAGAGAGTGGAGGAGAAGGGGAAAATATGAGGGACTTAATGATGATGAACTACATATATTCCGGTATAAAAAAATGATACTGAGAATACTCATATGAACATTCTCATTTAATAGAGCAGGTAGAAGGAGCTTTTATAGATGAAGCACAGGAGAAAGCTGAATTTGAAGATATATTGTGGTGTAAAAATGGAGTCAATAGATAAAAAGGAAATGTAATGGGAGAAAGAAAAAGGAGAGAAGAAATAGGCTAAGATATTTCATTTAATAAGATTTTTCTTTATTACAATGAGCTATTGCAATGATGTGAAAGGGGGAAGGTGAGGGGGAATAAGGGAATCTTTGCTCTCATCAGAGGTGGCTAGGAGAGGAAACAGCATATATACTCTATGGGGTATATGCATCTGGAGTAAGAAGGGGAGGACAGGGGGAAGAGGGGTTGTGAGTGATGGAGGAGAGGATAGATCGGGGGGGAGAGTGGTCAGATATAATACATTTTCTTTTTTGCTTCTTTCAAGGGGATGGGAGTGGATGGACTGTCCCAGATTATAGGTCTGGGTGGATGCTGGGCCTAAGGGGTGGTATCAGGGCTTGGGGCCTCTTGGCCCCAGTGCCAGGGATCTGTCTGCTGTGCCACTCAGCTACCCTACAGCAGAGACAGAGTGAAAGGAGAGAGAAAATATAGTTAGTTCATGGTAGTAGAGAAGTATGAATGGAGGGAGTTGTGATCAGCAATGGCAATGGTAGAAAATATGGAAGTAACTTTGTGATGGACTTATCATAAAAAATGTGATCCACTCAGGACAGAGCTGGTGGTGTTGGAACACAGACTGAAGCACATTTTCTATTATTATAATTTTGGGGGAGGGGTTGCAAGGTAAATGGGACTGGGTGGCCTGCCTGGGGCCACACAGCTGGGTGATTGTTGGGTGTCTGAGGCTAGATTTGGACCTGGGTCAAGGGCCAGTGATCTGTCTGCCACCTGGCCACCCCTACTATTATTATCATTATTATTACTACTTTATTTTATTTTGTGTCTTTTTTTGGTTTTTGTAGGGCAATGGGGTTGGGGTGGCTTACATGGGGTCACACAGCTGGGTGATTGTTGGCTGTCTGGGGCCGAATTTGGGCTCGGTTGCTCATGGCTCCAGGGCCGGTGATCCGTCCACAGCACCACCTGGCCATACTTATTATTATTATTGTTATTTTAATTTTTTTCTCTCCTCCTTACTTTATCACTCATACAGGTCTATATTTTTTGGAGGGAGGGGGTATCATGTTACTCTTAAAGAAGAATATTTTAGAAATATATAAAAAAATTGTATAAAATAAGAATAATTAAATAATTTAAAAAAATAAAAAAAATACTTTGTCTAAAGCCTGGGCTTAATTGAGAATTGAAAAATTGGGATGGGATGGAGGATTTGATGAATCAATTTATTTATACTTCACCTTTATACTATACTGTGGTAATCAGGACTAAACACAGTACTTCAAAACACGGTCTGACTAGCATAAAGTCACAATATTTGGTGTAGTTATTCTTTCTTTGTTTGGAGGTAGGAACAGACAGAGAATGAGGGGAGAAGCTAGGTGCTTTATTACTTTTTCCTATTATTTCATTCATATAAAGAGCATTTAATGAAGAAACTTCCTCTATTAATTCAAATTTATTCAGAGTTTTGCAATTTTATAGTCTTAGCAATTTATCAGAGGTCTTGAGAGATAAAAGAATTTGCTGAGGGTAGGACTTGAACCCTGATGTTTATATGTTTATATCTCTGAAACAGGCTTTATCTACTATACCTCCTCATTCCTGAAAGTTGGATTCCTGTTAATATAAATTATTTTTGGCTTTCCTATCATACCATTGATACATGTTGATTTTAACAATCCACTAAAACTGAAATTTTGTCCCCCCCAATATGCCCCTTCATATGGAATCTGTGGTCCCTTTTCTCTAGGACAAGTATTTTATGCTGCCCTTTCCAATGTAAATACCAAAGGTGGTGTAAAGGCAATGAAAGGAATATGTAGCTAATCTTTACAGGAGATAGTAAAAACAAAGCAAAATAAATAAAACAAAACACAATGGAACTTGCTTGTCTGAGAGGTGGTAAAGCAATAATATAATAATAATAATAATAATAATAATAATAATAATAATAATAATAATAATAAACAGAATCTATTAGATGATTAGTCTATAATGAAACAGGAATTTGCAGAAATTCAGATCTCATCCCTAAATTTGTGGGATTGATAAGAAGGCACAAATAATAAATATTTCTGTCCTTAAAACTAATGCCTATTGAAGATTCATCTCTGTGCATAAGGTAATCTTTCTCTTTTTTTCTATGGATACACCGCTTGGGCAGATAATACTTGCACAGTGCTTATCCTTCCATTGTCTCTAAGGAAAAAAAGGAGGGGAGCTGTGAAGGTGGAAGTTATCCTTTCTGGGCCCATGGATCATTTTTATAAGAATAAAAAGATCATTTCCAAATAACACTTTTCCAGACCTAAGGTGGGTACAAATTAGAGAGCCAAAGATGATGGAGAAAGGCAGCTGAGCTTTATGATTTTATCCTGAAAGTATTTGCTGCCCTGACATGTCTTCTTTCTCTAGCCTCTCTGTAGTCTTGATAAAATGATAAAAATGATGAACAGGAGCTGGCCCCTATATTACTTTTCTTTAATACTTGACCTTTCTCTGAGTTGGTTGGAGAATGAAGTACCTGACTTGCTTCCCTATGTGCAGAGCCCATCAAAGCTCCCAAATCTGCAGGCTTTTCTAGTACTCACTGGCTTCCTGAACTTAGAAACCCCAGGGGATAACCATTTTGGCACCTAACATTCTCTCAAGGGAACCTGGACCTGAGGGAAGAATGAAAAGCTTTAAAACAATAACCTGAGAACAAATCTTTTCATTTTTGTACAAACACTGACAGATTTGCCTTCTGAAATAAGTTAGGATATGCTACTCTGGCATAGTGATGGAAAGTTAATGAAGGGAAAGAAGATAGAAGGAAGGAAAAAAGGAGAGAGGAAAAAAGAAAAAAGGGAAGTGGGAGAAAGGATGAGAGAGAAATGGGAGAAAAAGAGGGAAAATATCTAAGTGAAAGGAAGGAGAGATAAAGGAAGAGTAGAGGAAAGAGGATCATGAAAAAAAGAAAGAGTAGAAAAGGGAAGGAATAGAAGAAAAAATCACCTAGTAAATTTAATATGTTCTAATAATTATGCTAAGTGCTGGGGTGGATATGGGGAAATAGATATTCCTGAGAGTTTTTACAAATAAAAGTAGTAATGGACAAAATACAGTTTCTACTTTGAAGTCATCAATTTCAAGTGCCCATAGTTTTTGGTCATTTCCTTTTCAATCAATTCTTCCTTAATCCTTCACCTTTCCCAAAGTAAGCAGAGATCTCTCTCATAATCTTTCTTAGCTACCTATCCCATTTATTTTTCTTCTTCAGTACTAATGACCTATACTTTAGAGTTCATCATATCCTGAACTAGCCACCTTTCCTTTATGGACAAGAGGTGATATTGATGTACCCACTTGACAAGTGGTGAAAAAAATGAGATTATGTGAAGATTAATTTGTGCAATATTAAATACAAGTTAGGGTATAGAGTTATTACACTCACTCTCTTTTTGTGAACATTGAACCATGAAGGGATTCTCTTATCTTCCCCAACCCCAGCCTCCACAAAATTATTCTCTATATCTTCAAAACTGTGGTCAATAGTGGAATAAAATTGAAAAACAAATATGATTTATCTTGAGGAAAAACAGGAGAGGGAATTGATAAAGAATTGAATGCATTTGGGCTTGGGAGGAAATGAGTAGCACAATACAAACAAATGCACTTTTTTAGAAATGTCTCCTAAATATATATATATATATATATATATATATATATATATATATATATATAGCTTTTAAGAGAAGTGATAAATAATAAATAATAAATGGGTATCTTTCCACTAGAAATTACTTGATAGAAAAATATTTATCAAATTGGAATGCCTCTAGGACCTTACTCTCAATCTTATTCTATAAGTACAAAACTTCAAATAAAAGGAAGGAAAAGTGGGAAGAGGGAGAAATCAAAGTTTACATTATAGTGCATGAGAGTTATGTGCATCTCCTATAATTCCCTTTTTTCTACTAGAATCAATCTCTTCTTGAAACCTAACCAGGAGGAGCCTCAACAATGATAATTCAAATATGCTTAGAAATAATCGGATTTTTCATTTTTAAAACTAACATTGACATATTGCTGGTATATCACTGGGTAGAAGAAGAAGAAGACACAGGTTGTTAAATTATCCCCACACAAAGATTCTCATGGAGGTACAACCTCATAGTTAAAACTGTAACACTTTATTTGCTATTGACTGGATCAAGTCAGAGCATTTCTCATTCTCTTGAAAGTGTTTGATGAAATCATCCTCACAGTAAAATCACTCCCTAAACTCATTAGAATTCTCTTACTTCCACACCCACTCAGAAATAATTGTCCTTCTAAACTTTATCTCAAATACTTCTAATAAATCTGCAGGTAGCTGCTTGTATAGCTTCTTATTTTTTTCCTTTTTTGACCCAAGTGTCCTAAGCATCAGATATGGCCACTCCACTCCCATGGCAGAAAAAGAGCAAGATAAAAGATGGCCTGCCCTGGTCAATGGTGCAGAAAGAAAAAGTAACTTGGCAGAGACCCAGAGAAAGCTGCATTTAAAAAGTTTTCTCTGCCAAGAGAGGAAAAGAAAAGATGTTGGAAGATTGCTGACCTGGTGGACAGATAAAGAGGAAAAACAGTACTTCTTTATATGCCTTCTGATTATTCTTCCCATTATTTTCATCTTTTAAAAAGAAAGATAATCACACATGACTTTTAAAAATTTACTTTTATTTTTATGAAAGAATATTTACCTCTCATGTCCCCAATGAATTTTATTTTTTCTAATTGATATTTTATTTTATTTTTTCCAATCGTGTTATTAAATTTTTCAACTTCCATCCACATGCATATTTTGTTACATAATTTCCCTCCATCCACCCTCTCCATCACCTTTCCTCCATAGAAAATAGTCTAGTATACATTATATATGTATATATATATATATATATGATTTTAGCATGCTTTCATATTAGTCATTTTCTATATGATGAATAAGACAAAGGGAAAAGAAAGAAAACTCTGGGCCAGGAAGGAATAACATGAAAATTATTTTAAAAAAATATACGTTGTGTTCATTCTGATTCTATAGGGTTTTATTTTTACTGCTTGCTTTTTTTTGTTCATCTGGACATGGATGCACTGTCCATAACAGGCCTCCCAGGGTTATCCTAGCTCTGTGAACTTCTGAGAAGAGCTGCATCTATCATAGTTGATCAACTCGCAATATTGTTATTGGTATGTACATCTCTTGCTTCTGCTCCCTTCACTCAGAATCAATTTCTTTCCATGTTTCTCTAGAGTCCTACCAGTCATGGTTTCTTATAAAATAAGGACTCCTTACCTTTGACTTGTGTGTATCTCTCTGCTTCAAATGTATTTCTTGCAAATAACATATTGTAGGATTATAGTTTTTAATCCATTATGTAATCTACTTCCCTTTTATGGGTAAGTTCATCCCATTCACATTTACAGTAAAAATTAAGAAATCTTGATTTCCTTCCATATTTTCTTTCCCCCAATGAAATTTGTAAAAAAATAAAGTTAAAAGAAAATATTTGTAAGAAATATACTTATTTGATAAAAATCTATTTCCTTTCTTTACCTTCCCCTAAGTTTAGAGGTCAAGTTTAGGAATTATTGTTGGAAGGTTCATCCTTTTGTAATCAGGGTAGGCAAATTGTTTCATCTCCCTATTTATGTGTTCTGATTACAATGTATTTAGCACATAAAAGTTATGGTCACAGCTGAGTCACCACATATTTGGGCCACTGAAAGTGGCCAGGGGAGCTAAGTTTCATGAATCTCCTATGAGATATGTTCTAGCCAGAGTAAATAAATGGGTGGGGGGAGGGAGGAAAGTGATTACTCCCATCACACCTTTATAAGGAATGGGTCAGCTGTGAATTAAGGAGATTCAGTCAAATTAATAAATATAAAACTATTTCTATTCAGTAATATGGAGCTCTGTTGACCTCTTTTCCAAGACCTATTATTCTGCACTAAATGAATAGTCTGCACTAAATGAATTATCAATTAAAGTTATGGTATAAAAATAGTCTTGACAATATAACCCCTAAGAAAGGGTACTTCATTCCTTAATTAAATAAATAACTACTGATTACCTAATGGGTATTGAAAATTATGAAGAAATTAAATAATGAAAAAGAAACATATAGCTGGAACACTATAGACAGAACAACATCTAGAATAGAACCACTTGGTGTTTCCATATTTGCAGATATCAGTAAAAGGAAATGAAGTCAGACAAGTAGGTGGGGTAAAGAGAGTCCTGTCATGAAATCTCAGAGGAGAGAGATTTCAGCAAGAAAAATTGTATAGCAATGAAAAATATTATTTAGCAATTTAAGTGAATTGAAAGAATATTTACAAAAATGTATGCCTAGATTATTGCAAAGAGATCAAGAAGACTGAGGATTGATAATAATTCATATTTATGCAGCACTGGTTTCTAAAGTACTATATATATGTATATATTATGTAATGTATTTAATATGTATGCAGTCCCATTTTATTCTCATGACAGTCTAGTGAAGTGGATGCTATTCCCATTTTACAGATGAGGAAAATAAATCTGAGAGGAATTAAGTGAGTTTGCCCAAAGTCACACAGCACTGATATCTTTGGGGAGGCAAAATGCAGGAACACAGATAGGATCCAAATGAATCACACTGATGATGCATTCAATTACTGCTTGCTAGCTGATTGAGAATTAGATGATACTGAGATGGCAGGGATCTCAGCATCTCTCTAGAACTACAGTTTCATTTTATAAATAAGGAAGGAATTCAGATAATAATTTGTCCAAGGTATCAGAGACAGGAATTGAACCCATCATCTAACTTAAAAAAGCAATATGTTTTCCATTATATGAAATTTCTTCCTAATTGAAGGCAGCCATAGTTGAGGGTCCTGAGATTAACTGCAGTCAGAATTGTTGAGTTAGAGTTATTAATCAAGCTGCTTGCATTTCCCTCCCATTTCCACTTAGTTTCTATAGTCCCAGGTCCCTCATCCTTACTGGCTTCTCAGAGTTCCCCCACAGAAATAACTAATCTAAGCCTACCCTACTTCTAAATTTGTCCATCCAATATTCTGTTCCCTCAGGGTTGGATTCTAAATCAGACTTAATCTAAAAGACTAACCATACTAAGGTGTTAGTGGAAGATACTAATTGAATCTGTTACCATTCTCAGGTCAGATGTATGTAATAACTCACATTTACACAATATTTTAAGAATAACAGAACATTTTCTTATCATAACACTGCAAGCAGGAGCCTTTCATTTTTACGTTCTTATCAATTATCATCTAACTCAGTGCCTAGCCCACCTTGGGTACATTATGAATTGCTTTCTGACTAATTGATAGCAAGTATTATTCATTCCATTTTATAGACCATTGTGTCAGGACCTTTAAGGTTCATCTTGTCTAGCCAATAGACTCAAAACCAATTCTTATGACTCCTAGTCCATTGTTCTTCCACCTCCAGGATAACTCTTCATTATCTTAGCAGTGTCTTGATTTCTCAAATCAAAAAGATGGACATATGGAGGAAATTTCAGTCATAGAGTTGACGTAAAGATTTAGGACTGGGCAGTATCTTTGGTGTGGTCGAGCAAAATCATGCTGAGTCAAAATAAGGAAAATTTAGACACTGACATAGGTGGACATCAAGTGGATACCTTGAAAGTCAGTGAAACTGTCAGGACTAAGGAATATGGAGAAGCACAGGAAGTCAACAGTTCCATTGTAATCATAATCACTTTCATTCAGGAAAGTTCTCCCATTCTGGGTTGCAAAAGCATGATTTTCAGGGTAAAGTTTGTTTGAGGCATGAGAATTGAGGGCAACTAGATGGCACAGTGTAGGTCTGGCCTGAAAAGGATTTATTTTCCTGAGTTCAAATCTGACCTCAGACTCCATAGCTCTGAGTAAGTTACTTATGCCTGTTTGCCTTAGTTTCTTCTTTTGTAAAATGAACTGAAGAAGGAAATGGAAAACCACTTCAAGATCTTTGCCAAGAAAAACCCAAATTGGGTCATGAAGAATCTAAAATGACTGAGCAACAACACTGAAGAATGAAAATGACCATAACAAAATCAAAAGAATGAGAACTGAAGAACCTCCCCTGTCTACATTTATTTGGAGATTCTATCCCTTTATGACCATTTGTATGAGTTTGAGTTTTTTTATTTGATTCTATGCTATTGGAGCTAATCTTATAACAGATTCCAGGGGGAGTTTATTTTTGTATGTAATTGGTCTCAGGTATTTCTTCTGAAGTCTACTATATGCCCATAATATCTCAGGTTCAGGGATAAACTTTTTCAGTGCGGAAAGCTCTCTTGGAGGAACAGAGAGAAGAAAGAATGACCACCATAGTAAGTATATACTATGATCTATATCCCATTCTGCTGGGATTGACCATTCTTAATGGAAAAAATATAATGTTAGCTAGTATTTTATATAGCATTTTAAAGTGTGCAAATCATTTAAGAAATATCTCATTTTGTTCTTACAACTATCCTGGGAGCTGTGTACTCTTATCACTACCACTTTGAAAATGAGGAAGCAGACAAACAGAGGTTAAGTGATTTGCCCAGAGTCATGTAACTAATATGTCAGAGACAGGATTCAAAACTTGGTTCTTTCTTACTCTTAGTCCAGTGCTGGGTAACTAGATACCTTCTTTCATGCTAACATCCATTTCATTATATTACTTTATTTACTTTCATGTATTTCTATGTCCATGACATCCTCTTCCACTGGGATATTCTCTTTTCTGAGTATGAAGCATTATGGGAATATGGTAGCTCTCTGAATCAATCAACTAGTAAGTATTTATTAAGTACCTACTATGTTTCAGACATTGCTAAATATCAAAGATGCAAGTTGTTGTTTCTGTTGTTCAGTCATTTAAGTCTTTCTGACCCAATTTAGAATTTTCTTGGCAAAGATAATGAAGAGGTTTGCCATTTCCTGTTCCAGCTCATTTTATAGTTGAGGAAACTGAGGCAAACTGATTTACGTGACTTGCCCAAGGTGACACAGTTTGCAAGTATCTGAGGCCAGAATTGAACTCAAGTCTTCTTGATTCCAGCCCTGGTCTTCTATCCTCTGTATAACCTAACTGTCCCTGGGGATACAAGTGCAAAGACAAAAGGATGACTCCTACTCAAAAGGATATTACATTTTTTGTAACCCTTTACACATTTCAGTAGAAAATTGTTCTTCTGGTAGAAGCTTGTCAAGATATAGAGATTCAACTTTGGAGTAAAGGAATGAAGGTAGGAATGGTGTAGGAGTTAAATCATAATATAAAAGAGAGAAGGGAATGATGAAAACTTGGGCACATGTGCCTGAGAATTTATTTCTGAAGCTCATTGTGGAGAATCAGTAAGTGAGGAATCAAGTGACTTTTCCATTTTTTTAAAGTGCCCACTAAAATCAAAGCACTGATCTAAGAGGCCAGGTCAAAGACTGACCATAAAGATCTCTGCTTCCCATATCACAGCTAGAGAAGCAGTACTGGGCCACTCAGCAGATCTCATCTAATCTCTCTCAGACATCTCATTTCCCCCTAATATGTTCTGGGGAGAATGACACAGTAGCCATTATGGACTCCATGTTTGAGAAGTCCTTTCAACTCTACAGATCATAATCATATATAACTGAGAGTTTTAGGTTGCTTGGCAGTTAGGTGATATAATGGAAGGGGGGGAAATGAAGAAAGAAGGAGAGAGAGAGAGAGAGAGAGAGAGAGAGAGAGAGAGAGAGAGAGAGAGAGAGAGAAAGAGAAAGGGAGAGAGAGAGACAGAGAGAGAGACAGAGAGAGACAGAGAGAGAGAGACAGAGAGAGAATATAAGATGCCTGGATCTTAGAGAAGTTAAATGAAATGTCAAACAAGAAATTTGAAACCAACATAAAAAAAGCAAAAAAAGATGCACACTCCCAAATGGTGTGCCTAAGTCCTTAACTTAAGCATCTCTCTCCCAATGTTCCTCATTAACTTTATAGCAAATGTCCTTTTTAAAAAATGTTATTGATATATTTTGTTTACATATCACAGACATTTCCCCATATATCCCTTTTACCTGTCCTTTACAGAGAGCTATTCTTATAACAAAGAATTTTCAAAAGGGTGGAGTGGTAGGGTAGCTTAACATTGTTAAATGATGTGTCAATTGAGCTTGATATTATATATATATATTTTATTTCCATATTCTCCAATTTATGTAAAGTAGACAGGGTTGATGCTCATATTTCTTTGCTAGAAACAAATTTAAGTTTCCTAAAAGTCTTAGTATAATCATAAGTTTTAATGACTTAAAACTTCACAAGGAGTATTGGAACATCCTGTATAATTTTACAGCATTCAATTGTAATTGATTTATTTTATAATTGTCATTGTTATTTCTATTTACAATGTTGCCATAGTTGTACATATTTTTTACTGTTTTTACTCTTTTACTTTGGATCAGTTCATACACAACTACTGATATTTCTCATCTTTTCTTATGGCTCAGTAATATTCCCTTATATTCATGTATCATAATTTGTTTATTCTCCAACCTATGGATAAACATATGCAATTTTTAAAAATTTTAATTTTAATTGATAAATTCTTGCTTTTTATATCAACTAGATTTCCCCCTCCTTTTTTTACCCATAGAACTATCCCTTATAACATATACTTTATTTTTTCATTTCTTTTTTTTTTTTGTACTTAAAGATTTTATTTACTTTGAGTTTTACAATTTTTCCCCTAATCTTACTTCCCTCCCCCCACTGCCCCATAGAAGGCAATTTGTCAGTCTTTACATTGTTTCCATGGTATACATTGATCCAAACTGAATGTGATGAGAGAGAATTGATATCCTTAAGGAAGAAACTTAAAACATAAGAGATAGCAAAATCAGACAAAAAGATAATCAGATTTTTTTTCTAAATTTGAGTTAATAGTCCTTGGTCTTTGTTCAAACTTCACAGTTCTTTCTCTGGATACAGATAGTATTCTCCATGGCAGACAGACCCAAATTGTCCCTGATTGTTGCATTGATGGAATGAAAGTTGATTATTACCCCATCAAGGTTGATTATCACCCCCATGTTGCTGTTACAGTGTACAATGTTTTTCTGGTTCTGCTCATCTCACTCAGCATCAATTCATGAAAATCCCATCAGGCTTCCCTGAATTCCTATCCTTCCTGGTTTCTAATAGAACAATAGTGTTCCAAGACATACATAGACCACAGTTTTCTAAGCCATTCCCCAATTAAAGGACATTTAGTTGATTTCCAATTCTTTGTCACCCCAAACAGGGCTGCTGTGAATATTTTTGTACAAGTGATGCTTTTACCCTTTTTCATCATCTCTTCAGGGTATAGACCTAGTAGTGGTATTGCTGGATCAAAGGGTGTACTCATTTTTGTTGCCCTTTGGTTGTAGTTCAAAATTGCTCTCCAGAAAGGCTGGATGAGTTCACAGCTCCACCAACAATGTAATAGTGTCTCAGATTTCCCAGAACCCTTCCAACAATGATCATTTTCCTTTCTGGTCATATTGGCTAGTCTGAGAGGTGGTACCTCAGAGAACCTTTAATTTGCATTTCTCTAATAAGTAATGATTTAGAGCAATTTTTTATGACTATGGATTGCTTTGATCTCATCTGTAAATTGCCTTTGCATATCCTTTGACCATTTGTCAATTGGGGAATGGCCTTTTTTAAAAAAAAAATTGACTCAGTTTTCTGTATATTTTCGAAATGAGTCCTTTGTCAGAAACATTAATTGTAAAGATTGTTTCCCAGTTTACTACATTTCTTTCGATCTTGGTCACAGTGGTTTTGTCTGTATAACACATACTTTTGTCTGTATAACACATACTTTAAAAAAAGAATGAGAAAAACATTCAGCACATTCTATTAATATATACATTTTAAAAAATCTGGCATTATATCCAGTGTTCCATATCTATGAAGCTTACTTCTCTAAAGATGTGTGGGTAATTTTCTTCTCATATACCTTCTTTGGGGACATACATGTTCTTTATATTTTCACAACATTCATTTCTATTGTTTTGTGGTTCTTTTCACTTAAATTATTATTTATATTGTTATTATACCTTGTTTATATTTTTGCCTTATTTCATTTTGCATCAATTTAGGTAAATCTTTCCATGCTTCTATATATTCATCATTTTCACCATTTCTTACAGTTGTTAATATTCCATGATATTCATACAGCAAAAATTGTTTAGTATCATTTGAATACCAAATGTCTTTCTAAATAACATCTCTCTATGTTTGTACTAATGTAAGTTTATTGAAATGAAGCAACTTACAAAGAAATTTACTATTCATATTTGTAGTGTTGAGCTCAGGGGTGCCAAGCTCTTGTCAAAGTTTGCCATCTTCTGCTCTGCTTGCTTTCAACCATCATCTTCTTCATGTCCCCATCCCCACTCTGTCTGTACTCTCTGGCCTTCCTCCTCACTCTCTGCTTACTTTCAGCTTTCTTTGCTGTATTGTCTTTTCCCCAATAGAGTGTAAGCTTTGGAGGACAGGAATTGACTTTCCTTTGTAATTGTATCCCTAGGTATGCTTACCACATAGTAATCCCTAAAGAACTGTTTTCTTATTCCATCTACAAAATGAGAGAATTGGATTAGATCCTGATTGCAAATAAGAAAATAATTTACTTTACCAAGATCTTTTATAAGTAGTTTAGCTACTTTATTAAGATCTTTTTCAGTGCGGCTAGGTGGCGTAGGGGCAGCTAGGTGGCGTTTGGGGCGGCTAGGTAGTGTAGTGGATAAAGCACCAGCTCTGGAGTCAGGAGTACCTGGGTTCAAATCTGGTCTTAGACAATAATTACCTAGCTGTGTGGCCTTGGGCAAGCCACTTAACCCCATTTGCCTTACAAAAAAACAAACAAACTAAAAAGATCTTTTCTAAGCTTCGGGATGAGTAATCCACATCTACCTTAGTAGATAGCTTACTTTCCTGAACAATCTCATGATTCAGTATGATACATTTTATAAGGGGGAAAATCATCTGAAATCCTCAAGCCTGTAAACTCAAACACAAATTCAATTTCCTCAAGGACTTATTATCAGATATGTTCCCCAAATTCCCTACTTACTAATATGAAAGGAAAAAAATACTGTCATTGCTTAGCTAATAAAATGGATAATATGTTTGTAATCTCTTTTCAACAATGGACTTGAAGCGAAATACAGTTTTTCTCAGCTAGAGGAAGGAGTGAAAAAAATCATGTACAGTAAATAGAAACCCTACAGGTCAATAAGAGCAAGACTCCTTTTGTTGTTGCTGCTGAGTTGTTTCGGTTTTGTTTGACTCCTTATGACCCTTTTGGGATTTAGTTGACAAAGATACTCAAATGACTTACCTTTTCCTTCTATAGCTCATTTTACAGAAGAGGAACTAGGCCAAGAGGATTAAGTGACTTGTCCAGAGTCACAGCTAGTAAGTACCTTGGATCAGATTTGAACTCATGAAGATGTGACTTCTTGACTCCAGATCCAGATTTCCATCTATTTTACCACCTACATGCCCAGCTATGAAGGGAAAAGTGCTGCTATTCTCAACTGAATATCATCAAGAGTTGTTGGAGCCTGACAATTTCAAGAAAGACCTATTTGAGTAGAATTTTCTGCCATACATGGGAGTGGATGAATTTATCTCTTCTTTATTTCCTCCCCTTCCTCTGGCTTATCTCATACCCAGCAAACTACAAGTTTTACCCTTAAATCTTGTTGATCTTCTATCTGTATCTTTATAATGAGTTTTATCTATAGATAAAGATACCTTGATTTTCATTGCATTATTAAACAGCATTTGTTGCAAAGGAATTGGAGAACCCAGGGAATTCAGGGTCTGATCACGCTAGATCTAATAATATATCCATATTAGAACTTTTCTGAGGGGGGGCAGAGCCAAGATGGTGAAAAGAAGGGTGGAGTCTTAGGCTCTCTCTGATAAAACTTGGAAACTAAGGACTCTAACTAAACTTTCAAGAGAAAAAACCCACAAACGGACCCAATGAGGCAGTTCTCCTACTCAAGGTAACCTGGAAAAGAGCAGAAAGGCTCTGCTCCCTGGGGTCAGAGGGGCAGCCCGCCAGAGGGGTGGCCTGCCACAGCGAAAGAACTTCAGCTTCACGGAGGCAGCCACAGGGCACTGGGAGCCGTGGCTCACAGCAGCGGGGGAGTCTCCTGAGCTGCACCCCGGGGAGCATCAGGCACAAAGTGGGGGAACAGTGGGGGACCTCTGCCAGAATGAGCATGTGGAGCTCAGCCCTCAGGGCACACAGCCAGCAGCTTGGTCTTTCAGCTGCACAGATCCAGAAAGCCAGTAAGCAGGAGCCTCCAGGGCATGAGCCCATTGAGCTGAGGGAGGGGAGTGAAGAAAGACTGCTGAGCTCTGTCCTCTGCCCCTGGAACATGACTCTGGGGCTCTGACCACATTCAGATCCTGGTCGCAGTCTAGCCCCCTCCCCATAGAACAGCAGGGCCCCCCCACCTCACCTCCATGGCAGAGGGGGAGTACATGTTCATTCACAGACCAGGAGGGAGGACAGAGACTCACACACTGAGACCCTTGTGAGAGTGTCCCAAAAGCTCAGAAAGCACCCCAAAACCAGGCCCAGGCTGGGAAAATGAGCAAGCAGAGAAATAAGAGGAAGACCATTGAGAAATATTTTGCATATGAGCCCAAGAAGGATCAAAATACTCAGTCTGAAGATGAGGAAGCACAAGCTCCTTCATCTAAAGACTCCAAGAAAAACAGAAATTGGGCTTAGGCTATGACAGAGCTCAAAAAAGACTTTGAAAATCAAATGAGGGAGTTGGAAGAAAAACTGGGAAAAGAAAGGAGAGAGATGCAGGAAAAAACATGAAAATGTCATGGAGTCAAGGAAATCCAAAAAAATGCTGAAGAAAATAGCATGCTAAAAACCAGCTTAGGTCAAATGGATAAAACAGTTAAAAAAGTTATGGAGGAGAAGAATGCTTTAAAAAGGAAAATTGGCCAGATGGAAAAAGAGATAAGAAAACTCTCTCAGGAGAACAAATCCTTCAGACAAAGAATAGAATTCAGGGAGATTGATGAATTTACCAGAAATCAGGAATCAATACTTCAAAACCAAAACAATGAAAAATTAGAAGAAAATATGAAATATCTCATTGAAAAAAACTGATATGGAAAACAGACTTAGGAAAGATAATTTAAAAATTATTGGAATATCTGAAAGTCATGATCAGGAAAAGAGCTTTGATATCATTTTCAAATAATTACTAGAGGAAAATTGCCCTGATATTCTAGAAGCAGAGGGCAAAATAGAAATGGAGAGAATGCACCGATCCCCCAGAGAAAGAAATCCCAAAAAACCAACCCCTAGGAATATTATAGCCAAGTTTCAGAACTCCCAAGTCAAAGAGAAAATATTACAAGCAGCCAGAAGGACACAGTTCAAATATCGTGGAGCTGCAGTCAGGATCACACAGGACTTAGCAGCAACTACATTGGAAGCTCGTAGGGCTTGGAATATAATATACCGGAAGGCAAAAGAGCTTAGAATGCAGCCAAGAATGAACTACCCAGCAAGGCTGAATGTCCTCTTCCAGGGATAAAGATGGACTTTCAATGAACCAGGGGAATTTCAAATGTTCCTTTTGGAATGGCCAGAGCTGAACAGAAGGTTTGATCTTCAGATACAGGACTCAGGTGAAGCATGGAGATTGGAGGAGAGGGGGAAAATATGAGGGCCTTAATGATGATGAACTGCATGTATTCCTGCATAGAAAAATGACACTGATAATACTCATATGAACCTTATCAGTTAATAGTGCAGGTAGAGGGAGCTTTTATAGTTGAAGCACAGGAGAAAGCTGAACTCAAAGATAAAATATGGTGTAAAAATGGAGTCAATAGATAAAAAGGGAAATGTAATGGGAGAAAGAAAAAGGAGAGGGGGAACAGGCCAAGATATTTCATATAATAAGATTTTTTTATTACAATGAGCTATGGTAATGATATGGAAGGGGGGGAGGCAAGGGGGAATGAGGGAACCTTTGCTCTCATCAGAGGTGGCTAGGAGAGGAAACAGCATATGTAGTCAATGGGGTATAGGCATTTGGAGCTAGAAGGAGGGGGGAGCAGGGTGAAGGGGTGGAGATGTGAATAAAGGAGGAGAGGATGGACCATAGGGGGAGAGTGGTCAGATAAAACACATTTTCTTTTTTACTTCTTGCAAGGGGCTGGGATTGGAAGGCCTGTCCAGGACCATAAGGCCAGGTAGATTCTGGGCTGAAGGGGTGGTATGGGGGCTCAGGGCTTCTTGGCTCGAGGACCAGGGATCTGTCTGCTGCACCACTCAGCTACCCTACAGCAGAATCAGAGTGAAAGGAGAGAGAAAATATAGTACGTGTTAGTGGAGAAATAAGAAAGGAGGGAGCTGCGATCAGCAATGGCAACATTGGAAAAATATGGAAGTAACTTTTGCCATGGACTTACCATAAAGAATGTGTTCCACCCATGACAGAGTTGTTGGTGTTGGAAGGAAGACTGAAGCACATTTATTATTATTATTATTATTATTATTTGGGGGAGGGTGCAGGGCAAATGGGGCAAGGTGGACTTCCTGGGGCCACATAGCAGGGTGGTCTTTGGTTGTCTGAGGCCAGATTTGCACCTGGGTGCTCCTGGCTCAGGGGGCAATGCTCTGTCTGCCACCCAGCCACCCCTACTATTATTACTATTTTATTTTATTTTGGGTCTTTTTTTTCTTCTTTTTGGTTTTTGCAGGGCAGTGGGGATTGGGTGGCTTGCATGTCACATGGCTGGGTGATTGTTGGGTCTACAGGGCTGGATGTGGGCTTGGGTGCTCTTGGCTCCAGGGCTGGTGTTTTGTCCATTGTGCCACCTGCCCATACCTACAATTATTACTATTTTTTTTTAATTTTAATTTTTTTCCTCTCCTCTTTACTTTATTGCCCAAGCAAGTCTATATTGATGGGGTGGAGGGTATTTTGCTTACTCTTATACAAGAATATTTTATTAATGGAAAACAAACATCTGTACAAAATGAGAATAAAAAAATAAGAAATACATAAAAACAAACAAAAAAAAAAGAACTTTTCTGAGATATCCGTGTTTGTGTGTGTGTGTGTCTGTATATGTATTTTGTGTGTGAAGGATAGGATAGGAAGGGTGATTCATATTCAATATTCATAACTACAGTTATGAATTGCTTCCTGTCTCTTTCATATGACTTTTACAGGGCTGAAAAACAAAAAGTTATTCTTTTGTTGCTTGTGGATAATGCCTATCCTTGCCTGTAATTTTTTTTAGGCTTTTTTGCAAGGCAAATGGGGTTAAAGTGGCTTGCCCAAGGCCACACAGCTAGGTAATTATTAAGTGTCTGAGACAGAACTGGTTACCTTCATAGCACATATTCATAGGTAACCACAACTCCTCTAACCTCCATAGGATTGTTTCATTGAAAGAAGACTCCCAGGTTTGTTTGTTTTTTTCATTCCAGTAGTTTTATTCTTACCTGCTTCTTCTGAGCACTCACATTTTCCATTTTGTTACTGCTTTTCTAATGGAAAGATTCTTCTATGCCATGCTATAGTGGTCAAAAAACAAAACTAAACAAAACAAATAAAAATCCCTCAGTCTGTGAGGTCTGAGATTGAGTCTTTGGGGAGGGAGGCACTTCCACTCATTCACTTTCCAAATTGCTCTAAAGTTTGAAATTCCTTTCACCTGGAAGAGACAAAGGACTTCCTACCTAAATAGCTAATTTCAGGAAATGGAGGGATTGACTATGCTATGGAGCTAGAAAATAACCATGGAGATGTTTTAGTGGGGATTTCTTTCAAGTCTGAGTTGGACTGAATGACCACTCCTTTTCATTCTAAAATTACGTGATTCTGTTTATGGCATAGTCTAATTTCACTGAACTATTATTACCCCACAGAGAATACCTAGGATTCAAGTAGAAGACTGGAATGAATAATAGTACTTGACAAGTTCAGCCTTATCCAACAATGGCTCAGGGAATTTACCATTTTTAGATCATTTTAAACCAGTTCTATCCCTACTGAACTCCCTCTACACAGAATGAGTAAGTTTTAGCTTTTTGAAACCAGAGTAGACATTCTCACATGAGGCATCTCAGGGTTGAGGCTGACCCCAGAATGAAAGTACTTGGATATTTCTCCCAGAATATAACATTCTTCTGTGATGGCAGCTATTTACATGCATGAGATAATTGGTTATTGATGAACCAATCATCTGGCAGTGGCCACTGGTGAATTAATGGCTGATCATCAGTCTGCCTTTTTTAAGAAGTTATTGACAGATATCCTATGAGCAGGCTAAGTCTCCTAGATGCATATTTTAATGTCTGGCAGCTCTTTTTTTCCTTTTCCCCTTTCAAGACTTATAATCTCTTCCTTAAAATACCACTACTAGGACTCTTGATTTAGGAGGAAAGTGGCAATTTATTTACTTTATATCCATTTGAGGACCATTCCTACTTTTGTCCACATATTTTTTCTAGGAATTTTTCTCTCTTCAATCAATTAAAATTTTAGGATCATCGAGTTAAAATAAGAAAGAGAAGAGGCCTTAGATTTGTGTTCAGCCCCTACCTTTGTGTTATAGTTGACAAAACTGAGGACAATACAGATTAAATAGCATTGTCTTCAATGGAAGAGCCAAAATTTGAATTCATGTTCTCCAAAATCTATTTGTATGATGTTAATCTAGGGAATATAGAGTATATGAAGATGAATTCAACATTGTTTTTATCCTTAAGTAATGCATAATCTACAGGGATAGCCATATCTGAAAAGCTAAATAATAGGGAAAGCAGGAAAAGAGCATTTTATCAAAGGGCCAAATGATAGAAAGTGAGATCTGTGAATTAGATGAGGGAATGGCCACCATGAGTCAAAATATTCCAATAAGACTTCAAGGAACTGGAGCTTTAACTGACCTTTGAAGGGCATATAAGTTCATGAGCAAAAGTTTAGAGCTGATTTGTGGGGTGAGACATTCAAATACCATTTTCCTTTTTGTAAGGGATAAATAGCCTGAAGGGTTTATCAGAAAATGATATAACCTAAGTTCTAACAGTTAGTCTGACCCAGGTCTTCTGACTCCTGGCTCACATTTCTTGCTTACTAGATGAGGAGGAAACATTGATGGGGATTTAGGACATCGGACAGACACCCCAGGGGTGGAGAGTTAGGATAACATTAGCCACAGGAAAAAAGAGAGCACTTTAGAAAATGTAGTTTGAGTAGGTTAGAAAAAAATTTCACTGAGTTACCAATTTTGCCCAGGTCAGCAGCTGGGATGGTGTTTGTCCAGAAGCTTGTTTCCTAGGCTGACAGCCACTGATGCAATGGTGACATGTTGCCTCCTTGGGGTTTCCAGATTTATTCTAGGGGAAAGAGACACTTTGTTGGAGGAGTTATCACCTTGTCTCCCTGCAGAAAAGCATTACTGCCTCAGTCACAAGTCATGGGATGCATTCCAAGGCTGAGAGTTTGACAGACCTGGAGCTAAAAACTCAAGGCTTCCTACAGACAACCAGAAAGGGCATGGCATGGACTTCGTGCCAGGAATTGATAGGTGGGAGTGGTTGAAGTCTGAGCACTCAGTTCTTGTGGGTTTTCCTACAACTTCACAGACATCAGGCAGACATAAATAACACTTTCTCTCTTTACTTCATCATCCCAAGAAATCTGATTCTCATTTTTCCTAAAATCTTCTTCCACTTCCTAAAAAGATTGTGATCTGGAATTGGGAGGAGTAGCATGCAGGACTGACTAGGTTTACAAAGTAGTTAATTAACCATCACATTCCCTTTCATTTCTGGAGAGATTTATAGTTTACAAAGCATTTTATTCCCTTTTTATATCTTATTTAAGCCTCATCACTGTTTGGCAGAGCCAACAGGGAAGGAAAGGTCATCCTCATTTTACAGATGAGAAGATGAAGGCTCATAGAAATGATTTGCCTAGAATCACATAGTTTATCACAGAATAAGTAATCAAATGCATGGCTTTAGACTTAAGGCTAGTGAGCTGTTGACTAAATTACACTACATGAAGTAGCTTGGGTCCTTTTGACATTAGAGAAATCAATTCAGCAGTAATTGAATAATTAAAAGACTTTTATATTTAACCCATTTGAATTTCATCCTATTAAATATAGTACTGTTCTCTGATCTGTTTATATAGCTAGGGATCCTGATTCTGTCATCCACTATTTCAACTATTTTTCTTGGTTTCATGAAATCTAATAAGCAATTAGGTAGCATAGTTGCTATAGTCTCGAGTCTAGAGTCAGGAAGACCAGAGTTCAGACTTGACCTTGGACACATACTTACTGTGTGACCCTAAGCCAGTCACAACTTCATTTCCCTTAGTTTCTTCAACTGTAAAATTAGGAGAATAAAAGTATGTATTGAATTTAGTTGTTGTGAGCATCAGATGAGATGATATTTGTAAAGTGCTTAGCATAGTGCCTTTTATAATAAATACTACATAAATGTTTATTCCCTTCATTCATTCCCCTTTACCTAAAATCATTGACAAAGATATGAAATAGTAAAGGACCAAACACATATCCTTGTGGTATTATGAAGTAAACTTCACAATGTACAGACAATGAACTATTAACATTTATGATTGTTGCATTCTAAATCTGGTTGTATTATCATTTAGTCCCTATTTCTCCTATTATATCTTTTCTACAAGAAAAGAATGATTTACTTCAACTAAACCATTTACCTAATTTTAAAAATCTAGGCAAACTATGCCTAGAACATTCTTTTCATATTCTAGTTTAGTAATCCTATCTAAAAAAGGAAATGAGGTTAGCCTGGCATGACCTCTTCTAGATGGAACCATGCTGACTCTTTGTAATTACTACTTCCCTTTCTAATGTTCATCACATATATTAAAAAAAATAAGGAGAAGGTTCAACCAAAGGGCAATGAAAAGGTAGTAGGCTCACGATAAGTATAAGCAGACTACAACATCTCACTAACAACAATAAAAAGATTGAAAAAGACACATGACAAAAGGCAGGTGGCGATACTCAGAAATAACAGATTTAATACATCAGATTTTATTCCATGTTAAGAAATATAGAGAACAATCCTTAACATATTAGACAGACCTCTCTTTGGAGTGTCTATTGGAAGATATTCCTCTAATTCAGGACAAGAAGTCATAGTCAGGTTGCAAGCAGGTTGCAACATGAATAAAATCAAAGCTCCATCAATGAATCAAATTATTGGATGTGGGGAACACCAATACTTCAACTACCTGTGTTCTCATCAATAGGTTGTGAGGTTGAAATTGTCTCCCTAAAACTGTAATTGGTTTTGTAGAATTCTATAGATGCTCTTTAAGATGATCTCTCTGACAAGCCACTACATTTATCAGATCTGTGACTGAAATCAAAGCAATGTCAATGACAAAGAAACAGGTGAAAGTTAACTGTCCTCTCCATTGACCTTGAACCCCTGACCTTGCTTAAGTAAGATATATATTCTCTTCCACTGATCCAAGATTCATTCATAATCAATCAGTCAATAAGGATTTATCAGATGTTTATAATATGTCAAATATGATGGAAATTTTATTGCTTAGTCATTTTCAATCATGCCAGACTCTTTGTGACTTAATTGGGGGTTTTCTTTGACAAAGATACTGGAATGGTTTGCCAATTCCCTTTTCAAGCTTATATTTTTTTTAATTTGTTAGACAAGCAAGTGACTTGCCCAGGGGGTTGCAAAGTGAGAAAGTGCTAAGTATCCAAGACTGGGATGGTACTTAGCTCCTCTTGACTCCAGACCTAGTGCTCTATCCACTGAACAACCTAGCTGACCCTCAAGCTCATTTTACAGGTGAGGAAATTGAGGCAAACAGGATTAAATGACTTTCCCAGGGTCACACAGTTAAAAAGTATCTGAGACTGGATTTGAGTTCAAGTCTTCCTTATTGCAGCTCCATGTTCTGTCCACATACCATCTAGAGTTGTAGATAAAAATTAAAGAAAAAAAAGCCCACCTTCTCCTCAAGAACTTACATTCTAATAAGGGAAAAAATGTTCAAATATTAATTTACATAAAAGCTATATATGTATATTTAGAGATACACAGATACACATATATGCACAAGTATATAACATATAAACACACTATATATGTATATACATGCATATGCACAATATATATATGTATATATATATATATATATTTGTGTGTGTGTGTGTGTGTGTGTGTGTGTGTGTGTGTGTGTGTAAAATAAGGAACTCTAAAAGAAGAAGTTATTAACAACTGGAGTGGGGAAAGCCCAGAAAAAGGAAGGAGGGAAGAAAAGAGCTTTCCTGATTTGTAGGGATAGCCAGTTCAAAGGCATGAAGACAAATGGTACAGAATCATGTTTAAGGAACTAGATGTTAATCAGTGTAGATAGATCATAAAGAATGTGGACAAGACTCACACAGAAACATATACAGTCTTGCACACACACACACACACACACACACACACACACATGCACACAAACACATTGAATGCTAACACAGTGAGTACAAGAAATTTTTGGAGGGAGTTAGGACACACAACATCTGCAGCATGTCCAAGGGCAGAAATGTTTATTCTTCATAAAAACCCAGCAGCCTGAATAATTTCATGGAGGTAAAAAAAGAACCCAATAATATAATTATACACAATATGTATCCACAGGAAATAATGACTTTGTTGTGTTCACCCACTCATATAGATGGAAATGGAAATTGCTCAAGCTAATCTTTCTCAGCTCACACATACTACAGGGATCTGATGAAGCAAAGTATGAAAATAATAAATGAATCTCCTTCAAAGGTATGTGATTCTGTCTTCATTTCTGAGTGCACTAACATGAAGGAGCAGCTGGACCTTTGTCAACTTGTTGAGTCAATCAGAAGTAGAAATGGAAAGCTTACCATTCTGGTAGCCCCGACCCCCATTTAAATTGTCAAGTATTTATTAATATGTAAGTTGCTGGAGATACTGGAAATACAACAAAGGAAACATTAAAGAGTTCACATTCTAATGTGCCTTGGTTTCCCCATACATAAACATGAGACAAATTCTCATCCTTCTTTCAGGTTACAAGAATTGGATTTGAGTGAGAGGATGATATGCAAAGTCATCAGCCTTACTTTCTCCTCCAAAGTCATCTGAGTCCAGTTGCCTGATATGAATCAGAACAATTCACGATGATTAATTGACAAGTCACAGAATTCAGAAGTTAACCTGAGTAGATGCAAAGAAATTGCTATATTACATCATAATACAGGATGATATTTTTGGTTTCAGAAGAAAAAAATTTGCAAGTTATTATAGAAACAGCCAGCAACAACCAAACAGAGATATATATACCCAGGAATCTTAGGTAGTTAATTAAAAAGAAGGGTACAAAATATGGGACCATGCAAATTACACTGAACTGGGAGCTAAGAGATCTGAATTCTCATTCCAGTTCTTCTATTAAGTTGTGACTTTGGACAATCACTTAATCTCATTGTAAAATGAAGAGATTGGGTAAAGTGATTTTTACAATCCCAACTCTAAAATATTATGAATCTATGAATGGTAGTGGAGATGTGATTTTAATCCAGAAAATCATTATGGAAGGAATCAGTTTGAAATAAGGCATTACTTTTTAATCTTTTGGAAGCAAGTACACCGTAAGGAGGAAAATTATAAGGAAATCTATCTGTGATGATTTAGCTTAGGCTAATATATTGTGCTAATGAGGTGTCAATGAATGCTAGGTCTGGTTCAGTTCCCCTTATAAGGCAATTATCTTTGTTCTTTCTCCCATTCATTCTCAATTCTCTCATTTACTAACCAAACAAAAAAAAAAGAACTTTTCTGAGATATCCGTGTTTGTGTGTGTGTGTGTCTGTATATGTATTTTGTGTGTGAAGGATAGGATAGGAAGGGTGATTCATATTCAATATTCATAACTACAGTTATGAATTGCTTCCTGTCTCTTTCATATGACTTTTACAGGGCTGAAAAACAAAAAGTTATTCTTTTGTTGCTTGTGGATAATGCCTATCCTTGCCTGTAATTTTTTTTAGGCTTTTTTGCAAGGCAAATGGGGTTAAAGTGGCTTGCCCAAGGCCACACAGCTAGGTAATTATTAAGTGTCTGAGACAGAACTGGTTACCTTCATAGCACATATTCATAGGTAACCACAACTCCTCTAACCTCCATAGGATTGTTTCATTGAAAGAAGACTCCCAGGTTTGTTTGTTTTTTTCATTCCAGTAGTTTTATTCTTACCTGCTTCTTCTGAGCACTCACATTTTCCATTTTGTTACTGCTTTTCTAATGGAAAGATTCTTCTATGCCATGCTATAGTGGTCAAAAAACAAAACTAAACAAAACAAATAAAAATCCCTCAGTCTGTGAGGTCTGAGATTGAGTCTTTGGGGAGGGAGGCACTTCCACTCATTCACTTTCCAAATTGCTCTAAAGTTTGAAATTCCTTTCACCTGGAAGAGACAAAGGACTTCCTACCTAAATAGCTAATTTCAGGAAATGGAGGGATTGACTATGCTATGGAGCTAGAAAATAACCATGGAGATGTTTTAGTGGGGATTTCTTTCAAGTCTGAGTTGGACTGAATGACCACTCCTTTTCATTCTAAAATTACGTGATTCTGTTTATGGCATAGTCTAATTTCACTGAACTATTATTACCCCACAGAGAATACCTAGGATTCAAGTAGAAGACTGGAATGAATAATAGTACTTGACAAGTTCAGCCTTATCCAACAATGGCTCAGGGAATTTACCATTTTTAGATCATTTTAAACCAGTTCTATCCCTACTGAACTCCCTCTACACAGAATGAGTAAGTTTTAGCTTTTTGAAACCAGAGTAGACATTCTCACATGAGGCATCTCAGGGTTGAGGCTGACCCCAGAATGAAAGTACTTGGATATTTCTCCCAGAATATAACATTCTTCTGTGATGGCAGCTATTTACATGCATGAGATAATTGGTTATTGATGAACCAATCATCTGGCAGTGGCCACTGGTGAATTAATGGCTGATCATCAGTCTGCCTTTTTTAAGAAGTTATTGACAGATATCCTATGAGCAGGCTAAGTCTCCTAGATGCATATTTTAATGTCTGGCAGCTCTTTTTTTCCTTTTCCCCTTTCAAGACTTATAATCTCTTCCTTAAAATACCACTACTAGGACTCTTGATTTAGGAGGAAAGTGGCAATTTATTTACTTTATATCCATTTGAGGACCTTCCTACTTTTGTCCACATATTTTTTCTAGGAATTTTTCTCTCTTCAATCAATTAAAATTTTAGGATCATCGAGTTAAAATAAGAAAGAGAAGAGGCCTTAGATTTGTGTTCAGCCCCTACCTTTGTGTTATAGTTGACAAAACTGAGGACAATACAGATTAAATAGCATTGTCTTCAATGGAAGAGCCAAAATTTGAATTCATGTTCTCCAAAATCTATTTGTATGATGTTAATCTAGGAATATAGAGTATATGAAGATGAATTCAACATTGTTTTTATCCTTAAGTAATGCATAATCTACAGGGATAGCCATATCTGAAAAGCTAAATAATAGGGAAAGCAGGAAAAGAGCATTTTATCAAAGGGCCAAATGATAGAAAGTGAGATCTGTGAATTAGATGAGGGAATGGCCACCATGAGTCAAAATATTCCAATAAGACTTCAAGGAACTGGAGCTTTAACTGACCTTTGAAGGGCATATAAGTTCATGAGCAAAAGTTTAGAGCTGATTTGTGGGGTGAGACATTCAAATACCATTTTCCTTTTTGTAAGGGATAAATAGCCTGAAGGGTTTATCAGAAAATGATATAACCTAAGTTCTAACAGTTAGTCTGACCCAGGTCTTCTGACTCCTGGCTCACATTTCTTGCTTACTAGATGAGGAGGAAACATTGATGGGGATTTAGGACATCGGACAGACACCCCAGGGGTGGAGAGTTAGGATAACATTAGCCACAGGAAAAAAGAGAGCACTTTAGAAAATGTAGTTTGAGTAGGTTAGAAAAAAATTTCACTGAGTTACCAATTTTGCCCAGGTCAGCAGCTGGGATGGTGTTTGTCCAGAAGCTTGTTTCCTAGGCTGACAGCCACTGATGCAATGGTGACATGTTGCCTCCTTGGGGTTTCCAGATTTATTCTAGGGGAAAGAGACACTTTGTTGGAGGAGTTATCACCTTGTCTCCCTGCAGAAAAGCATTACTGCCTCAGTCACAAGTCATGGGATGCATTCCAAGGCTGAGAGTTTGACAGACCTGGAGCTAAAAACTCAAGGCTTCCTACAGACAACCAGAAAGGGCATGGCATGGACTTCGTGCCAGGAATTGATAGGTGGGAGTGGTTGAAGTCTGAGCACTCAGTTCTTGTGGGTTTTCCTACAACTTCACAGACATCAGGCAGACATAAATAACACTTTCTCTCTTTACTTCATCATCCCAAGAAATCTGATTCTCATTTTTCCTAAAATCTTCTTCCACTTCCTAAAAAGATTGTGATCTGGAATTGGGAGGAGTAGCATGCAGGACTGACTAGGTTTACAAAGTAGTTAATTAACCATCACATTCCCTTTCATTTCTGGAGAGATTTATAGTTTACAAAGCATTTTATTCCCTTTTTATATCTTATTTAAGCCTCATCACTGTTTGGCAGAGCCAACAGGGAAGGAAAGGTCATCCTCATTTTACAGATGAGAAGATGAAGGCTCATAGAAATGATTTGCCTAGAATCACATAGTTTATCACAGAATAAGTAATCAAATGCATGGCTTTAGACTTAAGGCTAGTGAGCTGTTGACTAAATTACACTACATGAAGTAGCTTGGGTCCTTTTGACATTAGAGAAATCAATTCAGCAGTAATTGAATAATTAAAAGACTTTTATATTTAACCCATTTGAATTTCATCCTATTAAATATAGTACTGTTCTCTGATCTGTTTATATAGCTAGGGATCCTGATTCTGTCATCCACTATTTCAACTATTTTTCTTGGTTTCATGAAATCTAATAAGCAATTAGGTAGCATAGTTGCTATAGTCTCGAGTCTAGAGTCAGGAAGACCAGAGTTCAGACTTGACCTTGGACACATACTTACTGTGTGACCCTAAGCCAGTCACAACTTCATTTCCCTTAGTTTCTTCAACTGTAAAATTAGGAGAATAAAAGTATGTATTGAATTTAGTTGTTGTGAGCATCAGATGAGATGATATTTGTAAAGTGCTTAGCATAGTGCCTTTTATAATAAATACTACATAAATGTTTATTCCCTTCATTCATTCCCCTTTACCTAAAATCATTGACAAAGATATGAAATAGTAAAGGACCAAACACATATCCTTGTGGTATTATGAAGTAAACTTCACAATGTACAGACAATGAACTATTAACATTTATGATTGTTGCATTCTAAATCTGGTTGTATTATCATTTAGTCCCTATTTCTCCTATTATATCTTTTCTACAAGAAAAGAATGATTTACTTCAACTAAACCATTTACCTAATTTTAAAAATCTAGGCAAACTATGCCTAGAACATTCTTTTCATATTCTAGTTTAGTAATCCTATCTAAAAAAGGAAATGAGGTTAGCCTGGCATGACCTCTTCTAGATGGAACCATGCTGACTCTTTGTAATTACTACTTCCCTTTCTAATGTTCATCACATATATTAAAAAAAATAAGGAGAAGGTTCAACCAAAGGGCAATGAAAAGGTAGTAGGCTCACGATAAGTATAAGCAGACTACAACATCTCACTACAACAATAAAAAGATTGAAAAAGACACATGACAAAAGGCAGGTGGCGATACTCAGAAATAACAAAAGCTCAGAAAGCACCCCAAAACCAGGCCCAGGCTGGGAAAATGAGCAAGCAGAGAAATAAGAGGAAGACCATTGAGAAATATTTTGCATATGAGCCCAAGAAGGATCAAAATACTCAGTCTGAAGATGAGGAAGCACAAGCTCCTTCATCTAAAGACTCCAAGAAAAACAGAAATTGGGCTTAGGCTATGACAGAGCTCAAAAAAGACTTTGAAAATCAAATGAGGGAGTTGGAAGAAAAACTGGGAAAAGAAAGGAGAGAGATGCAGGAAAAACATGAAAATGTCATGGAGTCAAGGAAATCCAAAAAAATGCTGAAGAAAATAGCATGCTAAAAACCAGCTTAGGTCAAATGGATAAAACAGTTAAAAAAGTTATGGAGGAGAAGAATGCTTTAAAAAGGAAAATTGGCCAGATGGAAAAAGAGATAAGAAAACTCTCTCAGGAGAACAAATCCTTCAGACAAAGAATAGAATTCAGGGAGATTGATGAATTTACCAGAAATCAGGAATCAATACTTCAAAACCAAAACAATGAAAAATTAGAAGAAAATATGAAATATCTCATTGAAAAAAACTGATATGGAAAACAGACTTAGGAAAGATAATTTAAAAATTATTGGAATATCTGAAAGTCATGATCAGGAAAAGAGCTTTGATATCATTTTCAAATAATTACTAGAGGAAAATTGCCCTGATATTCTAGAAGCAGAGGGCAAAATAGAAATGGAGAGAATGCACCAATCCCCCAGAGAAAGAAATCCCAAAAAACCAACCCCTAGGAATATTATAGCCAAGTTTCAGAACTCCCAAGTCAAAGAGAAAATATTACAAGCAGCCAGAAGGACACAGTTCAAATATCGTGGAGCTGCAGTCAGGATCACACAGGACTTAGCAGCAACTACATTGGAAGCTCGTAGGGCTTGGAATATAATATACCGGAAGGCAAAAGAGCTTAGAATGCAGCCAAGAATGAACTACCCAGCAAGGCTGAATGTCCTCTTCCAGGGATAAAGATGGACTTTCAATGAACCAGGGGAATTTCAAATGTTCCTTTTGGAATGGCCAGAGCTGAACAGAAGGTTTGATCTTCAGATACAGGACTCAGGTGAAGCATGGAGATTGGAGGAGAGGGGGAAAATATGAGGGCCTTAATGATGATGAACTGCATGTATTCCTGCATAGAAAAATGACACTGATAATACTCATATGAACCTTATCAGTTAATAGTGCAGGTAGAGGGAGCTTTTATAGTTGAAGCACAGGAGAAAGCTGAACTCAAAGATAAAATATGGTGTAAAAATGGAGTCAATAGATAAAAAAGGAAATGTAATGGGAGAAAGAAAAAGGAGAGGGGGAACAGGCCAAGATATTTCATATAATAAGATTTTTTTATTACAATGAGCTATGGTAATGATATGGAAGGGGGGGAGGCAAGGGGGAATGAGGGAACCTTTGCTCTCATCAGAGGTGGCTAGGAGAGGAAACAGCATATGTAGTCAATGGGGTATAGGCATTTGGAGCTAGAAGGAGGGGGGAGCAGGGTGAAGGGGTGGAGATGTGAATAAAGGAGGAGAGGATGGACCATAGGGGGAGAGTGGTCAGATAAAACACATTTTCTTTTTTACTTCTTGCAAGGGGCTGGGATTGGAAGGCCTGTCCAGGACCATAAGGCCAGGTAGATTCTGGGCTGAAGGGGTGGTATGGGGGCTCAGGGCTTCTTGGCTCGAGGACCAGGGATCTGTCTGCTGCACCACTCAGCTACCCTACAGCAGAATCAGAGTGAAAGGAGAGAGAAAATATAGTACGTGTTAGTGGAGAAATAAGAAAGGAGGGAGTTGCGATCAGCAATGGCAACATTGGAAAAATATGGAAGTAACTTTTGCCATGGACTTACCATAAAGAATGTGTTCCACCCATGACAGAGTTGTTGGTGTTGGAAGGAAGACTGAAGCACATTTATTATTATTATTATTATTATTTGGGGGAGGGTGCAGGGCAAATGGGGCAAGGTGGACTTCCTGGGGCCACATAGCAGGGTGGTCTTTGGTTGTCTGAGGCCAGATTTGCACCTGGGTGCTCCTGGCTCAGGGGGCAATGCTCTGTCTGCCACCCAGCCACCCCTACTATTATTACTATTTTATTTTATTTTGGGTCTTTTTTTTTCTTCTTTTTGGTTTTTGCAGGGCAGTGGGGATTGGGTGGCTTGCATGTCACATGGCTGGGTGATTGTTGGGTCTACAGGGCTGGATGTGGGCTTGGGTGCTCTTGGCTCCAGGGCTGGTGTTTTGTCCATTGTGCCACCTGCCCATACCTACAATTATTACTATTTTTTTTTTAATTTTAATTTTTTTCCTCTCCTCTTTACTTTATTGCCCAAGCAAGTCTATATTGATGGGGTGGAGGGTATTTTGCTTACTCTTATACAAGAATATTTTATTAATGGAAAACAAACATCTGTACAAAATGAGAATAAAAAAATAAGAAATACATAAAAACAAAAACAAAAAAAAAGAACTTTTCTGAGATATCCGTGTTTGTGTGTGTGTGTGTCTGTATATGTATTTTGTGTGTGAAGGATAGGATAGGAAGGGTGATTCATATTCAATATTCATAACTACAGTTATGAATTGCTTCCTGTCTCTTTCATATGACTTTTACAGGGCTGAAAAACAAAAAGTTATTCTTTTGTTGCTTGTGGATAATGCCTATCCTTGCCTGTAATTTTTTTTAGGCTTTTTTGCAAGGCAAATGGGGTTAAAGTGGCTTGCCCAAGGCCACACAGCTAGGTAATTATTAAGTGTCTGAGACAGAACTGGTTACCTTCATAGCACATATTCATAGGTAACCACAACTCCTCTAACCTCCATAGGATTGTTTCATTGAAAGAAGACTCCCAGGTTTGTTTGTTTTTTTCATTCCAGTAGTTTTATTCTTACCTGCTTCTTCTGAGCACTCACATTTTCCATTTTGTTACTGCTTTTCTAATGGAAAGATTCTTCTATGCCATGCTATAGTGGTCAAAAAACAAAACTAAACAAAACAAATAAAAATCCCTCAGTCTGTGAGGTCTGAGATTGAGTCTTTGGGGAGGGAGGCACTTCCACTCATTCACTTTCCAAATTGCTCTAAAGTTTGAAATTCCTTTCACCTGGAAGAGACAAAGGACTTCCTACCTAAATAGCTAATTTCAGGAAATGGAGGGATTGACTATGCTATGGAGCTAGAAAATAACCATGGAGATGTTTTAGTGGGGATTTCTTTCAAGTCTGAGTTGGACTGAATGACCACTCCTTTTCATTCTAAAATTACGTGATTCTGTTTATGGCATAGTCTAATTTCACTGAACTATTATTACCCCACAGAGAATACCTAGGATTCAAGTAGAAGACTGGAATGAATAATAGTACTTGACAAGTTCAGCCTTATCCAACAATGGCTCAGGGAATTTACCATTTTTAGATCATTTTAAACCAGTTCTATCCCTACTGAACTCCCTCTACACAGAATGAGTAAGTTTTAGCTTTTTGAAACCAGAGTAGACATTCTCACATGAGGCATCTCAGGGTTGAGGCTGACCCCAGAATGAAAGTACTTGGATATTTCTCCCAGAATATAACATTCTTCTGTGATGGCAGCTATTTACATGCATGAGATAATTGGTTATTGATGAACCAATCATCTGGCAGTGGCCACTGGTGAATTAATGGCTGATCATCAGTCTGCCTTTTTTAAGAAGTTATTGACAGATATCCTATGAGCAGGCTAAGTCTCCTAGATGCATATTTTAATGTCTGGCAGCTCTTTTTTTCCTTTTCCCCTTTCAAGACTTATAATCTCTTCCTTAAAATACCACTACTAGGACTCTTGATTTAGGAGGAAAGTGGCAATTTATTTACTTTATATCCATTTGAGGACCCTTCCTACTTTTGTCCACATATTTTTTCTAGGAATTTTTCTCTCTTCAATCAATTAAAATTTTAGGATCATCGAGTTAAAATAAGAAAGAGAAGAGGCCTTAGATTTGTGTTCAGCCCCTACCTTTGTGTTATAGTTGACAAAACTGAGGACAATACAGATTAAATAGCATTGTCTTCAATGGAAGAGCCAAAATTTGAATTCATGTTCTCCAAAATCTATTTGTATGATGTTAATCTAAGGAATATAGAGTATATGAAGATGAATTCAACATTGTTTTTATCCTTAAGTAATGCATAATCTACAGGGATAGCCATATCTGAAAAGCTAAATAATAGGGAAAGCAGGAAAAGAGCATTTTATCAAAGGGCCAAATGATAGAAAGTGAGATCTGTGAATTAGATGAGGGAATGGCCACCATGAGTCAAAATATTCCAATAAGACTTCAAGGAACTGGAGCTTTAACTGACCTTTGAAGGGCATATAAGTTCATGAGCAAAAGTTTAGAGCTGATTTGTGGGGTGAGACATTCAAATACCATTTTCCTTTTTGTAAGGGATAAATAGCCTGAAGGGTTTATCAGAAAATGATATAACCTAAGTTCTAACAGTTAGTCTGACCCAGGTCTTCTGACTCCTGGCTCACATTTCTTGCTTACTAGATGAGGAGGAAACATTGATGGGGATTTAGGACATCGGACAGACACCCCAGGGGTGGAGAGTTAGGATAACATTAGCCACAGGAAAAAAGAGAGCACTTTAGAAAATGTAGTTTGAGTAGGTTAGAAAAAAATTTCACTGAGTTACCAATTTTGCCCAGGTCAGCAGCTGGGATGGTGTTTGTCCAGAAGCTTGTTTCCTAGGCTGACAGCCACTGATGCAATGGTGACATGTTGCCTCCTTGGGGTTTCCAGATTTATTCTAGGGGAAAGAGACACTTTGTTGGAGGAGTTATCACCTTGTCTCCCTGCAGAAAAGCATTACTGCCTCAGTCACAAGTCATGGGATGCATTCCAAGGCTGAGAGTTTGACAGACCTGGAGCTAAAAACTCAAGGCTTCCTACAGACAACCAGAAAGGGCATGGCATGGACTTCGTGCCAGGAATTGATAGGTGGGAGTGGTTGAAGTCTGAGCACTCAGTTCTTGTGGGTTTTCCTACAACTTCACAGACATCAGGCAGACATAAATAACACTTTCTCTCTTTACTTCATCATCCCAAGAAATCTGATTCTCATTTTTCCTAAAATCTTCTTCCACTTCCTAAAAAGATTGTGATCTGGAATTGGGAGGAGTAGCATGCAGGACTGACTAGGTTTACAAAGTAGTTAATTAACCATCACATTCCCTTTCATTTCTGGAGAGATTTATAGTTTACAAAGCATTTTCTTCCCTTTTTATATCTTATTTAAGCCTCATCACTGTTTGGCAGAGCCAACAGGGAAGGAAAGGTCATCCTCATTTTACAGATGAGAAGATGAAGGCTCATAGAAATGATTTGCCTAGAATCACATAGTTTATCACAGAATAAGTAATCAAATGCATGGCTTTAGACTTAAGGCTAGTGAGCTGTTGACTAAATTACACTACATGAAGTAGCTTGGGTCCTTTTGACATTAGAGAAATCAATTCAGCAGTAATTGAATAATTAAAAGACTTTTATATTTAACCCATTTGAATTTCATCCTATTAAATATAGTACTGTTCTCTGATCTGTTTATATAGCTAGGGATCCTGATTCTGTCATCCACTATTTCAACTATTTTTCTTGGTTTCATGAAATCTAATAAGCAATTAGGTAGCATAGTTGCTATAGTCTCGAGTCTAGAGTCAGGAAGACCAGAGTTCAGACTTGACCTTGGACACATACTTACTGTGTGACCCTAAGCCAGTCACAACTTCATTTCCCTTAGTTTCTTCAACTGTAAAATTAGGAGAATAAAAGTATGTATTGAATTTAGTTGTTGTGAGCATCAGATGAGATGATATTTGTAAAGTGCTTAGCATAGTGCCTTTTATAATAAATACTACATAAATGTTTATTCCCTTCATTCATTCCCCTTTACCTAAAATCATTGACAAAGATATGAAATAGTAAAGGACCAAACACATATCCTTGTGGTATTATGAAGTAAACTTCACAATGTACAGACAATGAACTATTAACATTTATGATTGTTGCATTCTAAATCTGGTTGTATTATCATTTAGTCCCTATTTCTCCTATTATATCTTTTCTACAAGAAAAGAATGATTTACTTCAACTAAACCATTTACCTAATTTTAAAAATCTAGGCAAACTATGCCTAGAACATTCTTTTCATATTCTAGTTTAGTAATCCTATCTAAAAAAGGAAATGAGGTTAGCCTGGCATGACCTCTTCTAGATGGAACCATGCTGACTCTTTGTAATTACTACTTCCCTTTCTAATGTTCATCACATATATTAAAAAAAATAAGGAGAAGGTTCAACCAAAGGGCAATGAAAAGGTAGTAGGCTCACGATAAGTATAAGCAGACTACAACATCTCACTAACAATAAAAAGATTGAAAAAGACACATGACAAAAGGCAGGTGGCGATACTCAGAAATAACAGATTTAATACATCAGATTTTATTCCATGTTAAGAAATATAGAGAACAATCCTTAACATATTAGACAGACCTCTCTTTGGAGTGTCTATTGGAAGATATTCCTCTAATTCAGGACAAGAAGTCATAGTCAGGTTGCAAGCAGGTTGCAACATGAATAAAATCAAAGCTCCATCAATGAATCAAATTATTGGATGTGGGGAACACCAATACTTCAACTACCTGTGTTCTCATCAATAGGTTGTGAGGTTGAAATTGTCTCCCTAAAACTGTAATTGGTTTTGTAGAATTCTATAGATGCTCTTTAAGATGATCTCTCTGACAAGCCACTACATTTATCAGATCTGTGACTGAAATCAAAGCAATGTCAATGACAAAGAAACAGGTGAAAGTTAACTGTCCTCTCCATTGACCTTGAACCCCTGACCTTGCTTAAGTAAGATATATATTCTCTTCCACTGATCCAAGATTCATTCATAATCAATCAGTCAATAAGGATTTATCAGATGTTTATAATATGTCAAATATGATGGAAATTTTATTGCTTAGTCATTTTCAATCATGCCAGACTCTTTGTGACTTAATTGGGGGTTTTCTTTGACAAAGATACTGGAATGGTTTGCCAATTCCCTTTTCAAGCTTATATTTTTTTTAATTTGTTAGACAAGCAAGTGACTTGCCCAGGGGGTTGCAAAGTGAGAAAGTGCTAAGTATCCAAGACTGGGATGGTACTTAGCTCCTCTTGACTCCAGACCTAGTGCTCTATCCACTGAACAACCTAGCTGACCCTCAAGCTCATTTTACAGGTGAGGAAATTGAGGCAAACAGGATTAAATGACTTTCCCAGGGTCACACAGTTAAAAAGTATCTGAGACTGGATTTGAGTTCAAGTCTTCCTTATTGCAGCTCCGTGTTCTGTCCACATACCATCTAGAGTTGTAGATAAAAATTAAAGAAAAAAAAGCCCACCTTCTCCTCAAGAACTTACATTCTAATAAGGGAAAAAATGTTCAAATATTAATTTACATAAAAGCTATATATGTATATTTAGAGATACACAGATACACATATATGCACAAGTATATAACATATAAACACACTATATATGTATATACATGCATATGCACAATATATATATGTATATATATATATATATATATTGTGTGTGTGTGTGTGTGTGTGTATTTGTGTGCGTGTGTGTGTGTGTGTAAAATAAGGAACTCTAAAAGAAGAAGTTATTAACAACTGGAGTGGGGAAAGCCCAGAAAAAGGAAGGAGGGAAGAAAAGAGCTTTCCTGATTTGTAGGGATAGCCAGTTCAAAGGCATGAAGACAAATGGTACAGAATCATGTTTAAGGAACTAGATGTTAATCAGTGTAGATAGATCATAAAGAATGTGGACAAGACTCACACAGAAACATATACAGTCTTGCACACACACACACACACACACACACACACATGCACACAAACACATTGAATGCTAACACAGTGAGTACAAGAAATTTTTGGAGGGAGTTAGGACACACAACATCTGCAGCATGTCCAAGGGCAGAAATGTTTATTCTTCATAAAAACCCAGCAGCCTGAATAATTTCATGGAGGTAAAAAAAGAACCCAATAATATAATTATACACAATATGTATCCACAGGAAATAATGACTTTGTTGTGTTCACCCACTCATATAGATGGAAATGGAAATTGCTCAAGCTAATCTTTCTCAGCTCACACATACTACAGGGATCTGATGAAGCAAAGTATGAAAATAATAAATGAATCTCCTTCAAAGGTATGTGATTCTGTCTTCATTTCTGAGTGCACTAACATGAAGGAGCAGCTGGACCTTTGTCAACTTGTTGAGTCAATCAGAAGTAGAAATGGAAAGCTTACCATTCTGGTAGCCCCGACCCCCATTTAAATTGTCAAGTATTTATTAATATGTAAGTTGCTGGAGATACTGGAAATACAACAAAGGAAACATTAAAGAGTTCACATTCTAATGTGCCTTGGTTTCCCCATACATAAACATGAGACAAATTCTCATCCTTCTTTCAGGTTACAAGAATTGGATTTGAGTGAGAGGATGATATGCAAAGTCATCAGCCTTACTTTCTCCTCCAAAGTCATCTGAGTCCAGTTGCCTGATATGAATCAGAACAATTCACGATGATTAATTGACAAGTCACAGAATTCAGAAGTTAACCTGAGTAGATGCAAAGAAATTGCTATATTACATCATAATACAGGATGATATTTTTGGTTTCAGAAGAAAAAAATTTGCAAGTTATTATAGAAACAGCCAGCAACAACCAAACAGAGATATATATACCCAGGAATCTTAGGTAGTTAATTAAAAAGAAGGGTACAAAATATGGGACCATGCAAATTACACTGAACTGGGAGCTAAGAGATCTGAATTCTCATTCCAGTTCTTCTATTAAGTTGTGACTTTGGACAATCACTTAATCTCATTGTAAAATGAAGAGATTGGGTAAAGTGATTTTTACAATCCCAACTCTAAAATATTATGAATCTATGAATGGTAGTGGAGATGTGATTTTAATCCAGAAAATCATTATGGAAGGAATCAGTTTGAAATAAGGCATTACTTTTTAATCTTTTGGAAGCAAGTACACCGTAAGGAGGAAAATTATAAGGAAATCTATCTGTGATGATTTAGCTTAGGCTAATATATTGTGCTAATGAGGTGTCAATGAATGCTAGGTCTGGTTCAGTTCCCCTTATAAGGCAATTATCTTTGTTCTTTCTCCCATTCATTCTCAATTCTCTCATTTACTAACCCTAACCAGTCCTCTTGAAAATTGATCAAAGGAGCCAAATGAAAAAAAAAAAGTAAATGGTTCAGAATAAATTTATTCCTATTAGAAACACCTCAAAATATATGATAGACAACATATATAGAGTTAGGAACCCTTATTATATATGCTTTTCTTGTGGCTCAAAACATTTTTTTTAAAGTTGGAAACACCCACACATGAGCCATGGTTCATGACATACCCTCTCTAGCAAATAGCAAGTTTGAGGAGAGCTTCAAATTTATGCTAATGGAAGAAAAACCACCTCAGTCTCCAGAAAGAAATTGGATTCCAGAAAGGGTAGCATACCACTCAGAATTCATTCTCTTTCTTCAGACTCCTCTCACAAAATCTTAAGACAATGAATAGTGTTTTATCTGCATTTCTACAGGGTCATGGCATATGCCATGGAAACAACTGACACGTTGTCTCTTTTGGGCTCATTTCATATCGATATGGATTTCCTCTATCTCACAAGATTATTCTGAGCTACTGATCAACAACTGAGTCCAAGAAACTGCTTTTATAAATTTTTTTAAATAAAAGTTTGAAGGAGTGGCTGGGTGGTGCAATGGATAGAGCACTGGCCCTGGAAGTCAGGAGTACCTGAAGTTCAAATCCAGTCTCAGACACCAAATAATTACCTAGCTGTGTGGCCTTGGGAAAGCCACTTAACCCCATTGACTTGCAAAAAATAACAAAAAATAAAAGATAAACAAACAAGCAAATGAATGAAGGAACAAACAAATAAATGAATGAATAAATAAACAAACATATAAATGAATGAATGAATAACTAACTAGCTAACTAACTAAATAAATAAATAAATAGAATTTTGGGATTTAAGTCAGCTAACACTCAGGGGCTCTATTAGAAATCAGTATTTTATTCACCCCATACAATCATTTACAAGCTGCTTTCTTACCCCTCAGATTCTGTGGAAAATTTATGTCCTGGAGTTTCACTCAAGGGATGGTAATTAAACCAAGTGGGACCCCCCCCCCCCACTAACCCCACCCACTATTTGTTTAGGTAAAAATGAGAACAATGAGTAAATGCTGCTTTTATATCTTGAACAGCATGAAACTCAGACCAAGATACATAAAAGCAAGTACAAGATGCTATCTAAATTATAGTGCATAATATGAGGCAGAGTGCCAAGCTCACAGTAAATCAATGAAAATATACAATGGGAAACAATGGAAGAACTTGCAATCCTTTGATGACTTGAGTTTTGGAGATGAAGATCTCACATCCTATAATAAGATGATCCTATGGTTCCAGTTCCTTTTTCTTTTAAGCTTTCAGGGCAAAGTAGAACAAAAGTCATTTGTTCCAGGTAGAACTAGAAACTCTGACCCCAAGGACATGTACAAGAAAACAAGCCTGGGTTCAAGCAAGGGAAAGGCACATTTAAATTAACTGTTTAAGACAAATTCCAGTGACAGTATAGGGAGATACTTCCAGGACGCATAGACACAAGACTCTGTGGATTCTCCCCTCATTCAGAAAACTGTGAAGCTTCTATGAAGTAGGTTACCATGGTAGAAAGGAACTGAGCCCTGAATCCAGGTGGCGCTCAACCAGAGTGCATTCAGTTACAGGAAGAATAAGTGCAACATTTGTAAATTCCAATTTTAACTAATTACTCTTACTAAGCAAAAGCTAAGTTTAATTGCATATCTAAGCTGATGGAGCAGGAGTGCTGATGGTACCCTATGTATTTATGTCAATATCCTGAGGCAAAGCCCCAGTTAACTTTACCCTAGTTATAGCTCTGCTTAATATAGCAGTATAGTTTGTATGTCAAATCACATCATGGTCTAATAGAAAGAAGAGATAGCTGGGAGGCCGGAGCATCAGAATTTACTCTAAACTTTACAGTTAATTAGCCAAGTGACTTTGGGAAAGTCTCCTTTCTGGGTCTCAGTTTTTCTACTCTTAAAAAAAATGGTATGTAGATCATAAATAGGTTCTTCTTTAAAACTCTTTATTTGATTACAGCAGAGTGTTACTGGGATGTAATCTTGGCCAGAAACACATACTCCATCATTTGAGATGACCTGCCCTACTAGAAACCAATTTGTCTTTACATCATCATTCAGTTTGATGAGCCCAGCCTACTTGCTTACCTTGGCTGACTCCCCAAAATATTCAAGAACACAATCTCTCTGGCAACAACTAATTAGGTTTCTGAATTTTCATTTTCTGTTTAACTGAGTAAGGAATTTACTGATAAGGGCAGAGATGAACAGAGAGGCAACACCTTAAATAAGTCATCCTTGATCCTCCCTAAGTGGAGTGCCATTTGGCAGACCTTCAAAGCAGGAAAATATGGACACAATCATGATCCCTTACTCAGAGAGGAACTAATGACATAATCATGGACTCTCTACAGTCAATTATTGCAATTACTGGAAGGCAGTATCTTGTCATATTTCATTTAGCACAAAATGGCAGCAGGGGAGGGGAGAACCTCACAGGGGGCTCAACTTATCATCCCTGAACCTGAAATCAGGAATGTTTATAAAGTGGAATCTGCCAGTCCCAATAAACTGCTACTGGGTAAATCATTAAACTTTGTGACATTAATTTAGGCTGATTTATATTGATGTAAAACACTGAAACTGTATAATATGATTAAATAAATTCAACAGGCTCCAAAGCAGATCATTTGAACCAATGTGCAGGTCTCCCAATGTGGGAGATGGGGCAAGAAAAAAAATGTCAGCAACTTTAATAATTGATGCCTCAATAGAATAGCCCTAATCTTAGGGGGGCTAAAGAATGTATTTTGTTTCGAGGTATGCTCTCTTTGCAGTTGAATTAGGACCTAACAATTTCAGGTTAAAAGGGAAAAAAGAAAAAAAAAAGATTTTCTGATTTCTTGACATTCTTGACCAATGGAAGGTACAAAGCAATTAAAAAATAACATTTTTATTTTCACATCGCCTACATTTCCCCAAAATTTTCCTCCTCCACTTCAAATAGAGTAATTCATTATAACATAGAATAAAAAGAGGGGGAAATTTCAATGAAAATAATTTACTTATTTAAAAAGTCTGATTTTAGCTATAGTGTGTCACACTCAGTTGCCTACTATGACCAAAAAAAAATAGGAATGGAGTATTCTGACATATCTTCTTTAGGGCCAAACAGTCATAATTATTTTGCAGCATTTTGTTTTAATTGTTTGGTTTTTATTGTTTCCATTTCCATTTGTGTTTTCTATGTACATTTTCTTCTTAGTTCTGCTTTTCTCACTCTTTATCAGTTCATATAAATCTTCCCTTACTTTTCTTTTTCTTTTCCTTTTTTGTTCAAGGCAGTGGGGTTAAGTGACTTACCCAAGATCACATAACTAGGTAATTATTAAGTATCAAAGTCCTGATTTGAACTTAGGACCTCCTGACTCCAGGGCCAGTGCTCTATCCTATGCCACCTAACTGCCCCTTCCTTTACTTTTCTATATTCGAAATATTTATTTCTTATGCTGTTTTACATGTACCACAATTTGCTTAACCATTCCCCAATTATCAATTTTTTTTGTCCAGTTCTTTGCTAGTCCAAAAATTTACGCTGCTGTAATTATTTTTATAGAGGGTGATGTAGTCTGGGCCTAACCCATACTGCTCTCCTAGTAGTTCAGGTCCAATATTAGAGTGAATTGAAACACTTGTAGGTTGTTCAGCTTATTAAGACATAGCATATATAGAAAGTATAGTATTCAGCTTGGCAGATCTCCCTCTTTTTTTCCATATGAAAAATTTCCAATTAGCAGGGCAAGGTATTGTGACTTATGGGACTTAAGACAACTAACAAGTTTTCAAGGGTCCTATTATACATAGGAGGATCTTTTATACCCTTTTATGATTAGGAAACCAGGTCAAAGCTACCTGTAGCCATCAGGAAGCTGCATCAAAAGAGAAATGTAGTGAATCTTAGTACCCTGGATCAATTCAAAGATTCTGGACAACTTTGTTGCCTTTTAAGGAAAGAAATAACCTAACCTTAATGTACCTTCTCCCCTTCAATGACTTCTATTGGATATAAGACTTACAGTGAGATTCTTGATTCAGAAAATATGTATTTATTTCTTAATGTAATTTCAAGCTACTTCGGAAAATGTTTGGAGTTGTTCATTAGTGAATTAGGAACTGTTTGACTCTAAACTTCTCAAGCTATCCCTGTAAAATCAGGCAATTGGGTAAAAGATTATTTTAGGTTCCCTCCCGCTATTAGAGGAAGTGCCTTCTGGTCTGACCATGATATTCCAAGCTCTTTTTTTCTGTTAATATAAATCCACTGCTTTTTTTCTCTTCTTTTGGCAATTTATATGTTGACCATAGGAATCTTAAATATAAGACTTAGTCCACCTCACTTCCATCACTCATCTCTCTGGTCCAAATTAATCGGTAAATTTTTACAATATTAGTTTCATTTTCAACCAGTTTCCTGGTTGACTTTTACAATATTGAATATAACAGTTTCCTGCTAGTATTAGTGGTCCTTCAGCCACTGTATTACCCAATCAATTGCCTAAATAATTTATGACCTTTGTCAAGTAAATTTTTGGTTATCAATTTTATCATTTTTAAAATGAAGGAATTGAATTAGGGAGGCTTTAAAGTTTCTCTAAATTCTTCATAACTGATTTTTATTTTTATCTTTCTGGCATAAGAGGAATAATGGGCAAATAAAACTTTTCCCATCACCTCTGTCCCATCACCACTTCTTCTCCCTCTACTATTTTGCTTGATGCTATTAACTGCCATAAATTCAGTTTTCATTTTTATGCAGATAATTCCCAGTTTATTTTTCCAGTCCTAATTCTAGTTCTTACATTATCAGCTGCCTTTTAGACATTTTAAACTAGTCAAAATCAAACCCAATATGTCCAAAGCATAACTTATCATTTTCCTGCTTAAGCCCTATTACTTTTGAGAACACCACCAATCTTCTATTCATCCAGGCTTGCAGACTCTTGTTATCTGGGACCCCTCAATTGTATTCACTCCACAAAACCCATTTTTATATCAACAGTTTTCTCTTCTGAGACTCTCTTCTTTGTAACTCCCCTCCCTCCACTTTCACAAACACCATTCCATTAAAGCTCTAATTAGCTCACACCTATTACAACAGCCTTCTAATTGATCGCTGTTTCAGATCTTTGCCTATACCAACCCACCTTTCACCTCTACTTAACTGCCAAAGTGATTTTCTTAAAACACAAGTCTGTGTCACCTCACTACTTAATAAATTCATTCTCTGTCATTTGATGACCTTCATAAACTTTCTCTATCCTATCTTTACAGGTAGCATATACGTTGTTCCCCCTCTATATAGAAACACCAATTCTCTTGATGTTTCCCAGACACATCCCTCTCTCAGTTCCATGGCTTTTTAGTGGCTGACTTTCCCATGCTTGAAGCTCTAATTCTCATGACCCTTTCTTCCACTTTCCTTGAATACTTGATTCAAATCTTATCTTTTGTAGGGAGCTTTTCCTGCCCCCTCAACACTGCAAGTGCATTCTTCCTTAGATTATATATGGATATATATTTTATATATATATATATATATATATATTATATATATATACATACATACATACTCATGCATATTTATAAATTTGTAGATACAAGAGATACCTATGTAAAAATAGATTTGTGTACATGTACATGCTTTTGTTTTTGCATGTCTATTCCATTAGAATGTGAGCTTCTTGAAGGCAAAGTTCATGTTTTTGCCTTATTTTGTTTTCCAAACACTTTGCACAGGGTTTGGCATATGATAGATGCATAATAAATGCTTATTAACTGTTTTATAATAAAAAATGAATCACCCCCATCCTAAGACCAAAAACGATATCTCCTTATTAACACCTACTCTACAAACTTTTTTGCTATTGACCTTGAGCTTTGTCTTCTGCTGTTAGATGACATTCATTTATTCGAGTATCTTTAAGATGATGACTTGCCTGACTTCTGGTAAATATCTCTATACCATTAGCTTCAAATAATGGCTCCTATGCACACCAGCAGATACTTAAGGATAATCCATTAATGCTCAGAACCAAATTTATCCTTGACTCTTTTCTGCCTTCCAATGTCAACTTGACATATCACCCCCTCCTCCGCCCAGGGAGACACACACACACACACACACACACACACACACACACACACAGACATATACACAAACCTATTTGACAAGTTAGTTTTTCCAGGGCACAGTGGCAAAGAAATTTGAGGATACAAATTATGTAAGCATCTTACATATCCATTTAAAACTCTATTTCAATATTCAAATCAGTATACAATCACTAACCATCTTAATTTAATGTCAATCATTTTTGAAGCATCCAAATAAGAATTTGTAGCACTTTTATTCACTACTCAGATTTCATTGATGCAAAGAATTCTAGAACTAGAGTCTTGAAAGATTACTGAGTCCATAGGATGTGTTTTCAGCTAAGTATATAGAAAGAGTTCTGAAGAAAGGGTTATTTGTCTATAAGTCAGTAAAATGTTGAGGAACTTTGAGCTCTAGGACATGTGTAACTCATGAGGGATATGACAACTTCTGTAATGTCATAGATTAATGCTAGAGGTCCTATAAAAGATATATGTTTAGACCTGGAAGGGATTTTAGAGCCCAGTCTCCTCATTTATAAGATGAAGAAATTAAGATCCATGAAAGTTAAGTAACTGGCTCAAGAGCCAGTATAAGTATCAGAGTCAGTATGCAAATTTAAGTCCTCTTATTCCAAATCCAGAACTTTTCCACTGAACCACAATGTGTCCTCATGGGATATCACAAACAGTATTCATCACTGAAGGCTGTTTCTTTCATCTTTCATCCCAAGTAGATAGGGATTTCCAGCATCTCCTTCTTTTTGTTTGAGTTATGTTGCTTCTTGTTTACTCGTTTCAGTTTGTCTGACCCTTCATGATCTCATTGATGGTTTTCTCAGCAAAGATAGTGGAATGGTTTCCCATTTTTTCATCAGATCATTTTTACAGAAGAGGAAACTGAGACACATCTACACAGAATGTATCTGAGGCCAGACATGAACTCAGGGAAATGACCCTTCCTGACTCTCAGTATTCTATCCACTTCACCACCTATCTGCCCTATGTCCCTACCCAAAAAGCTGAAAGGTAAAATGTATAGAACCATATTTTTTCTAGTGGCTTTAATTACTCCCTCATTGACATTCAAGGGCCTCCCCAACTCTGCTCCTGAGACACAGTTGAAACTCTGTGAGGATCTTACACATTAAGGCCTTTTATGATCACCATTATGCAATAAAGAGCATCTGGAGCATGAGCAATGATTGCAAGCTTTTATATTTTTAATGAGAACAACTATTTCCCCTTCTCCTCCCTTTTTGATTAATATAATAGTTGCAAAAAACCCATATTCCAAAGCTGGCAGAACCTAGCTTTGGGTGAGAATGTGATAAGTAGATATCAGGAAGTTTCCTGAGTCTAAATGGTCACTGAAATCCTAAATGCAGACCTGTGATGAGGTTAAAAAAATTAAGATTTCACAAAATGTGGGTAGTGGTTTGTGGACATGAAAAAAATGTTTTAATTCAATTCAATTTTATTTTATTTTTTCAGTTACATGCCAAAATAGGTTTCAACATTCACTTTTAAAAACTTGAGTTCTTAATTCTCTCTCTTCTTCCCACTCCAATCCCCTTCATTGAGAAAACAAAACTGTTTGATATAGGTTAAAAATGTGTAGTCATGACAAACATTGCTACAGTAATCACACCCTCCTCCCCAAGAAAAGAGAAACATCAAGAAAAATGGAGTAAGTAAAAAACCAAGTATGTACCAATCTGTATGCAGACACCATTAGCTCTGTCTTTGGAATGCATATATCTTTTATCATAAGTCCTTCGGAGTTGTCTCAGGTCAAAGCACTGCTAAGAAAAGGTAAGTCATTCACAATTTATTATCCCTCAGCATTGCTATTATTTTGTATATAGTACATTTCCCATTGTATCTGCTTAGGAAAGTTCTTTTTTTTTTTTTTTACAGAGAACATCCTATTCATCATTTCATAAAACAGAATAGTATTTCATCATAATTGCATATCACAATTTATTCATTCATACCCTCACTGATGGGCATCACCTCAGTCTTCAATTCTTTGCCATACAAATATCATTCTACCTATTTGTCCTTTTCTTTCCCATTTTTCATCTCCCATAGACCTTTGATAGTTCTCCAAAAATAAGACCAGGTCGTATATTAATTTTTGCTCCAAAAATCACATTAGAGCCTATTTTTCAGGGGATGCTTTTCATGAGGGAATCATGATTTGATCTATTCTTCTTTCTGCAAGAAAGTTCTTCATGGTGAGTGCTGGCTGAAGCCCAGACTAGAAGACCTCTTTGGTCACCCACAAAGTAAGGCACAGAATTAAATTAACCTACTTCCTTATAACTATTTGTGTGGATTAGACTTTTTCAGTTTCAAGAACATAAATGCCTGAAATGTTCAATCTTAAATTTCTTGTGCTTAGAGATGACTAGAGGTGAGACTTTCTTTCCATCAGATGTTATCAAGTGCCCACATTATTTGTGCATTGCCTGTATTACAACTGGCCATTTGACTATGAGTTTTGGATTCATATCTTTACACAGGATGTTACCTCTTTTCCAAAGGTGCTTACTTGAATATTTACAAATAATTATCATTTATATAATTATTTAGTTTAAATATTGATGTCAATAATCTTATTTATATCAATATTATTATTTTATAAGTCAATATGTCCATCATGCATGATTTTATAGCCCTTTATTGTATCACTTCACAACTCATCCAACATTCTTCTCCTCATTGACTTTAGAACTTCTTTTCTCATTTGGACAGTATGATTTTTAAGATACTGTTGACTTGGTTTTTTTGATTTGCCCATATCACTCTCATTTCTCTTCCCAATTTTTACCTCCCTTACTTGATTTTCAAAATCCTTTTTGAGCTCTTCCATGACTTGAGGCCAATTCATATTTTTCTTGAAGGCTTTGGATATAGAAGCCTTGACTTGTCTATCTTCTTCTGTATGTGTATTTTGATCTTCCATATGACCATAGTAACTATTTATAGTTGGATTTTTTTTTGTTGCTTTTTTAACACTTTGTTAAGATGAGGCCCTGCTTACAGGGTGGGGGAAGCACTGTCCCAAGCTTTTAAGGGTTTTCATACCTGTTTTCAGTGATACTTCTAGGGACCTGCAAGTTTTCCATTCTTCCAAGGTCTTACAAGAGTTTATGATTACTTTCCTTGTCTGTGCTCTGGCTTGTAAGTGACCACAAGAACTCCTTTCTGCCCTGGAATTCTGAGGAGGGTCCTTGCTCTGCTGTTTTGCTTTTTGTACCTTTTCCTGGGACTGGGATCCCAGACTGTACCACAGATCTGAGTTTGGGGAAAACAACAGAATCCTGCTTCAGTGATAGCAAAGAGACCCTTCTAAATTCCTTCTAATGCCCATGGAATGAGAGCCCCTGAAGAAGCTGCCACCACTGATTCAGTGGCTCCTGAGACATGGTCTACTTTGGTGGGGCTGCCCTGCTGAGGCATGGACTGGACTGGATTCCAATCTCACTCAGATGTCGCAGTTTTCCCAGAGTTTTCTGGGTTGCTTGTGTTGCTTGGGTTGACTGTCCCTAGATGACTAGGGTTGGTTCGCTCTTGCTTGGCCCACATGTACTGTGCTCCTCTTTCACATGGTGCAGCAGACACTTCCCACCAATATTTCAAGTTTTTGGGATTGGAAAATTGTTCCAATCAGTCTTTTTGTGAGTTCTGTCACTCTAGAATTTGATTTGAGTCATTATTTAAAGGTAATCGGAATCGTTTGGCAAGGAGAGCTTGGATGAGGTGTTGCCTTTACTCTGCCTTCTTGATTGCCACCAACTTAGAGTTTTGTCAAAAATAATTATTTTGCTATTGTTGCTAGCTTGACTTTATAAAATTTGTGTAGCTTCAACTCAAAATAGGTCCTAAAGCAATTCAGTCCAATGGTGTACCCTCTGCAAACATCCCTTTTTGAATATCTGTAATCAGTGATCATCCAGTCTTTATTTGAATACTTTCAGTGATGTGTCAGCTGCAGCACAATACCAACAAGAGAAGTGATATGAATGTTGTTTTCAGAGAGATGATTTGAAAGCATGTTGGAATGAGCAAGATCAAGATAAAACCTATAGAAGGGTTGGGTACATCATTTACTATCCACACAAGGTCAGTATTTCTTTTTTTTAAGATTTTTTATTTATTTTGAGTTTTACAATTTTTCCCCTAATCTTACTTCCCTTCCCCTACCCCCCACAGAAGGCAATTTGCCAGTCTTTACATTGTTTCCATAGTATACATGGATCCAAATTGAATATGATGAGAGAGAAATCATATCCTTAAGGAAGGAATATAAAGTATAAGAGATAGCAAGATCAGACAATAATATATCAGGTTTTTTTTCCTAAATTAAAGGTAATAGTCCTTGGTTTTTATTTAAACTCCACAGTTCTTTCTCTGGATACAGATGGTATTCTCCACTGCAGACAGCCCCAAACCTGCTACTAGATTTCAAAACAATACAGATATGAACTGCAACCAAAGCCTTACTATACTCATCCTCTGTTACCTTATTCTTTTTTTCCATTTTGTAATTTTTTTTTTGTAAAATCAACCCTCCCCCCCAGTGTAAATGTCTGATATGAAAAGAGCAAGGAAAGGACAAGTTAATGGGAAGAGATGCTGCAAAGCATAGCATCCTATAAAAATTTGGGTGCTTTAATATGCTGCTAAAAGATACAATAGCCTCTCTTATGCATAAATCACAAACTGTAAATCAGCCATTATTCTCCCTGCTCACATCTCCCATTAAAATACTGAAATAAGAAAGGTCAGAGAAGTGCTTCTGAATATAAAGGCATGGTATGGAACTTAAAACAGGCAAATAATTTCACCTTGTGATGACGTTGAGTAAGTCATTTAACTTCTGTGAACTTTAGGTTTCTCACCTCTCAAATGTAGGGGTTGAACTAGATGTCCCTTTAAGTTCTTTCCAGGGGTTTGCTTGCAAACTTCTCACCTGTGAACTGTTTATCGAGAACTCCTACTTCCCATCCCCTTAGAGTCTTATTTCAGTTCAATTTCAACATTTTGAATCGTCACCTATATGGCAGGGATTATTGTGCGGACTGTTTCTAATATAAAATATCAAGCACAAATTGAAGTACTTCTAAAGATCAAGTCAAGTATTTATTGGCAGAGAGAAACTCTGCCTAGTTAGCTATGGAACTTATATTACATAGATTTTTACTCATGAAATAACTTCATGCTATTCTCTTTCATACATGAACCATTTCTGAGCATCTATGAAAGGATTATGCCTTTTTATTCCTTATATGTTTTCAGTAAAATACCAATATCCATCTTGATGGTCTCAAGATTTAATATCATTCAACACCATTTCTAATGGTGATTCAATTTATTCCAGCAAACATTTATTAATCCCCTATTGTATTTCAAGCATATTGCTGCAACAGAAAGAGTAATAAGAGCTACATTTACTGCTCTTAAAGAATTAAATTCTACTTGGGGGAGGGGGATAACACATCCATACTGCTTAGCAGAATGCAAAGTAGGCTATGATGGAGGCAAAGGAGAAAACTAAGGTATTCTATGAAAATCTGTGAAGTAAAAGAAGACTTTCATTTGGGATTATCAGGTATGATGGAATAGTCACAGTAAAGGGGTGGGTAAGAAGTTAAACTACAAAGGAATGTTAGATTGATAAGCAAGTAGCAATTGCTAATAAGCCACCAGGAAGTTGGCTTATTCAGAGTGCTTCTATACAGAGGTGCCTTGATTTAGTCCTTCACAGACATGCCCCTTCTCAAATACTCTGGAAAACTCTACTAAGTATAATTCTCATGCCAATTAATGAAAATTAGAAACCATGCTCTTCTGTGGAAAGATCAGATCAAAGCTCTACTACATATGATTGTTATAATAATCATATTTTGAAATATATGAAAATACTGTGTAAATGGTGATGTGGAAAAAATATGAGGTATTTTAATGACATTTTCGTTTCCTTCCCTTGAGAAGTCAGAGGTTGAATTTGAATAAAAGTCTTCTTGATTCCAAGTCATCAAGATAGCCACTTGGATATGGTCTCTCAAAATCAAGAGTCTTGTCCTTTACAGGGGCCTAACTGTGTTGGTAATTAAAGGAATTTGTAGCCCTGTGGGATAATTACTACCTGAGAAGAGAGGGGTAGGTTCCAAAGCATGAGCATGAATCAAATTTCTGTATGGATCAGAAACCAGTTTTTTCTACTTTCCCAAATTCAATGGACTGAGATGTAAGGGTTGCAAATTAGTAGGATCTATATGGAATTCAGAAAGTGTGCTTTCATAAATACTAGTGAAACAATCTGACTCGAAAAAGCAATGAGGAGTTTACTTGTGCTTGTTTATGTGTGCCCAAAATATCATCAAAATTTTGAGAACAAACACATAGCATTATCTTGGCCTCTGTGAAGAAAGCCACCAAATGCAAAGGATTTTTATTTCTATTCCTTCCCTCCCCCCAAGAAAGGGAGAAATCAGCAATAATTGAAATAGCTAGATTAAATATAGGGGTATGAAGTAAAATGAAATGCTGAGACAAAGGCACTTAAGTCCAAGCTGAATCTTAGTTCTCTTTCATTGCCTATGTATTTTGGTATGAATAGGCTCATGCTCCAAGTAACCTCCATTCACTTTCCCTGTTAAAAGTTGTGCTTTGAAAATGTTGGCTTCCACTTAAGACAAAGCAATTAAAGAAAGTCAAATTCCCCTGCCATGTTTTCCCTGACATCTCCTTCTTTTTAAATAATTCATCTTTCCACCCTATTTCTTAACTTTATACTTTTGGTGGGTCAAACTGAAAAGAAAGTCATTCATGAATTAGCATCAATATTTAAATATGTTGAAGTTACAGGGTCATAAGCAGGTTAAGGGCCAGGTTGGGTTTTTTTTTTTCAATTAAAAATTCAGGCATGCTGGAATTTCATAAACTTCAAAGTTACTTTTCTACTCCTTCCTTCATTATGACTGATTTGTTTTATTAGATAAAGTGTTATAGAAATTGCTTTGCATTAAATAGTTATGAAGGAAAGGATTGGGAGAATCTTTTTTTTTTCCAAAACAGGTGAAATGTCAAAACAACTCCTTGATTTTTTTTTAAGTGGAGAAAAACATGTGATTACTTTTTTTGGTGTGTGACACATAAATTCCCCTACTTAATAGCTTCTCCATGGTGACTCACCACGATAATAATATTGTGTCTCTATGATAGAGGTAGTCAAAAAATTCTAATTACCTGACAGCATTTCCATCTTATAAGTATAATCTCATATTAGGAAAAACAGAAAATTACTGAATTGGAAGATAGCCATGGTAAGAAAATGAAGCCTGATGAAAATGAAAGCAATTTCATGTCCTCCATCTCCATCTCTCTTTCAGAATATCAACACTACTCCTGCGCTCCTAAAATAACACAACTCCATAAAATACCAACACCACTACCACCATTATTGTCCTCCTAAGAAGGAAGATCCTTATATATGTTTTTTGGGACTTTATTAAGTATTAATATCTTTTCTTTTTATATCACATTTTAAAAAATATCTAGTTTCTTCCTATTTTCTAGAAAGCAATTCCTTATAATATTTAATAAAAAGGAATGAGAAAAAAATCAATTCACCAAAACTAACCAACTCATGAATCAATTCTAGTACTATATAGCATTCCAATTCCATAGTCCCTCACCTCTGGGAAAAAGGAAGTAAAAAAGACACATTCTCATAATTTTCATTTTTCAGAGCTTTTTATTCAATATATAATTAGGTAACTTTCGGTTTAATATTATTTTCATTTACATTCTTGTATTTATTATGCATATTTTAAGTTCTATTTAGATTTGCTTCTCTTTTCATGTTCAACACTTTTCAAAAATGCAATAATTTTCTATTTATGTACCACTATTTGTTTAGCTATTCCCTAATCAATGAACATCTGCTATGTTTCCAATTCTTTGCTACTCAAAAAAAAAGACATTTTATTCTACATATGGCCTTTTTATTTTTGTTTTCCTTGGTATATATACACTAAGATCTCTGGTTCAAAGAGAAGAGGTATTTTCATCACTTTACTAATATAATTACAAAATCCTTTAAAGAATTTGGGTTCAGTTCAAAGATCTTCTGATGCTGAACCATTTTAACTAGATTGTAAATTGAAATGATAACCTGCAGTGCTTCTGGAAAGTAACACATTGTTACTCTGTTCAAGAGACTCAGATAAAAGATTTTTAGACTTTCAGACCTAATCAACTTCAGAATAGAGATTCTTAAACTGGGGTCTGAGATCTTTAAAAAGAAGATTTTTCTATCTATTTTTCAACATAATTGGGTTTCTTGTGTAATACTATGTATTTTATTTTATGTATTTAAAATATAATTCTGAGAAAGAATCTATAATTTTTATTTGGAATACCAAAGGGGTCCATGATCCACAGGAAAGTTAATAATACCTGTTCTAAAAGATGTTAGCCCCTGTCTACCACTATCACATATCTATCTATATCTCCCAAAAGAAATGATGTGCCCTTAGAGTATCTTCTCTCTTCTTGAACCAGTCATTTCATAGTAATAATATAATCACATACCTTCCAGGTTCAAAAAGATGAAGATCAAAACTGGCATGGTCTCACTGCCATATTCTTTGTCACTTATCAACAGAATTCTTTTACATTCTGAGACTTATGGATTTACTCTATTATGCATTGTGCATTATGGATTGTACCCAGCAGAAAGGTAGTATGGACCCGGGTATAAAACAGAATTGTAAAACAATCTTATGAAAAACTTCTCACCCATCAGATTTACGACTTTATTTCCAAAATTAAAAGGTGGGCTCAGGGAATTGTCTGAATTTATAAACACAAAACAAAATTGTCCAGTCTTCTGTAGTCTGCCCATCACCAGTCTCTAAAGATGCTGCCAGCTGGCGTGTCATCCACTACCCAATTACAGAAACACACAAAATTCTTCTGAACAAAATTCAGGTTTTCTGCCACTCCTCCTCAGCCCTCCTTCTCCTCTTTTTCTGCTAAATTGATGTTGAAGCCATTGAGGTGTTCTAAGGTAGAGTGCAATCTTCTGAGGAGCTAGCAAAGCATCAATGACCTCTCCACCACCTGTAGGTTCATCTGCATTGCAGCTAGGGAGTGTCAGTCACAACCATGACAAGATCTGCCAATCAAACAGAGCACAAACATAAATCCCAGAATGGGGAGGGAGAAGCACCTTCTTATTAAATGTCAACTCCACTTTTGAGTGAAGGTGGTGATACATTTAATCTTCCAGTCCTTTACCAAAGGCAACAGCCAGGTTGTCACCCTTTATAGCATATGCACAGAAACTATGGTAATAAAGAGGACATTTTATGAGGACATATGCTGCATGCCCAAGAGCAGTGAAAGTGCTGAATGTCATTCTTGGGCTACACTGTGTTTATATCTCCATTGAGTCAAGAGAAGCCTAGAGGTCTACAAGTCTGCACTCTCTAAACACATTCACAGCTGTGAAATACCAGATCACCCAATTCATCTTTTCCATCTCTAGATCCTTAGTTCTATAACTATGGAAATCTGCATCCATTTCACTGCAATGGGTTTCATAAAATATGCAACAGTATTTGCAATTTATTTTTCAGAGCAGCACAATCATGGGATAAAGAGCCAGAATGTACCTGAGAGAGGATAGAAGGGAGAATAGGATTAGCAGTCACAGAGAAGATACTATATTCATCTGCTCTACTAGGACCCCCAACATCCCAAAACAGTCCCCCTTTTTCCAAACAATGTATTGCAGAGAAATTCAAAACTCCTTAGGCAAGGGGGGTATGCAAATGCCCCAGTTGTATTTTCTTAGGAACCTGGGGCTAACCATCCTACAAGGAATATCCCAGATGGTAAACGGAACTGAAGTTTGCACATAAATTCTCCCTGGGGAATTGGTGGTTGGTGATAGCAGGTCTAATGAAATTTTTTATTGTGGTTATTACATACAATTTGTACAGTATATCATGTACTGAAATTTCTTCTATTCCTATAAATCTGGAATTGCCATAGTAAATGCCCATGCTTAAGAACTGCTGTCGAACACAATTACTTCTGTAGACAAACTCTCTTTAGGACATAAAAACAGTAGCTACTGAGAAGACTGAATTGCACCAGCAATTTTGTAAATATTTGAATGATATATTTCTTTTTTGATAAGTTTTCATAGCCTTGGAAAGCTGTCACATCCTGTAATGTATTTGCTCCCCCCACACACCCATTATACTCTCAGAGATATTGTAGTTTTCAACCAAAAAGTTGTAAATCAGACTATTAGACAATTGTCAGTTATAATAAGCTAGGAACTACAAGGTAATTCACTGGCATAAAGAATTTTTTTCCCAAAAGTGTCTATTAAATACACAAATGAAACTAAAGAATTCTAGGATAGCCCTGAATTTTCTTTTCTAGTCAGTTGTTCAAGATGGGCTTGCAGATGAGACTCCCATTTCTAATAAGATCTCTCCCAAAGCATTCTTTTTATTCCATTCAATGTCAGGAATCATTTCTGGATACACAATGTTGATTTTCACTCCAGTCAACTACCTGACCAAGAGAATTTCCAAATATTTTTGAATCAGATGCTATTATGCAGTATGATGGTGAAGGATGTGAAACCCTGGTATTGCTTTCCTACAAGTTTCGATATTAGAGATAGAAAGAGTTTCTCCATCAGCTTCTAGTAGGCAGGGTTCATACACAGTTAGAATTCCTGATAATGGTTTCTAAAGGAAGACAAGATTGATGGATCATAGAAAATGTTGGAAGTGAGGAAACATGTTAATTGAACCAACAGAGAGAGTTCTGATAACCAGAGGACTAATAATAGCATGTTGGCTTAAAAGAACTAGTCCTTTTCTCTGAAGGACTCAGTGCTTTAGATCAAATGTTTTGAAAAATAAAATGAACAAGAAAACTGGAGGCAAGATGATAACATTCTTTTTCAGCAGATTTAGTACAAGAATTCTAACAATCCATCTAAGATTACTAGGGAAGAAAAGAATAAACCTAGGTCAATATCAAATCAGTCACATAACTGAGGAGAAAATTCGACCTCAATATTCATTTCCTTAAGTTCATTCATACACACACACACACACACACACACACACACACACACACACACACTCACTCTACTTGCCACGAAGAGGTCATTTTATCTGACTCTCTTTCTTGACCTTTACATTACATGTTAAATTATGCTTTTTGAGTTCATGATATATAATTCCTTTTCTCCCCATTTAATGGTAAATGCCATGAAGTCAAAGGATCTATAGTTTTTCAACTTTATCCCTCCCAAGTCCAATAAAATGTCCATTGCATTGGCACCCTTAGCTAATGTTTTTAGAAAACTTTGTATTTTTTTGAAATATATTATGTAGGGGCAGCTAGGTAGCACAGTAGATAGATCACTGGCTCAGGAATCAGGAAGATCTGAGTTCAAATACATTCTCAGACACTTGCCACTTCTTGGCTGTAAGTCTCTGGGCAAGTCACTTAGACCCAATTGTCATGTCAAAAAATAAATATATTGTATATAGTCAGAGATGTCAAGTCAATAAGCATTTATTAAGCTAAGAGTTGTCCTGCCCTCAAGGAGTAAAAATTATGTATGCAGAAAGTTCATATATACAAGACAAATCCAAGGTGATCTCAGAGGAAAAGCACTAGCTTATAAGCAGGGTATTGTGAAAATGATGCCTCTCTTGTTAGAATATAAACTTCTTGAAGGCAGAGAATATTTTTCTTTTAACATCTTTACTTTAGTCCTTAGTTCAGTACCTGACAGAGTTAGTGCTTAATAATTAATACTTGTGGGGTGGCTAGGTGGCGTAGTGGACAAAACACTGGCCTTGGAGTCAGGAGTACCTGGGTTCAAATCCAGTCTCAGACACTTAATAATTACCTAGCTGTGTGGCCTTGGGCAAGCAACTTAACCCCGTTTGCCTTGCAAATACCTAAAAACAAACAAACAAAATGTTAATACTTGTTGCTTTTTTAAGTGAAAGTTTGTGGTCATGTTGTAATGTTTATAGAGAAGATTTATTATGGATAGAAAGACCCATCATCTCATAGCAGTGACTACAAGAAAGATTCTTATACTCTAGTAACTTATTAACAATTTAATTGGGGTGGGAAAATAGTGGTTACAGTGTAGTGCTCTGTGGAATCTTTGTTCTTAAAGAATATGCCCTAGCCAGGAATAGCTAAGCATAGATTCATTTATCAGATTTGTTAATCAATCTGGGAAATGTTTAAGGGTGGGAGGACAGAAGAAAATTCAGAATAGAAGCAACTTTGGTAAGGGGTGCCCTGAAGCATCAATGGAAAGCATGAGAGTCATGGCAATTAGGAAGAAAGTTGAAAGAAGAGTTGAGGGCAGGCAAGATGAAAACCAAAGTCTACCCTTTTCAGAATTTCTCTTAGGGTCTGTCCTTCATACTAATCCAGAATAAACAGAAAAATATTCATATTCTCTCTTTCTCTCTCTCTCTCTCTCTCTCTCTCTCTCTCTCTCTCTCTCTCTCTCTCTCTCTCTCTCTCCCTCTCCCTCTCCCTCCCTTTCTCTCTCCCTTTCTTCCCTTGTTTGCCTTCCTTGCTCCTTATAAAAAATGAATTGACAGCCTATATGTGAGGGAGGTTGTGTGGGTGGGCATTAGTGTTATGTTTAAAGATAAAGAAAAGAAGACTTTCTACTCCAACTAGAGTGCTATTTTTATTTTTGCATTTGACATTTTTCTCAGTGTACATCAAAACCCAAATCCCCCCTAGCCCCTTCACAGGTAACGGTAGGATATAGTCATTGCAATGCTAATAATGAAAATGAACTATTGGTTCCCACTGATGATTCAGCAGAATGTTAAGAAGGCCCAGAAAGACATTTTGGCCCCACCAGGTCACTTAGGGCTTCATTTAGACCACTCTATTTCAAATGGGTAACATTTGTGGGTGTTGTTTCAAGTAGGATCTGAAACATTGCAAAAAAGTCTTCTCGGTTTACTGGCTGCCTCAGCAAGAAAACCAGGCCTCTCATAGAGGCAAAGAAGCAAACATATACTTCCCATCACCATCACCAGAGGCTAGTTTTCATCCCTGCACAGCCCGTTTCTGAAAGTGCCAGGCTGAGCTGCCCTTGATTCCATTTTTCATGCTCTCTCGTCTCTTGCTTAAGATTTTATTTCTCTCATCTTCCACTGAGATGGGGTTTAAAACATGCTTGGTGCTGAAAATTTAATATGCACAATAAAATTTAGCACATAGCTGAAGAAAAAAAGTCTATGCACCAAAAAATGGTCCAGTCCGGCAGTTTTCTAAATGATGTAGGAGAAAAATAATGGGGCAGAGTAGCAGAAGCCTGACCCTATTCCCATAAGACTGTAAGATTTATCACCTACATAAGCAGAATGCTACAGAAAAGAGATCTATTGACCACAGCAATAACTCACAAGCCAGTAACACGAGCTGAGATACTAGCCTGGTATTTGCTGATAGTACCTTTATTATGTGGGACTCCGAATCTTTTTAAACAGCCTTGCTCCACAAGCTACTTTTTTTTTTCATTTTGCACACCACCTAGTCTTTTTTCAGACTCACTATTTATTTACAATAGTACTATTGTATGTTGGATACCAACAAGGAAGGGAAGCATATATAGGAATGCAGAGTTACAATGAGTAGAGAGCCACATCTTCTCACAGCTGAGGACTATCTCCAGGACTTCCACCCCTACCCCACCCTACAAAAGAAAAAAGTTAACCATGAGTTTGGTAAAAGATCTGATTCTCCCACTGAAAGAAATACTCTTCTCCTAACTGTTTAATAAAGGAAGAAAGCCAGGCCACCACCTGTAATTCTTAAAACTTTAATCCAATCACTATCACTATTTGGCAATATCTCCCCCCACCATCCACCCACTCTTACTCACATGGGGCTCTAGACAGCACATTTAGGAAAAAAATAGTGCTGCCAACCTAAGATTTCAGGAATGGAACTGAGATGAATCAACTGTAAATTTCCAGCATAATCCATCCCTTTGGGCCACAAAGAGTGGTTAACTGGAGAACAATGAGGTGAGGGTGGGATCTGGAGAGGATACTAGGAGAGAATCAGGATTTCTCATGGGGAGAATATGCAGGAAATAGCCTAAGTTCTTTCTTATGAATCATTGACGATGCTCAATAGTTTGCTTAAAGCCAAGAATGGTATTGTTTTATTTTATTTTATTTGTCCCCAGTTACATGTAAAAGCAAGTTTTAACATTTAGTTTTTTAAATTTTGAGTTTTTGGGTCCCTTCTTCTCACCCCACACTCCCTCACTGAGAAATCAACTTATTTAATATAAGTTAAAAATGTGTAGTCATGAAAATCATTACCCTAATAGTCATATTGTGATAGTAAACATATCTCCCCAAAAAAGAGAAACCTTAAGAAAAAAGTTTTAAAAAGTATACTTCAATCTGTACTCAGACACCATCAGCTCCATTTTGGGAATGTATATTGTCTTGGGTTCCAGCATTGCTGAGAAAAGCTAAGTCATTCACAGCTGATCATCCTATAGTACTGCTGTTTCTTTGTATATAGTACATTTCCCATTGCATCTTCTCTTTTAAGTCTTTCCAGATTTTACTGAGAATATCCTGCTCATTTCTAACAGCAGAATAGTATTCCATCATAATCACATGATGTAATTTGTTTAGCCATTTCTCAAAGGGTATCCCCTCAATTTCTAGTTGCTTTCTATCAGAAAAGAATTGCTATAAATATCCTTATAAATATAGGTCCTTTTTCTTCCTGTTTTTCATCTCTTCTGGATTATAGACCTGGTAGTAGCATTATTAGATCAAAGGATAGCCATGGTTTTATAGCCTTTTGGGCAAGGTTATAAATTGTTCTAAAGATTTGTTGACTCATTTCATAACTCCTCCCAAAGTTCATTAATATCTCATTTTCCCTACATCCCCTCCAACATTTGTCATTTTTTTCTGTCTGTTACCCTATCCATAGATCAAAAGTAATACCTCAGAATTGTTCTGATTTTCATTCCAATCAATAGTGAATTAGGACATTTTTAAATATAACCATAGATACCATTAATAACCTCATCTGAAAACTGTTCATATCTATTGATCATATATCAATTGAGAAATGGCTTTTATTTTTTATAGATTTGATTCAGTTCTTTATGTTTGAGAAATGAGGTCTTTATCAGAGAAAATTTTTCAATATTTTTCCTACAGTTACTATTGCTCACTGTATGTTCCTCCATCCTATTCTCCCCATCCCCATTTATTCTAATCTTCCTTTACTTTCATCCTGTCCCTTCTCAAAAATATTTTATATTTTACCACACCCCCCACAATCTTCCATTCATTCTATCACTTCCTTTCCCCTCCCTTCCCCCCCCTTCCCCTCTTATTTTCCTCTAGGGTAAGATAGATTTCTATACCCAATTGAGCGTACATGTTATTCCCTTTCCAGGCTAATTTTGATGAGAAAGCACTCCCCCTCAACTCCCCTGTTACCCACTTTACTGAAAAAGCTTTTTCTTAGCTCTTTTATGTGAAAAAACTTACCCAACTCTGCCTCCCCCTTTCCATTTCTCCAAGTACATTCCTCTTTCACTCTTTAACACCATCATTTTAATAAGTTACCTCTTCATATTCAATGCCCACCTGTGCTGTATCTATATGTGCTCCTTCTAAGTGCCCTAATAAGTGAGAACGTTCATTTGAGTTAGCAGTATCAACTTCTAGCAGGAATACAAGCAGTTCAACAACCTTAAGTTCTCTAACCTGCTGACTTGGTTTTCATGATTTTCTCACAATTCTATCATTTCTCTTCCCAATTTTTCTTCTACCTCCCATACTTGATTTTCAAAATCCTTTTTGAGCTTTTACAAGGCATGAGATCCATTCATATTTTTCTTGACTTGACTTTCTTCTGAGTATGTATATGATCAGGTATTTTCTTCCATTGTTTACTCATTTTCCCTAACCTATGCTTGATTTTAACTCTTGCTTTTCTGCTTTCAGCACTGTCCCAAGTTTGGGGTTTTTTGAAGCTGTTTTCAGAGATACTTCTATGGACCTGCAAGTTTGCAATTCTTCCAAGGTCGAATGAGCTAAGGAGAGTTGACACCTCTTTCTTGGGTTGTGCTCTGGACTGTGGGTGATTTCTGCCCTGTGAGGAGGGTCTTTGTTCCTCTGCAATAACAATGTCTAGTGTATTTCTACTCCTTTTCCTGGACTGGGACCCAAGATTGTGATTTATATAAGAACATGTGCAAAGTCCTGCCTCAGTGACAGCAAAGAGAACCCTGTAATCTTCTCCAGGTGCCCTTACCATCCATGGGCTGAGAGCTGCAGAAGCAGTTATGATCACTGATTCAGTGACTCCTGATGGCTTCTTTTGGTCCACTGGGGGTTTGGCTGTGATGGTGACACCACTGCTGGTTTGTGGACTCCATTCTCACTTTGTCATGGCAGTTTTCCTGCTGACTTCCAAATTGTCCTTGGCAATCTTTGGCCTGAGCTATCTGGAAACCATCACTACTGCCACTGACCCAATCACCCTGGACTTCTGTCATGATCCCATTTCCTTCTGCCCATCTCTCACTCAGTTACAATAGACCCTTCCCACCAATCTTTCTAGTTGTCTTGAACTGGAAAACTGTTTCCCTCACTCTTCTTGTGGGTTCTGCCATTCTAGAATTTGTTTAGAGAAATTATTTAAAGATATTTGGAGTGGTTTGGGGGGGAGCTTGGGCAAGTCCCTACCTTTACTCTACCATCTTGGCTCCCTAATAATGGTACTATTACAAGCTCTGAACAACCCCATGGCCATCTTAGTTGGAGTGAAACACAAACTATTCAGCCCAATCTAAGGTGAATAAAAATCCTCTATGACGGTCTCAACAAAAGGCCATTCAATCTCTGTTGGAGGACCTCCAAAGATGGAAGATTCATTATCTCTAATAAAAGTTTATTCCATTTGGAGACAGGATAAATTATAGTATGTTCTTTCTTCTATCAAACCCAAATCTATTTTCATTCAGTTTTTACCTAGTATTTCTATTTCTGCACTCTTTAGTCAAGCTAAATAAATGTAGTCTTTCTTCTGCATCATGACCCTTTAGATAGCTGAAGATCACTATTATAGATTCTTTTTACTCACCCATATTCTTCTTTTCTCTAGGTTAAATATCCCTAGTTAAGACTTCTGGCCAACATGGCAGAGAGAAGACAGGTAGAGTTCTAAAGGTTCCTGATCTTTCCCCATCTATCATATGAAATAAACCTCTTAAGAGAAATCTGACCCCAAAAACCCAGAAAGAAAAGCCAGGAGAAAGAACATCTACCTCAGGATTTGTCTCCACCAGCAGCACTGGATGAATTCGGGCTGGTGAGTCTGGGCTCAGAGGGAGGATCAACCCTGGATCAGCCAGATTAGCAGCTGAATTGGAGCCAGGAGTCTGAGGAACCAAGAACTGGACCTGCTGGATCAGCTGTGGGGCTAGATGGCAGGGGCTTGAGTCAACTAGGGAGCAGAAGCACTAGTGTTGGTGCTGTCCCTCTGGAGCTTGCAGCCAGGGCTGGGGCGGGGGGAGAGTTCCGGTGCAGGAGAGCTTCAGACACCATCCCTGCCATCCTCTGGTCTGAGGAACTCAGAGTCCACACCTCCATTGCTGCTGAGGCCTCTTCCCAGAAAAATATTTGCAAACTAATGCCGCCTCAGGCCCAGGTGGGTGAGCAGAAGAATCAGCCCAGCTGAGGAATGACCTCAGGCCAGAGTAATGAGCACCATTGATTGAAGGTAAAAGAATTCAATAGCTCCAACCCCTCCCTTCAAGCAAAGGGAGAGGGCCTCAATCAAGGTCACAGACACTCCAGAGAAGGCAGCCAACACCTCCTACTGGCCAACAAGAGAAATTGCACTCAGTGAGTAAAGTCTCTAGTGATCCCAAGCCCCTGTGAACCAGCCCCTCTACAACATAAGGTCTTTGCAAAATGAAGAAGGGTCAGCAGACTTAGACTTAGACATAAAAAACAATACTATGAGCAAATTAGAAAATCAAGGTCTAGTTTATCTGTGAGATCTATGGAAAGTGGAGCAATTTATGACTAAGGAAGAGTTGGAGAACATCACCAAAAACCAATTAGATGATTTTGATTACATTAAATTAAAAAGCTTTTGCACAGATAAAACTACTGTAACCAAGATCAAAAGAAATGTAGTAAATTGGGAAACAATCTTTACAACTAATGATTCTGACAAAGGACTCATTTCTAAAATATACAGAGAACTGAGTAATATTTTTAAAACAAAAAGCCATTCCCCAATTGAGAAATGATCAAAGGCTATGCAAAGGCAATTTACAGATGAGATCAAAGCAACCCATAGCCATATGAAAAATGCTCTAAATCATTAATTATTAGAGAAATGCAAATTAAAGCTTCTTTGAGGTACCACCTCCCACCTCTCAGATTGGCCAATATGACCAGAAAGGATAATGATCATTGTTGGAAGGGTTGAGAAATGTTTATGGTTGTGTGAACTCATCTAACCCTTCTGGAGAGTTATTTGGAACTATGCCCAAAGGGCAACAAAAATGTGCATTCCTTTTGACGCAGCAATACCACTACTGGGTCTACATCCTGAAGAGATGATGAAAAAGGGTAAAAACATCACTTGTACAAAAAGATTTATAGCAGCCCTGTTTGTGGTGGCAAACAATTGGAAATCAAGTAAATGTCCTTCAATTGGGGAATGGCTTAGCAAACTGTGGTATATGTATGTCATGGAACACTATTGTTCTATTAGAACCCAGGAGGGATGGGATTTCAGGGAAGCCTAGAGGGATTTGTATGAACTGATGCTGAGTGAGATGAACAGAACCAGGAAAACACTGTATACCCTAACAGCAACATGGGAGTGATGATCAACCTTGAAGGACTTGCTCATTCCGTCAGTGCAACAATAAGGGAACAATTTTGAGTTGTCTGAAAAGGAGAGTGCCATCTGTATCCAGATAAGGAGATGTGGAGTTTGAACAAAGTTCAAGGACTATTCCCTTTAATTAAAAAAAAAAAACAGATATTGTCTGATCTTGTTGCCTCTTAGACTTCGTGTCTCTTCTTTAAGGATATGATTTGTTTCTCATCATACCCAATTTGGATCAAGGTACAACATGGAAACAAAGTAAAGACTGACAGATTGCTTTCCGCTGGGGGTGGGGTGGGGGAGGGAAGTAAGATTGGGGGGAAAATTGTGAAACTCAAATATCTTTAATAAAAATAAATTAAAAAAATAACCCTAGTTATTTCAACCAATACTCAAATGCTAGGGTTTTCAATTTAAAGTACCTACTACAAGCCTGCCACTGTGCTAAGAGTTGGGAATAAAAAGAAACAAAAAATAATACTCACCAGCTTGTTGCCTACACATTAGTCAGAAGACAATAAATGAACAAATATGTACAAATAAGCTGTATATAGGGTAAGTAGGAAATGATTAATAATAGAATACTAAAATTAAGATGAATTGGGAAAGATAAACATAAAGAAAATCAAGGAGGTAAGTGTAGGTATAGGTTTCAACAAGAGCGAACTGTCTGGAACTGAGAGATGAAATGTTTTTATTTGTAGAATGGTCAGGAGGGTGCTAGATTATGGTAGACTCTAAATGACAACCAGAATATTTTGAATTTGATCCTGGAGGCAATAGGGACCCAGCTGAATTTATTGAGTAGGGGAAAGTGATAAGACCCGAAAATTAGAAAATCAGTTTGGTGGCTGAGTAAAGCAGGAATTAGTAGAGATGAGGCAGGCAGACCCATTAGCAGGCTATTGCAATAATCCAGACCCTGGTGTTAGTATCAGAAGAAGGAAGAAGTTATATTTGAAAAATATTTCAAAAATCAATTTTTCATGGCAACATAGTACATATGGAGGGTGAGAGAAAATGAAAAATCCAGGATGACAAGTATCCATAACATCTTGTTTGACCTTTTGTGGGTGGGTCCTAGGTTGTTTTATGAATAAAAAAAAGATGCAGTCTGAATAGGGTATAAAACAGCTTGACCATTCCACCCTCACTGTCCAATATGTACAAACACAAACATACAGTATACATAAACATACAGACACACAAACAGCACATAAAGAAGTATAATTATACTAATGTATCTCAAGATTACATGCGACTTTTTTGGACTGTCAAATCATAACAGCTAGTCATTAAATCTGCAATTCACAACAATCTTCAAGTATTTTTTTATTTGAAGTTTATTAATGACACATCTACATAATTCTGTTATCCTACACTTGATTTTATTGAATTTTAAATTTATTCCCAATAAATGTTATCTTATTGATTTATTGATTATTTTTTTGATACCAGTTCTCTCTATCATACCTAGGCTAGCAATACAGTAGTCATTCTTTGATCCAATAAAAAATATTGGTCCACATGGAAGCTTTGACCTGTTGCTTTTCCAGTCACTTTTAAACTGTAGTTTATTGGGTTATATCATTTTTGATTCTCCATTAATTAATCTGTTCCATTGATTAACCTATGCGCTTATACTAGATGCTTTATATTACTTTATATTAACCAATACAGCTACTTTATAATATAGTTTGATGTCTAAAAGTGTTATTGTTCTTTCATCTCTACATCTTTTCATCTTTCCCTTCAATATCATAAGTCTTTTACATTTCTAAATGAATTTTGCTATTACTTCATCAAGATGGAGGAAGTATCTCCATGATAATTTGACTGATATAGCAAAAAAAGTGTGAGTTTTGTAATTTTTATTATATTGGCACATATTAGTCAAGAACCCTCAATATTCCTCCCCCGTTTAACTTGTTCATTTTTAAGGTACACTCTTTAAATTAAATCTATGCAAGTTGTTGCATGTAATAGTCATTGGTTCTCAGATATTTTATTCATTCTGTAGATATTTGGAATAGGATTTTCCTCTGCTTCTTTTTTGATTATTATTATTATTATATATAATTCTATTGATTCCTGAGGATATATTTTTAGTATGTAACTCTGCTGAAGGTATTAAATAATACAATTAATATTTTCACTGATTTACAAGGATTTTGTAAGTGAACCATCAAATTGTCAGCAAATAGGAATGATTTTTATCTATCCTTTACCTATCTTTGTGTCTTTAATTTATTTCCTTTATCCTTTATTCCTTTATTATGGTTGCCAACATTTCCAAAACTATTTCAAATAATAATGAGAGAGTGGGCATTCTTGCTTCACTCCCATATTTATGGAAAAGTTTCTGTTATATCATATTCCATATGATGTTTGTTCCTGGCTTAAATTTTTTCATGATATTTAAAAAGGTCCCTCTGTACTTATACTTTGTAGAATTTTTAGCTCATTCTTATTCAACGTGATAGCTTTTCACTCCCAGAATCTTTTCATATTGGTGTTGGAGTTAGTGTGGATACCCAGTCAACTTTAGCTTCCCTGTTGATCAGAATTCCTGAGTTCAACTAATTGACCAGACTCACTTTCATCTACAGAAAATACAGGTGAAAAGGGCAACAAAAATGTTCATGCCCTTTGATCCGGCAATACCACTATTGGCTGTATACCCTGAAGAGATGATGAAAAAGGGTAAAAACATCACTTGTACAAAAATATTCATAGCAGCCCTGTTTGTGTTGGCAAAGAATTGGAAATCAAGTAAATAGACTTCAATTGTGGAATGGCTTAGCAAACTGTGGTATATGTATGTCATGGAACACTATTGTTCTATTAGAAACCAGAAGGGATGGGAATTCAGGGAAGCCTGGAGGGATTTCCATGAACTGGTGCTGAGTGAGATGAGCAGAACCAGAAAAACATTGTACACCTTAACAGCAACATGGGGGTGATGATCAGCCTTGATGGACTTGCTCATTTCATCAGTGCAACAATCAGGGACAATTTGGGGAAGTCTGCAATGTAGAATACCGTCTGTATCCAGAGAAAGAACTGTGAAGTTTGAAAAAAGACCAAGGACTATTACCTTTAATTTAGAAAAACCCTGATATCTTATTGTCTGATCTTGCTATCTCTTATACTTTATTTTTCTTCCTCAAGGATATGATTTCACTCTCATCACATTCAATTTGGATCAATGTATACCATGGAAACAATGTAATGACCGGCAAATTGGTTTCCGTGGGGGGTGGGGGTGGGAGGAGGGAAGTAAGATTAGGGGAAAAATTGTAAAACTCAAAATAAATAAAATTTTTGAAATTCAAAAAAGAGAAAATCCAGATGAGTGCTACCATAACCATCTCATCTTATTTAGTTTATTCATTAAACTAGTCTATTGAGATGTTTTTTTATTCCTTATTCTACCATCTATTGCATATTCCTTTTTCCATTGTCCCTTACTTCCAGATCAATGCCAGTTTTTGCAAGTGTCAAGAGAGGGCTCCTTCCCACATACCCCTAATTATGAACCTCATCACTGTCCTATATTCTTTTTTGTTATGTTACCTTTTCCCCACCATTTACTCCTAATTCTCTCCTGCTCCTAGTAGCTCCAATTCCCTTCTTTTCTCCCTCTCTAGATAGGACAAATGGGTTTTCAAGCACAAAGCCCCCAGGCCAAAAATAATGTTAGAACCCCATCTGCTTTCACAGAACATCTCTTTTCATCCACAGGAATATTATTCAATGCAATCTCCTTCTACTACCAAAGTAAGGCCTCTTTCCTATCATCCCCTCTCCTTTTTCAATACTTCTCTTTGTCCTCACTCCGCCTGTGTTCTTCTCTTATTAAGACAACAGAGGTCACTTTCCCCTCATAGCTAACCCTCAATTTGCCCTGGACTCATCATCCAACCCTCTCTATAACCCTGTTTCCTCACTCAATACCCTCCCAAAATAAACCAAGACAAAACAAAAGAAACAATGAAAAATTTATTGATTCAACATGTTGTTAAATTCTGTCCATAATGTCCTAAGTCTACCCCCTCATTATTACTCCATCAGATTTTTGCCTTTACTTTTTCTCCTTGTGTTCATTTTGAAAGAAGATTCTTATTGGTCTCTCAGTTGTCATTCTTTTGCTATTACTATTCTTGGCTGCTATATGTATTTGCTCCCTTTGAAGTTTCATTATTTGTGGTATATGTTTTTCATTTTAAAATGTTTCAAATATCTCTTTATTATTGAATGTTGGGTTAAAATTGTGCCTGTTCATGTCTCTTTGACCACCCATACCACCTTTTAGTCAGTATAACAAGTTTTTAAGTATCAAGTATAACAGGAAGTAAGGCTGCAAAGGGGAACCTAGAAATCATGTATAAAGCATGCTAAAGATCAAAGGAGCATAATTTATAAATCACATCACTTATTAATGAAAAATCATATCCTAGTAATATTTGTTGTATCAGGGGAAGCAATCTAGGCTTTGCTGTTAGGGATTTGGTGTTCTATAATATGCAAATTTCAGATGACTTCCATACATCCAAAGTAAGACCAGTAGAACACCAAATATTGCTTATAACTTTAAAAAGACAAGGGTGTGTTAACTCTCAACAGGTTTGAGTTGATTTAGACTTTTAAATGGACTAACGCCAAGATAGCACAGATAAGAGTTAGTCTGTTTCCCCCCAAAAAAACCTCTATAAAATTGTGTCTTCAAACTTTCAAACTTTTGTGCTTCCCATTCAACATTCTTTAATCTCCATTGGGTCTATGCTGCCAAGTACTCTCAAATCTAGTTCATGATTACATGAATGATAATCTGTGACTCTCCCCTCCTCATTCTTTACCCCAATGATGCTTGCCTTTTTGCACCATCTCATTCTCTGTCCCTATACTATCTACCACTGTACACTTTTTCATTACTTGTTTCTGTACTTTCTGTGCCACTTGCCTGAATACACTCTGTATCTTATTAAATTGTAATTGCAGTTTAACTTTCCACTGTCATCATAGTCTTTCTTTGTGACTAACCAAAGAACCAGATTTTCTGCCTCAAATGATCATTTTTTTTGCAAGTTTGAGCTCATATTTGTAGAGTAGGTTATCCTGGGCTTCATCCTAATCTCCAATGATCTTTGGAAAACTGCATTTCTTCATACATTTTCTGTGGCATAAAGAACAGTCTTATGTTTGAATTTATTTTCCTTTATATTTGAATGTCTTTTTCCTGATTGATTGCAGAACTTCTTTCTATTATTATTGTTATTTTCCTGCAGGAAGCCTATGAATTCTTTTGACTGTTATTTCATCTTCTATGCTTAGAAGTTCTGGGCACTTCTCTTGTATTATTGCTCCTATTATGGTCTTAATGTTTCTCATCTTCTGTTCTTCTGGGAGATTTATGATATGTTGCTTAGTTTTATCTATATATCTTATCTTCAAAAAATCAAAATGTTTTGCTTACATAGTGAGCATATTTAATGTTATATTTTGTTTATTTCTCTTCTAAATTGCTTCCAGTTCTGTATTTTTGCATTCTCACTCTATTATTCGCTCTTCCATTTCATTGGTGAGACTTGCCATTGCATATTTTAGTTTTTCTCTATTCTCCACTTTTTTTTATTTTGCTGTGCAGTCAAAATTTCTGTCTTCATTTCTCATTTCTTTTCTGAATCACTCAGAAACAGAGTGTTGTGTTTCCATGTTCTCACATTCAAAGGATTTTTTGCTTCATCAAGCATCAGATCATTTTCCTTTGTTTTGCAATATTATTGATAGATATTTGAACTCATTTACTAGATCAAGAGACCATATTTTCTTCTGTTATTTATGTTTACCCCTTGGATTATCAACTTATAATCAGCCTTTGCCTATTCTCCTTTTTGAGATCTTTAGTAATTCAATCTCCCCCATCCCCATTTTTCTTTATTGATCACTTTCTGACTTGGCTATTCTCTGATGGTGATTTTCTTGAGGCCTACATCTCAGTGTTCTCTCATATTGGGCACACAGGAACTATTCATTAGTCAAAGTCCCTGTCCCATGAGATTTTGAGTGGAAAGAATTGACTCAGGTGGGTGCTGAGGTCTTTCCCTCAGGTATGGTGAATTGCTATAAATCTAAAGTCCAGGCTTGCTTCTTCTGTAACCTCAATTTTCTAGCCCAAGTACTGATAGTTTAGAACTTTAGAGCATTGGTACAGTGGAGTTGTCTGTTGTGGTAATGATTATTGTTATTTGTCTTGACTGGGACAGGTTTCTACAACCTGGAGCAAGGGTCTCTCCCACAGCTGAAAGGAAAACTGAAGTTTGGAACTGGGTTTTTTGGTAAGCCCATATATTGGGTCTACAAGTACAGTCTCTGCAGGAAGCATGAGAATTGGAGGAGTGCTGAGGTCTGGGTAGGCTTCAGTTTTTGTTTTTGCTTTTTAATCTTCTGGATTCAGATTATTCTTGGCCATGTAAATAGATTAAGTTGTCTTATCTTTGGTATATAATTTCTGTTTTGTTGAGTCCTGAATGACTGTGAGGATAAGAGAAAATGTCTAGTTCTCCATCTTATTGCTCACATGTGATTATTACCCTTAAGAAAGTTCCAAAGCTACCTAATTGTGCTATAATCTACTCCACATATTTCCATTTTATTCACAAGTATAATGCAATGTTGTATCAAATATTTCACTTAAAATATAGAATGACCTTTCATGTAGTTATTTTTTAAAGGAATGCAATACACAGAGTTAGTGATTTTGTTGCTTGATATCCTTTATAAGGTATCAGGAAAGCAACTTTGCATGAAAACAATTTTCTGACTGCCTGAATTTCCACCTTTTAAACTAACTTGGGTTCAGCATGAACCCAAGAATCTTTCCCTAGAATCTTTCTTTAAAATATAAATACCTGGGGTGATGATCAACAATGATGGACTTGTTCATTTCAACAGTACAATAATCAAAGAAAATTTTAAGACATATAAGATGGAAAATACCATCCATATCCAAAGCAGGAACTGTGGAGTTAAAATGAAGACCAAAACTTATTATCTTCACTTTTTAAAGGTTATCTTTTTATTGATATTTTATTTTTCCAAATACATGTTATGAAAGTTTTATTTTCAGCATTCATCTATATGGCTATGTATATTTTTAAGTTACAAAATTTCCTTCCGCCCTTTCTTCCCACCCCTCTTCTCTCAGTGATGAACAGTCAGGTTAATATTATACATACACATTTATGTTAAACATGTTTAGAGATTAGCCATTTTTGGTATGAAGAATTAGGATTAAGGAAAAGAACTACATAAGACATATTCTTACAAAAATGAAATGTAGTGTTCATTCTGAAAGATTTTTTGTTTGATTTGTTTCGTTTTTTTCCTCTGGATGGGGATAGTATTATACATAACCTGTCTAATATGGTTATCCTAACTCTCTGAACTGCTGAGAGCAGCTGCACCCATCAAGGTTGATCGTGTCACAATGTTGTTAATATGTACATTTTTCTCTTAGTTCTGCTCCCTTTGCTCAACATCAGATCCTGTAAGTCATTCCATGTTTCTCTAGAGTCCAACCATTTATGGTTTCTTATGGAACAATAGTATTCCATAATATTCATTACCATAACTTGTTTAACCATTCCCCAAATGATGGGCATCCCATCAATTTCTAATTGCCACCTCAAAAAGAGCTCCTATAATATTTTGGAACATGTAGGACTTTTCCCAAATTTTATGATTTCTTCTGGACATAGGCCTACGTTTGAAATTTCTAGGTCAATGAATGAACAGTTTTATTGTTCTTTGGGCCATAGATCCATATTGTTTTCCAGAATGGTTGAATCAGTTCACAACTCCACTAGCAATGTATTAATGTCTCAATTCTCCCACAACTTCTCCAATATTGATTATTTTCCTTTTTTTTTTCATCTTAGCCTATCTGATAGGTGTGAGATAATACCTCAGAGTTGTTTTAATTTGTAAATGATGGTTTGGATCATTTTATCTTATGATTATATATAGCTTTAATTTTTTCATTTGAAAACTGTCTGTTCAAATCCTTTGACCATTTATCAGTTGGGGAATGACTTATAACCTTATAAACTTGATGCAGTTCTCTATTTTAGAAATGAGATTTTTATCAGGACTCCTAGTTGTGGCAATTGTTTACCAGCTTTCTGCTTCCTTCTTATTTTGTCAGCATTGATTTTATTAGTGCAAAACCCTTTTAATGTAATATAGTCAGAATCATTGATTTTGCAGTTTATAATGTACTCTATTTCTTGTTTGGTCACCAATCTGTCCCCTTTCCATGGATCTGATAGAGTATTTCTTGGTCTATTAATTAATCTGTGCTATTGTCCTTTATGTCTAAATCCTGTACCCTTTTTGACCATATTTTGATGTAGGAGATAAGATGTGGGTCTACACCTAGTTTTTGTCATACTATTTTCCATTTTCCCCAATAATTTTGTCAAATAATGAATTCTTATCCCCAAAAGTAATGTCTTTGAATTTGTCAAACAGTAGATTACTATAGTCATTTATTACAGTTTTTGTTCAATCTATTCTAATCCTATGATTCATTACTCTATTTCTCAGTGAGTGCAGACAATTTTGATAATGGCCACTTTATAGTATAGTTTTACATCTGATAGAGCTAGGCCACAAAAGTTGTCTTACGTATCATGTAATTTTATTACCTCGCAATGTTTTCTTTCTTTCTTTTGGATCTGATTCTTCTTTCACAACATGTTCAATTTCAATCTAAGTTTAGCATAATTGCAAATGTAAAGCCTATATAAGATTGCTTTTGGTTAGGGGGAGTAAGGAGGGAAGAGAGGGAAGGAGAAAAATTGTAAAACTTGCAAAAAAAACCTGGTAAAATCTCCCATTGTATGAAGTTTGAAAAACAAATAAAATATTTATATAATAAAAAAGTACCTTTGGGATTTATAGAATTAGGCAACATAACATTGAACCCTAAGGCAAATAGTAGAAAGTAGGAAAGCAGTGCTGTTGAAAACTTGGTATGCTTTAGGGAAGAGAGAAAAAGGCACTGAAGGAAATGGTGGAAGAGTGAAGATAAACTTCACTGACATCAACATTTTGTAGAGCGAATGCTGGGCTCTTCTGATAGTCTGTAGTGCTCTCAGAAGCTGTTTTACACCGGCTATTTGAAGGCTCTAGGGGCTACTGAGTAGCCACCAGAGGTTGAATGCTGAAGGTAGGAGGAAAAGTGTCATAGTGGCACTGGGATGCATGACCAGGAATGAATGTTTTGGGGACAGTCAGAATAAACCAAGCAGGACTGCAAATTGAACTCTACTCTTTAGGGAGATCTTCTTTGGAAGCTAGTTTAGTTTCAGCAGCTCAAGATTAGGGGAAAAGGATAATTTGGCTATGGTTTCTAATCTTGAAGAGCTGCTGGAAAAATTTATAAGGTAGCTAAATTTGTCTTCAAGAATTCCTGTGTCCTCTTTCAGCATCTGCCTCCTCTTTCTTGGTGTTCCAATCCTTCTAGATTATTAACCCTTTTCTTATTCTCATCATTACTCTCAGAACTTTCTCTTATGAATATTAATTTTGTAAACTAGTGTCATTATTCAAACATTAGCTAATGATGGACTTAAGATATGAGCCCTCCAAGGGATATTTGTGTTTTAATTAGAAATTATCAATGACTAAAAACATCGTAAGTGCCCTCATTTAAAAATAATTTTTTAAAAATATCCTAATATTTGATGAACATTTCACACATTATTTCATTTGATCTTCAGAGCAAGCCAGTATGGTAGATTATATTGTTCTTCCTATTTTATAGACAAGTAAACAGAGGCTAAGAAAATTACCAAGGGACCAAGTTAAACTTTTAACCAATTTAAAAATTGTCTAAGACATAATTTGAATTCAGACCTTCAAAATTCTAAGTCTAGCACTCTTAGGTGCCTTGGAATAGATGGAACTGGGCAGGACAGCAAGTTCATATCCTTTAAAAGATAGTTGTGTTTTGAGGGCAGATACAAATTATTTTTGTTCATTCTGTCAATTCAGTCTGAGTCATACTTATATCTGAATTTCTTGAATGAGGTGTTCTTCCTTCTTTTCCTCTAAAATAAATTTTGATTGTTATTATCTTGCTTCTTCTTTAAATTTGACTTTCCAATTACTAAGATTACTCTGACAAATATATTTCATTTGATATGCCTATAGTAAGACCTTGTATTATTTCCTTTCCTTGTAAAACAATGCTATGACAGATAGTAATGATAACTGATACTTAGTATTTTATAGTTTGTAGAGTACTCATATTAGTTATTTGGCACTTATAACAACCCCATGAGATATTAAAGAATATTATCCTCATTTTAAAGATGAGGCGACTGAGGATCAGAGAAGCTCAGTGATTTGCTCTGTATAACACAGCTACTTAGTACAAGATATCTCATTCAAAAACCTAAGCCATATGTTGTTACCACTGTTGAGATAAACTTTCTTTTCTTGGATGATGCTCAAAGGCCAAGACTTCACTAGTATCAAATGTTATATTTCACACTTGAGAAAATTAAAAATTGACTTGTTCTTCCCAGCAATTAAGAATATAGTAACACGTCTTCTCTTCCATGAATGTATTATATTTACTATGGTTGGAATCATCTCTACCTAGTACGTGTCTATAATTTTTAAATTATCCATGGGGTTCTGATTTGTAAACAGAAAAAAAAAGGCCAAAGGAGGTTCATATACTCTTGTTCCCTCAATTTTTTCATAAGTTCCTCTTAATACTACTGATGCTAGATCCCAGGACTAGTTGCATTTAAAAACTGAACAATCAAAGAATTTAATTTTTCTTTTTTACATATTGTAAATTGTAGCTGTACTTCCTAAAAGGGCTGCCTGTACACAAAGCATCAACAGCATCATTGTTTATGAAATTATAATTGCCTCAGGTAGAAGCAAGTTACATAATTAGCACAACAAAGAAATAAAGCCTCGCACATAACTGTACATCTGTTGCCACATACAGAAAGGCTGCTGCATTTGCCAAAGTAATTTATCCACATAGAACACTCATCCAGACTGGCCAATGCCTAGCACTGAACAAAAAGGAAATTTAAAGAAAGGCCCATCATTTATCATCACCGACAGCTCAGCCATACTGTGAACAGAGAGCACCCTTTTTGGAGAAAAAAAAAAAAAACAAAAACTGAAAATTGGAAATGCTTGCTCAGCTCCAGCCTTCTTCCTAACAACCAGCTCCAGCTAGCACATCTCCCCAGCTCCTGTTTAGCTACAAGGAAGGAAGGAAAGCTCTAATATGACCACCTGCTTTCTCCTGACAAGAACTCAGAGGCCAAAAATGGTCCTTGCCTTTGGTGATTTGGAATGTAATAAATTCTGTATTGACTCCTGAAAGGGAATACCAAAAGGCAAAACTTTCCTCAATTCTTCAGATACTGAGGCTGAATGGGAAAAGATTTGGTGCCCAAGACCCCTGTTAGCTAATCAAATAATCTACAACCCTTTAGTTTCTTGTCTGAAATGGGAATCAGTGAAATATGTGTCTCTACCAACCCCCCTGGGAAATCACAGAATTTCTTACCTCTATCCTTTGCATTAAGCATAGGACAAGAAAATGATAGAATGAAATCTCAGAAAAGTACCATCATGACCAGTCTGCCTCAGCTTTTCTTTTATTCTATGTCCCTTATCAAATAAGATAATTATAAAGTGATTAGCATAGTGCCTTGTAGATAGTAGGTGCTTAATAAATTATTATTTCTTTCTTCTTACCCTCACCATTGTCTGATTGCTTTGGTTTTTTTATATATTTTATTTTTCCAATTTTATGTAAAATGTTAATATTCATTTGTTAAAAAGAAATTATAAATTCTCTTACTTTCTTCCCACTCATTGAAAAGGCAAGCAATATGATATAGATTTTACATGTGCATTAACACAAAATATATTTCTATATAAATCCTGCTGTGAACGAAAACACAGACTGTATACCTTGCTTACCCTCCTAGCCCCACAAAACTCAAGAAAAATAAAGTTTTTAAAAAAGTCTGAAGTGATTTGCATTCAGATTTGATCAGTTCTTTCTCTGAAGGTGAATGCTGTCTTTGACAACTATTGCGTTGGAATAGTCTAAGAATCTAAGATTTAGATCGTAGTATTGCTGAGAATAGTTAAGTCATTCACAGTTGATATCATAAAATATTGCTGTTACTCGGTACAGTGTTCTGTTTCTGCTCACCTCACTTTGTTTCAGTTCATGTAAGTCTTTCCAGGTTTTTCTGAAAGTATCTTGCTCATCATTTTTTATAGCACAATAATATTCCATTACAATTATAAACCACAACTTACTGAATTGTTCCCAAATTGATGGTATCCCTTCAGTTTATAATTCTTGGCCAATACAAAAAATACTATACTATAAGTACTTTTGAACATATAGGTTCTTTTACTTTTCTGTTTTAAAAAAAATCTCTTTGGGATATAAATGTAATAGCTATTGCTAGGTCAAAGGGTTTGCGCAGTTTTTTAGATATTTGGGTACAGTTTCAAATTGTTTTCCAGAGTGGTTGGATCAGTTCACAGTTTTATCAACAATATATGGCACAATTTTCTCACATCCTGTCCAAAACGTATGTATCCTTTTCTTATTCTGTCATATTAATCAATTGGATAGGTATGGGGTAGTAACTCAGAGTTGTTTAATTTTCTCTAATCAATAACAAATTAGAACATTTTTCATATGACTTTTTCTTCATCTGAAAAGTACCTCTTTATATCCTTTGACCATTTTATCCATTGGGAAAAAAAACTTGTTTTCTTATAAATTTGATTCAAGTCTACATAGCTGAAAAACAAAGGTCTTTATAAGCGAAACTTGCTGTAAACAATTTTCGCCCCTGTTTTTTGCTTTCCTTCTTATCTTGAATGCATTGGTTTTACTTGTACAAACCCGTTTTCAGTTTAATCTAATCAAAATTATTCATTTCATATCCTGTTATATTTTTATCACTTGTTGGATTATATTGTCTTCCTTTATCTATATATCTGACACATGAACTATTGCATGCTCTCCTAATTTGCTTATAATGTCATTCTTTATGTCTAAATTATGCAACCATTTTATTTTGTTGTGTAGTGGGGGATGTCAGTCTTTTTCTATTTTCTGCCAAACTGCTTTTTAGTTTTCCTAGCATCTTTCTCCAAATAGTGCGTTCTTGCCCTAAAATCGTGGATCTTTGGGTTTATCAAACACAAGATTACTGTGATCATTTACTACTGAATATTGCGTACTTAAACTATTCTTTTGTTTCACCACACTATTAACTAGCACCAGATTGTTTTGATGTTTATAACATAGTTTGAGATCTGGTATGTTTGCTCTGAATTTAAGAGAATGAGTGGTGGTTTTATAACATTTTTAAACAAACATCCAAACTTGTACATCAAATTAATGAGTATTGTTTCCTTTAAAGTAGTTGACATCAGAATTTTATTACTTATTCAAAGATGACACCAAAGCTTAGAAAATTTTGGAGAATTCCTCTACTGTAACTGTCTTCAGAGTCTGTAATATACTGTCCTGTTTATGCTCAGTAGTAGTATGCTTTCATCTTTAGAAAGTGATTTTTATTTTTGTGATCAGTCCAAAAGTTGTTTTAAAAGTCTGGTAAATAAGATTGATAATCAACATGTACACTAATGTTTGGAAGGGGGAATAATTATCATTAATAAGATATTTTCTTTTGTAACTTATAACCTGTCTCCACCAACATTCCTATAAGGCACGATGTCTTTAGATAAGATAAATCTGTATATATATTTTAGTCAGTCATTTAACAAACATTTTTAAAGCACTTACTACATGACAGATTTAGTGCTAGGATATAAAAGATAGTTCACATGCTCTAGGAGCTCATTCTTTATTTGGGGAGATAAACAAATATGTACAAGTCATGTAGAGGATAATAGCTAACAATTGAGAGAAAAGATACTAAAACTGATGAGTTAAGGAAGTGAAATTTTAATTAGGAATTAAAAGAAGTTAAGTAATGTAGTAACTTGAAATGAGGAGAGAAAACATTCCTGCTATGGGAAAATGCCCAGGGAAAGAGTTTCTTATTCACATAACATCAAGACCATTGCCACTAAACAGTACATAGAATAAGGTATAGACAGACCAGGAAGGTAGTAGCAAAAATAGCATTTTGTATTTGTATTTGTATTTGATTCTAGAGACAATAGGGAGCCACTGGATTTTGTTGAATAGGAAAGGTGACATATTTAGATCTGCACTTTACAGAAACTACATTTTTTATTTTATGTTTTTTAGTATTTGCAAGGCAATGGGGTTAAGTGGCTTGCCCAAGGCTAGGTAATTATTAAATGCCTGAGGCTGGATTTGAACTCAGGTATTCCTGATTCCAGGGCAGGTGCTCTATCCACTGCACCACCTAACTGCCCCTACAGAAACTACTTTTGTGACTTAGGATGAATTAGATCCATGAGTGACTTGCTGCAGACAGATTTACTAGCAGGTTATTGAAATAGATCAGTTATGGAGTGATAAAGGCATATATCAGAGTGTCTAGTACATGTGGTGGGGCAAAAGCAACAGATGGTGAGAGAGATCCAAGAGAAAATGATTATAAATTTTATTAAGGAGAAAAGATGGGGAAAAGAAAAGAGAATCTTGGCCAAGTAGAGATGGTATGGGAGATAATTAGTCTAGGGAATAGAGATCAAGCTATTGATGAAGAGGATTAGTAAAGGAAGACAAAGGATAAAAGCAATGGATTATGGTTAGATGAGGTGGTTTTGGAATGTTCCTTGCTCTGCATTGCTATTTCAAGGTTCTTTCCCTACCTCCATAACTCAGTAATTTATGTTCTTTGAGAAGATTTATCTCTATCATCAAGCAAAATCCTGCTACCTCTTGTCTCAGACCTCTAGGTCTGTTCTCCTTCCTCAGTGAGTTCAATACATGGCTTACAATTCCTCTCTTTACCAGTTATAGTTTAAGAAAATAATGTTCTTACCCTATAATAACACTTAAAGTCATTAATTTAATAAATATTCATGGAGCTTTTACCAGAATATCTATTATCTGAGCTATGGTTTTATTCTCTATTTTTATCAAGCTGTTATATTTCTGTATTGTTTCTCCTCTGCTAAAATTTAAGATATCCAAGGACAGGGACTAACTTCTATTTTCTCAATCTTCACTGTCTAATGCTTTTTAGGGAAAGATGCTGAATTCTGAAAATATGGCAGACGATGCTTTTATACTCACATATGTAAATTACCTGGCAGACCTTAATCGATAAAGTTTTGTTGAATGTAGTTAATAGCTCAAATTAATGCTGTAAGTTTGCTGGGCAATTTATGTATATAAACATCGATAGACCTCCCTGCTTTACATTCAGAATCCAACATCAAGAGAAGAGAGGACTCAATTCAAGGAAGAGGTAGAGGTATACCACAATAACTGTCTTCATCCTGAAGATGTGAGATTATATTTGTTTTGTTTGAAACATGAGAACCAGACAAGAAGCAATGAGAAAATACTGCAAAGAGACATATGTAAGCTACATATGAGGAATATCTTCCTAACAATCTGAGCTGTCCAATAGGAGTTGTGGCTTTCCCTTTTTTGGAAGCAGAGACTAGATAACTACTTACCCAATATGTTATAGTGGGGATTCCTTTCACGCCTGGTTTCACAGATTGAATTTGAAATTCCTTCTACTTCTAAAATTCTACAATGCTGTGATTCTTCTAGGTATCCCTGTCATTTTCTCATTAATTATATAGGTACAAATAGATATCCCTAAGTAATAATTCCCTGATAATATCCTACCTTTCCATTTTTCCTACCATGTATTAGGGTAAAAAAAATTCCATATACTTCATTAGCTATGAGATAACTTCTGATGATAGACACATACAAAAAAAATAACCACAACACCATATGCCAATGACTTGTCTATAGTTGGATTTTTTTAGACCTCAAGGTAATGGCATTATAACTAAATTAAATGGCTATGTCCAGGGACAGAATTTTTCTTAAAGACACTGGTGCCATATAAAGAATCAGGATTTTGGGTCTAAATCTGTAAATTTGTTAATAAAGTTTTCCATGATACAAAACTATTAGTATAATAGGGAAGACAGGAATCTTCAAGGTGATGAAAAATGCAAGTAGTTCCTTATAAAGGGGGCAGAATGTGGTATGATTTTACCAGGGTAAGTTTAGAGAAAACAGCTAGATTAAGTTAGAAGGAAAGAGTATTTTTTCTTCACAAAATGTTCACTTAAAGAAAAAAGCCAATCATCATTAAATCAGAGACATTAAGTTGCTATACTCATCAAAAAAACAAAAAAGATTGTTTTTGAGTAGTCAGACTAACTTGTTCAACATGCAGTAGAATACAGAGAATTATAGAACATTATGCTAGTACTTCTACCAGAGACACATGTCTCTCATCTTGTGTGAATGAAACTGGTACATTATTAATAAGACCAATCTATTTGTTATTCAGAAAAACTATGCAAGTTTTTTTTCCCTCCTGTGCCTTCATTGGTATAAGTTTAGTAAGTACCTTTATTGGAGTATTTGGGGGTGTTTGTGAATAGGATCTAGGTTCATGGTTAATGCAGTTTTAGAATCTAGACATGAAATACACAAGATTAAAACGGAGTAGGGGCAGCTAGGTGGCACAGTGGATAGAGCACCAGCCCTGGACTCAGGAGTACCTGAGTTCAAATTTGGCCTCAGACACTTAATAATTATCTACCTGTGGCCTTGGGCAAGCCACTTAACCCCCTTTGCCTTGCAAAAAAAAAAACCCTAAAAAGAAAGTGATGGAGATTCCCATCAATTGGAGAATGACTGAACAAACTGTGGAATATGATTGTGATAGAATATTATTGTGCTTGAGAAACTATAAGCAGACTGGCTTCAGAAAAACCCAGAAAAACTTACATGTTCTACTGCAAAATGAAGTAAGCAGAACTAGAAAAACATTGTACACAACAACAATTTTGTACAATGAAGAATTGTGATTGATTTAGCTATTCTCCACAATATAATGATAATGATCTGAGACAATCTCAAAAGACTTATGAAGAAACATGATATCCACCTCTAGAGAAAGAATTGATATTGTCTGAATACAGATTGAAGCATTTTATTTTTCACTTTTTTGTTGTTGTTCAAATCTTCTGGCATATTATTCATTTGACACATTTTATCACATTTTATATATTGATACATTATTCATTATATACGTTTTATTCATTTATTACTTGAGTGCTCATATAGAACCGATATCAGATTGCTTACTGTCTTGAAGAGGGATAGAACTTTAGACACAGAACTTTGCAAGAAATGTTTAAAATTGTTTTAACATTTAAATAAAATTGTTTTTAAAAGAAAAAAATAGAAAATATTCATTTAAGTTAAACTTAAAACTCAAAAGTGTGTTATGCATATATTTGAGTATTTGAAGAGCCAGTTGTCAAACTTTTACCACACCCTTCTGGACAGAGGGAACTCTCACTAAGAATCTTATCCATTAAAATTAACAACTTTGGAAACCTCCAGACTCATGGCAAAGTTAAGTGATTTGTCAAAGGACACAAAGCTAAGTATGTGTCATATTTGGGAATTAAACTCAAAACTTCTTGACTGCTAGGTAGACTTTCCATAGACATGCTATATTTCTTCTTCTGAAATTTATATTTATAGAGTTTTCAAAATAATTTGCAGATAGTAGCATCTGTATAGATAGGAAAAAAACTATATAAAGCCTACTTTTATTATATTTTTTCCTCAGATGAATTTCTTTAGGCACCTGGAGGACCCTAGAGAAGAGGTGCCCAGGGTGAGCTTCTCATATATGACATCTTACCTACTTTCTTATGAAATAAGAGTTCATCAGAAACTTTTGGTGCAGAATATACTTGAGGTTTGAAGTTGTCCTAAGTATTATAAGTCAGTTTCAATTTGAAGTTAGCTGCATCCCATAGATATAGAATTGGATACATGGTTAATGAAGCACAAGCAAATTTATAGGAATACACTTGACCTGCAAGAGATCAACTTGACTGTATGATTAAAAGCTTAGTCCTCTCTAGTCTGGCTTTGATTTCATTTTCAGAGCTAAATCTCCAAAGCTGATAAATCCTGACATTTCAGAACATAGCATAAGGAAAGGTAAACTCTAGTTTCTATTATAGCATCAGAGATGATATCTTTCTGTCCCTGTAGATTAATGATTTTGAACAAGTTCCTTTTCTTCTCTAGTCCTCAATTTCCTCAATTGTAAAATGAGGGAATTATACTCACTGATTTCCAAGGTTCTCTTCCAGCTCCAATATTCTGTAATTTAAATGAATACATATGGTTGCTAATCAGTGAGACTTCAATTACTCATTGTCTCCTTTGGTGAATATGGTAGAATTAGAAGATGCACATCTGAGCTGAGTACAACCTTGTCTTTTTAATTTTTTTTAACTTAAGCATTTCATGAAAAAAATTCTTTCTCATTCAGCCATGTTTATTTTTGCTTTCTTTTTCAAAATAAAGACATGCTAACTTGCTTTAGAAAGACATGAAATAATTTTATCTTCAATTTTATAAATGAATCAATAATCTATTATATATGAGCATATAGATGTATATAGTTACATGATTAAATATACAAATGTATGTGATTGCTTGGTTGTTATGGTTACTGTTCCTACTTTTGCAAATCACCTTTCTTGTAGGTCTCAGATACTGTCTCAGAAACTGGATCCAAGGGGCTACCTAATGTACTGGGATTCATCCTTAATATATCCTGGCAACTCAAGGAATTCTTTCATCAGTAAAAGCAATGAACTGTCCATCTATTATTGCTTGTTCTTACTGTTTGATCTTGCTTTCTTCTTTATATATACGTATATGTATATATACATATATGTATACATATAATCTAATTCAATGATATCCAACACTTCTTTATAATTTCTTGTTTTTGTTGTGTTTCAGCCTATACACACCAACTGTGAACTTCTGTTGTCCTTTAATGTTACCACATATTTTAAACATTTTACCCATGCTTATAAATATATAGATTTAATATCTATATGTAAATATATGCATAGAGAGATAGAGATAGATAGATAGATGTACATATATATATATATATATATATATATATATATAGAGAGAGAGAGAGAGAGAGAGAGAGAGAGAGAGAGAGAGAGATATTCTCTAGTAATTCTCCTGGATACAATAAAACATTGAAAATTGCAAATGCAATTGTTTTTATATCATTTTTACTCTTTTTATATTCATGTATGAACCACTCTTTCACTAACAATATTAAGAGACTAAGTCATCAACATAAACAAAAGTAGATGGGAAATATACTTGGTTGTTACTGAAATGGTTAAAAGATGTCAAATCTAAAATCTTGTCATGGTCATTATGTGAGAGAAAGCCTTATGCAGGCTTTCAATAAATTATTTCATTCTTTTCCATTTAAAGATTTTTAGATGAGTGTTACTGATAATGAGAATTTCATGAATGCTCATTTTAAGTCTGCACATATTGTGCCCACTAGGTAACTCAAACATAGCTAAAGTAATACTGAATTTAGATGTTTGACTTGTATCTTTCTTAGTCCCAGAGAATGCAGGGCATGCAAGAGGAGTGATTGCTTTGGTGTTCTAAGAGTGCAGTTACCCATCATAAAGTTGGTCCAGAGCAGTGATCCTTTCCAGTTTTGGCAGATTTTGAACAGACCAGATGTCCATATAGCACTGGGTTATTTAATATATCTGTGAATAGTTTACAAAATGGGAATGCCTCTATTTTTACAGACATGAAATGGGCAAATGCCAAGTGCTTTCAACATTAACATGGAGGCATGCATGGGTACCAAGTGTACATAAAAGTTCTTTTCAATTCTATCAGATACAAATCATCCAAGTATGCATTGCATTTCATATTCACTTAATTCTATTTTCACATTTTAAAACCAAGCTTGTTTACTATGCTAAATGACCCCACCAAAGTGCTCTGAGGCAGGCAGTGTCTATTGTCTGCTTGCTAGGAATAGCAGTTTCAATGCCTTTCAGTCTCTAACATAGTCATGCAGAGTAATAGACTCCACAGAGTAGGAAGCCAAATTACTGATCTTATGCATAAAACATGAACCCACAAACACACACACATACACACACATACAGACACACACACACACACACACACACATACACATACACATGCCTCCTATCTAAAACATTCTGTTCAGTTCTAGGCAGTATAATTTAGAAAGAATAGGAATAAGCTGGGGAAAGGACAACATGGATGGTGAGCAGTTCTGAATTTATACAACATAAAGAGTGGTTGAAAGAATTTGTGAGGTTTAGCCTGTAAAAGGGAAAACAAAAGATGAGTGTGAGGAGTGAAGTGGATGAGGAGGCAGGCCCATAAAAGCATAGCAATCTCATATATTTCAAGACCTACTATATTTTATCTATTTGACCAGAGAAAAAAGAATCAGGAGTGATAAGGAGAAGTTACAAAGAAGTCAACTGAAACTTGATAGTAGGAAAAATATGTAAAGGGCTATCCTAGAAAGTAGCAGGGTCTTTTAAAGGCACTTAATAAAAGGATGAATGACAATTCAGGAAAAAGTTCAATTTTAACTATGAAATTCTGTGATTTGATACATTGAAAAAAAGAATTAATTTTGATGAGATGACTGTAGTCTTTGAAACTAAATAGTTTCTTTCAACCTAGAAAAAACAGATAATGTAATATTATAATTCTAACATTATAATCTCAGGGCAATCACATGTCATTGCAACCCTGATTCACTGAGAAAATTTCACTGGAATCTATTTTTAAAATAGAGTATAAAATGCCCATTGGAAAACTCACTTATTTTATTTCAACAAATCAGATTGAAAAACAAATTGAATATAAATTTCATCTTGATACTGTTAAATACTGTACCAAGATCAATCAAATATCAACCACCCTGGAGTCAAGATGGTGGCATGAAGACAGCACTCTCTGAGAATTCTGACCCACAACCTCCCCAAAAAACAAACAGGATGACTCTAGCCAAAATTTAGAGGGGTAGAACCCATAGAAAGACTAAGGGATACATTTCCCCAGTCCAAGATAACTTAGCAGTTCCACAGGAAAGGAGTGCTTTACCAGAACTGGGGTTTGGGAAAAAAGCTGTGGCACAGCCCAGCCCAGTGAAGTCCAGCCCAGCCCAGCCCAGAGATTACCCACAACAGCTTGAAGGGGCGGTGAGAGAACTCTGTTGCACCAGAATGAGTGTGGAGTGAGGAGCACAGCCATAGAACCTGCTGCGAGAATCTCTTGAGAAAGCAGCCCACAGAGATAGTAAGAGAAGTCTGCAGAGATTTCCCTGCTTTCCCTGGGGTAGGACTCTGCTGTTTGCCTACACTCAGACCCAGGTTGCAGCTTGGGCTTCCATACTAAGATAACTGGATCCCACCTTATAACTCCAGGGCAGAGGGCAGTACAGGGGCCATCTACATATTAAAGCACAGGCAAGAGAGCATAAGACCTTGGAGGAATAAAAGTCCCAGTGGGGTGTCCCTCCCCACCAAAAAAAAAACCAACCCCAAAGCCTTGGAAGTGCTGTAAATTAGCCTTGGGCTGAGGAAATGAGTAAACAACAGAAAAAAGAAGAATCTGATCATAGAGAATTACTTCAGTCCCATGGAAGATCAAAACACATACTCAGCTGATGACAAAATCAAAGCTTCCATATCCAAAACCTCCAAGAGAAATAGAAAATCGGCTCAGACTGTGGATGAGCTCAAAAAAGACTTTGAAAAGCAATTAAGGTCAGTGGAGGAAAAATTGGGAAGAGAAATGAGAATGATGCAGAAAAATCATGAAAACCAAATCAAAAGCTTGGCCAAAGATATACAAAAAAATACTGAAGAAAATAATATGTTAAAAACCAGTTTAGGCCTAATGGAAAAAGCAAAACAAAAGACAAAGGAGGAGAAGAATGCCTTAAAAAGCAGAACTGGCCAGCTGGAAAAGGAGATAAAAAGGCTCTCTGAAGAAAAATAACTCCTTCAAATGCAAAATGGAACTAAAGGAAGCTGATGACTTTGCAAGAAAGCAGGAAGAAATAAAACTCTTCCAAAAAAGCCAAAAATTAGAAGAAAATGTGAAATATCTCATTAGAAAAACAACTGAACTTGATAAAAGATCCAGAAGAAATAATTTGAAAATTATTGGACTATTTGAAAACCACAACCAGGAGAAGAGCCTAGACTTCATTTTTCAAGAAATAATACAGCAAAATTGCCCTGAGATCCTAGAAACAGAGGGTAAAGTAGAAATCAAGAGAATTCACCAGTCATCCCCTGAAAGGGATCCCAAAACAAAAACTTCCAGGAATATTATAGCCAAATTCCCAAACTCCCAAATCAAAGAGAAAATTCTAAAAGCTGCCAGAAACAGACAATTCAACTACTGAGGCTCAATAATCAGGATTACACAGGATCTGGCAGCATCTACATTAAGGGCTCATAGGGATTGGAATATGATATTCTGTAAGGCAAAAGATCTTGGTTTACAACTAAGAATCAAGTACCCAGCAAAACTAAACATCGTCTTTCAGGGGAAAAGATGGATTTTCAATGAAACAGGGGTCTTTCAAACTTTCCTAATGAGATGACCAGAGCTGAACAGAAAGTTTGATCTCCAAGTACAGGACACTGGTGAACCATAGAGGGAGTAAAAGAGAGGAACTAGCTATGAGGAACTTGATGATGTTGAACTGCTTGTATTCCTGCACAGGAAGAAGATATTGAAAACTTTCTCATTTATAAGAGCTGTTAGAAGGAACATATATAGACAGGACATAGGAAGGAGTGGAATATAATGGTATGATGTGGTAAAGGGATGGAGTCAATGGGTGATGGGGGAAAGTACTGGGAGGAAGGAAAAGGAAATGACGAAGAAGCTGAGAGATTTCACATAAGAGTCAAGAAAAAAGCTTTTTTCTATGGGGCGGGGGAAGGCAAGAGGGAATGAGTGAGCCTTCATTCTCATCAGAAATGGCTCAGGGAGGAAATGATATACACACTTAATAGGGTGAGAAAATCTGTCTTGCCCTAGAGAAGGATGGGAGGAAAGGGATGGGATGAGGGGGAATGGGGGGAGGGAAGGGGGAATAGATGATAGAAGAGGGGGAAGATGGAGGGAGAGGGTACTCATATGCAACACACTTTTGGACAGGGACAGGATGAAAGGAGAAAGAGAATAGAATAAAGGAGAGTGAGGAGAAATAGAGTGGAGGTACAGCTTGTAATAGAAACTGAGGGGAAAATATTGAAGCAACTTCTTTGGTGGACTTATAATAAAGAAAACAACTCATCCCAGAGACAGTGCCATTGAAATCTGAGCACAGACTAAAGTACATTTTTTTCCCTTTCTCTGTTCTTGAGGTTTCCCATCTTCTTGGTGGGGGGGTATATTTATTCTTATGTTTACTCTTATAACGTTCAATTTACATAAATGTATGGCATGGAAAAAATGTAGAGACTATCAGACAGCCTTCTGGGGGGGGGGAGGGAAGGGAAAAGGGGAATTGTAGAATTCAGAGCCTTGCAGAAAATGATGAGTACATATTGCTATTGTATATAATTGGAAAACAAACAAAATATTAAAAAAATCAACCACCTTCTTTGAAAGTTCTCATAAAAAGACAGAAATATAAATACAAATATTCAAGCATACCAAAGAAAATGGACTTTACTTTAATCATCTGCAAAAAAACAAGTATATGATTAAAGAAGGAAAAGACAGAAATAGAGGTCCAAAACAAAGAAAATAATTTATAGAAGCTCCCATTTTGGTGTCTCAGAATTATAAGCAAAATGAATATCCATTGATTAGGGAATATCTGAAGAAAAAGATACTATATAAATATAATATTATTACTATGCTATGAGAAATTATGGATATGAGATAATTCAGAGAAAATTGTTATAAGTTAATACAGATTGAAATACATAAAGCAAAGATTACAATAGTTACCAGGTCTATAACAATCTAAATAGTGAAAGAGATGTCAAATTCTACGTAAAATAAAAAAATGTGAAAACCCTCAAGACTTTTTTTTTAATGCATAGTGTTTCCTCTTTATGGCAGAAATGTAAAGGACTACTTAGGACAGAATAGTGTAGATTTTATTCAATAAAGTTTTTGTGTCACGTAATTTTTGTTTAATTGAATTGCTTTGTCGCAAGAAAGAGTTTAATTCAGAGACTGGGAATGACTGAAATAGAAAGACAATCAATAAAATATTGTTTTTAGGTTTTTGTAAGGCAAATGGGGTTAAGTGGCTTGCCCAAGGCCACACAGCTAGGTAATTATTAAGTGTCTGAGACTGCATTTGAACCCAGGTACTTCTGACTCCAGGACCAGTGCTTTATCCACTGCGTCACCTAGCCATCCCCAATCAAAATATTTTAGGAAAAAAAACCCAGTATGTTATACTGGAAATTTCTTCCCAAATGCATCCACATTTTCATGACTTCTAGAGGACATCATGGGTTTTGAGTGTCCTCATGAAGTACCATTAAGAACACTATCTACATTTTATCCAAATTCCCCTGGTATATCAGTCAAGTTCAATCCATTATTTGGAATATATACAAAAAGACAGATTCCATGGCTTTCACATCTTCAAACATTCTTCTCCCTCTCTAAAATAGTTTCTCAGCTTAAGATCTAGCTCAGGGGATCATTCTCCATTAAACTTTCCTTATGTAGTATATGTTCTTGGAATTATTTTTGTGGGAATCAAAAATTCCAGTAAGGCATAGCAAAGGGATTCTCCCCCCATTCCCCGCCCCCATGGGAGCCTTATAAAATATTTGAAACTTCAAGTTCGCAGTATGTCTAATTTGTTCTTGCTTCCTACTACAGAAACTCCCACCAATTAATGTTTACCCAAGGATGTTGCTTACATGCTAAAGAATTACAGATACTCTAATCTTCCAAAGTTCACAAGATCAGCCTCTTCCAATCAAGGTGACTATGGGGAGTGGCATACTGAGGCTTTCTCCTACCATTCCACACCATATCACTCTCAACCAAGAGATTTTTTTTTTCATGGCTTATCCCCCCCCCAAAAAAAAGTCTACCAAGCTGAACTGTTTGTTCTTCTGTATTACCAAACTCTTAAATCTTTGAATAGAAACTAATCTGATGGCTTTATTTCTAGTTTCACAGGGTGTGACCAAATTTCCTCAAGCCATGTGAATATACTTCCTGTCAGCATCATCCAATGATTTTTTTTTCTTCTTTTAAAAATGATCACATCTAGCCTATGAATCATCAATTGATGCAGGAGAGATTTTCTCACCTGGATAAAGTAGTTTGTTTTTAAGTGGGTCAGGATGATTGACTGATTGATTAAATAGAGTCCCTCTCCATAACCTTATCTTGGCTACTCAAATTTTTATTGATTTCTCTCACCTCTGAACTCCAATAGTATAGCTGGTACTGTATAATTTACTGTAATTAAATTCTGTATTACTGATACCTTTGGCTTCTTGTGGGCCATCTTCTCAAAGCGTTTTTAGGTTCTTAGAGGCAAGGCTTTGCTTTAAACCTCTTTGTATCTTTTAAAGTAGTTAGAATAGAGGCAGCTAGGTGGTGAAGTAGAGAGTCAGGGGGACCCGAGTTCAAAACCAGCCTTAGACCTACTAATGGTAGGTAAGTCACTTAACCCCATTGCCTTGCAAAAAAAACCCAAAAAAACCCAAAGTGGTTAGAATAGTACTGGCCATGTGTTAATTGCTTAGTAAATGTTTGTGATTGATTAGGTGCATATTACCTGAAGATGTATATATTGCTAAAGCAATTCTAATTCAATTGCTGTTCCAGTGATCTTGCTTCTGGTTTTGAAAATTGACTCCTAAAAATATTTTCAATTTAAAGCAAATAAGAAAAGCAATTAAAACTAGGACATGGTATCAGATTATCAAGGTAAAGGAAACACCCATTAGAAGGGTCCTAATATCATAATTATTTATTGTTAGCTCATTACCTTCTGGTTATTTGTATAGGACCCTCAGTTCTCAAGAGATCTATTAGTCTCAGAAAAGGAGACACTAATAACTCATGTAATTAGAATGACAAAGAAGCCTTCTATTGTTCTTAATATCAAATTAGATTTTCCCTCAAGAAAAAGGTAGTATCTCAAACTAAAACTGAAGTTCTTTTCTAACAGAGATTGTAATTGCATAATTTTACTTTTAGTTTTGGGGGGAGTTTATGATCAAGTTCATAGATGTGTGAATAAGGGGGAGATAAATTTTCCTGGATTCTTTTATATGATATTCAACCAAATCTCTATGTGTCTCTCTGTCTTTATCTTTCTATCTTTCTCTTTCTCTCTATTTCTGTCTCTCCATTTCTTTATAGAAATTTCCCATTCTTTTTCTTTCTAGCATCCTACATACCTAGGCTCTCTCTTTTTTCCTCCTAGGTCACTGGTTTTTGTTCACATCTCTTTCCTACTTTCTGTGACCAGTTCCAGGGCTCAATCATGCATCTCAATTTATCTCATCTTTTTCTCATGTTTTTCTTCATCTTTGGAGTTTAGAGCTGGAAGTTCTACATGACTTGTCATCCCAAACAAGGCTTTTGAAAGGTACAAATATATAATTTAATTCTTTCTTTTTGGCAGAAATGTGTGTCTGTATCTTTAGGACTATTATTTAGATTTTTATTTTCTATTTATTAATATAAATGAATATGTTTGTGACCTCCATGTACCTACAAATGGTTCTCAATCATTGGTGCTATTTTCTGTGGATTATTTTTCCTAAAAGGCTACATATGAGCTTGCCAGCATGAAAACATCAATTAGCAAGCACTAAAAGAATGAGAACTACATGGACAAAGCTTGAGATTATAATAAGCAAAAGAGAGATTGTACAAAAGATGGAAAGACATGATGGTAGGAGAGAAAGGCATAGACTTTCTCTGATTTCCAAGCAGTCAAAAGTGCTCTGCACCAAAAAGGTCAACAGCATTCCCCAGATATACAGTACTTCAAGAAGTCAATGCTTTTTAGGTTGTGGTACCAGAATTGAGTGGGAAGTTATCAAGCAGAGCAGCCATTAAATGCTGAGAAAGCTTGCTGACTAATTAAATTCTATGTATTTACCCTGCTATCCTTTTTAATTAATTCCCTTCTTGTTTAAAATTCATGTGTTATTGGTATAATCTGGCCCAGAGATGAACTGGAATGGGGGCTCAAACTGTGATTTGAATAGATATTGACCCAAGGCAATAACATGAACCTGGAAATTACTGGGTGGTTGCAAAAGTTTGGGGACCTGAAAGAGTCACAGAGGGGTTTATTTTGTATATTGATAAATTTGTTTTGTGCTGGGGAAGGAATGCCCACAAAGTTAATAAGGTTATTGTTCCTTTCTAGTAAGGTATTATTACCATATTGATTTTTGGTCTTTCACAATATCCTATTGGTCAAATATAAAATATTCTAGAAGCTACCTGGTGAAAAGAGAAGTCAAAATGAACCCCAAATCCCTTACTCTGTAGCATCTATTATACAGTAATTCCGGCTAGAATGTTTTAGTGAATGCCCATCCTGGGAGAAGTTCATTTTCTACTTCTCTGAAAGGATTTGCAACTTATCCTCTAAGATGCAAATGTGATGTGAGAGTCTAGTTTAAAAAATAAAATAAACCAAAAGGGGAAATGCATTGAGGCCTTTTGGATGTTGCTTCCCTTCTTCATTCCCCTGGCTTAAGTTTTTGCCTTTTGTGTTAATGCCAGTTTCACGTGAGAAACTGTTTTATTTTATTTTAAATACCATACAGCGTCAGATTTTGACAGCCCAGGTCTGTATAAATGTGATGCCCAAGAATGGATTGGTGGGGAGAAGGGGGTGGGAAGCAAAGGTTCTTCCTGCATCTTCTATGGAGGTGTGCAAAGCAGATGATTAGTCTGAGATTTTTAAACTTTCATAGGTAGGAGACGGCCTCTACTAATGAGAGTTTTAGGAAATTTCTCAAATCTAAAGTGAAGGGTGTCAAGAGTAGAACATGACCTTGGGGCATTCCTGTACATGTTAACTAATATTACAAAGAATTCTCAGAAAACCCTCTGAAGTCAACTTCTGCCAGAGGATAGAGGGGAAAACAGGTAAGGCTCTGGGGATTTGAAATGGAGAACTAATGATTATTACTATAAATAGATATATACTGCAGGTTGGGGTAGAATATTCTAAGTATTTGGCTACAGAGAGGTAACTACAATCTCAAATTATGAATCTAGGCCAGTTTTTTATTGCTGTTTTTGCTTTTTTTTTTTAAAATTTTGAAGCAACAAAGGAATTGAAAAATAGCATTTTTGTTTTTAGCCAATTTTTTTTTTTTTCATTGTTTGCATTTTTCTACAATCTTGGGGGGGAAAGTAGAATAAGCAATCTACTCTGGTATGCCTTCCCAAGACAGAGTTATAGCACATCAAACCTGGAAGGGAACTCTGAGATCTAGGCAATACCTTGAATTTGAGATCAAATGTCTCAACAGAAGGGAAGAGACTGACCAAAGGTTTTATACAACAAGAAAAAGGGTGGGGAATGTGGAGTGTGGAATAAGCATTTATATAGTTTCTACTAAATGCTAGGCATATGCTGTGTTTATTTGTCCATTTGTTTTTTCTTTTTAACATTATCTCATTTGTTTCTCACAATCTTGTGTTGTAAGTGTAGTTACCATTCCCAGTTTACAGTTTTGGAATTGAGGTAGAGGTTAAACAAATTGCTCATAGAGAAGCAGAGATAGGCCTAAAACCTAGTCTCCTGACTCACTGTCCATTGGAAACTAAGTGTCATCAATTTAGAAGTGTAAGGAATCTCGAATGCCATCCAGGTCTCACTGAGACCTGTAGAAGTTAATAGATTTATCTAAAGTCATATAGAAATTTGGTGAAGGTTAGGCCTCCAACCCAGACCTCCCATCTCTTAAGTCAGTCTGGGTTTTCTTTACATTGTACAGAATGATCTTAATGAACAGTTTTTTCTCTTGTGGAACTGGGTTATTCTGTTGCTTCTAAACAGAGTAATGTCTAATATACTTTTCATTCAATATTCAATATTGAGGATTTATGCTCTTTGAAGACCATACCCAGCATGTTGAACTGCTGGTTTCTGTGGTAGTTGCTTCACGTATGGGTTGATTTTTTTCTATTTTGTAGAGGAAGGAACTATATCATCAAAAACTCTGTTCTCAAATGTGACACCAGAACTGGTTTATCACCTGACTTTGGATCAATCAGTAAACCTCTTGGTGGAGTTTTCTTATCTGCAATAGGGGAATGATAATGGTTGCTCAACCTACTTGGCCATTATAAGTATGGTATATGGCAATGTAGCTAAAGGGCTTCCTAAAGTATAAGTACTATGTAAATGAAAGCATCATTCTTGTTCTTACTACCATTAAGAAACACAATAAAATACCTTAAATGGTTTTGAAACCTTCAGAGATTCAAAACAACTCTAATCACATCAAAAAAACACAGCTGGAAAAAGAACTAAGAGATATACATATACCCCAACAGATATCTAAAGTATTTTTAATGGTATAATATGTTAATTTCTATTTTCCTTTTTTCCTTTAACTTGCTTCTGAATTTTATTTTGTTTTCATTCATTTCTCTTATGAAGACAACTTATTCCTGAATTAGCAACTAACATTCTAACACAGGACACAGACAGAAAGTAACATAGCAGAATTCTAGAAAATCCAATAAAGTTTTCTAAACTTTAACAGTGATGTGATAAGAGTCTGGGAGGGTTCCCTTCTATGATTTTTCTTTGCTTTAATTTTAGAAAAAGATAAGAAATATAGGATTGTAATTTTAGAAATTAAAGGAACTTCATGGGTCATACACTCAAAGTATAATAAAATTAAAGGTTTTGAGTTGGGAAAAAACCCTTAGATGTCAACAAGTCCACCCTTTATTTTACAAAGTGTAGTAGTAGGTGCAAACCAGTGAAGTTATTTGTCCAAGCTCACAAATGTAACTACGTGTAAGAAGGAGAATTCAAACCGAGTTTCTCCCATTCCAAATTCAGCACTCTTTCCACAAGATTACATTGCTTCCCCAAGACAACCTAGTTATGAAGTAACAGAACTAGGATTAGAACCCATTTCCTCTGATTCCAAATTCAGGGCTCTTTCTACTTTAGATGGAAACTTGTCAGTTAACTAACCAGCTCAATGTCTTTAAAGAGGTCGTGGGTAATTTGCTTTTTTTTTCCCATCAGGCATTATAATCTTAGAGTCATTTATTTCTGGCAAGATTACCCTATGCAATAAAATTAAATCATGACTTTCTATGCATCTCTTCCCCATGGTCTCCTCATCCTCTTTCCCTTGTCAAACAACTCTATGAAAATAAACTAAAACCCATACTTCAGGATCATTAACCACAAGAGTAATTTTTTCATAATGACAAAATATCATAACTATAAATTCTGCAGTATCCTACTTTCTTGGAGCAGAGGAGGAGCTGCAGAAGCAGCTTACATTGTGATGGTTATGATGATATAGTAGCTTTCAACATTGTTTCCATCATTCATCTGATAGCTTGATTCAGCTTGGAAGACTGCAATATGAACTATATAAACATTTCTACCACAAATACAGAACTCAGTATTAACTAGGTTGTGGTTGAAGAAATGTTGCAGAAATTCAAGACTCTTCAATGGGTCATTTGTACTCTTGCTGCTTATTGCAGATGCTCTCTAATAGTATTTCACCATTTCTGCATCTAACAGAAAGCACTACATTCTAAGTGAAAGAAAGACTTTTGGTCATATTTTCCTAGCTTGGTTTATCTGGCATGCCAGAGGAATTCTAGTTAACTGAATGTTCTGAGTAAGAGAGAGTGGTCCTTCTTAGAAAATACACACACACACACACACACACACACACACACACACACACATATATATACATATACACACACACACACACACACATATATATATATATATATATATATATATATATAAATATATACAGGCATATATACATACACATGTATATACAGAACCCAAAAATCTAAGAATCAAAAAGGATCTCAACAGCTGTCTATTCCAACCCATTCCTAAAAGGAATCTCCACCATCTCCATAACATATCCAGAAACTTGTATATCAGTATCTTCTTAAAGATCTTCATAAAAAGGGTAAAAAACATCACTTGTACAAAAATATTCATAGCAGCCCTGTTTGTGGTGGCAAAGAATTGGAAATCAAATAAATGTCCTTCAGTTAGGGAATGGCTTAGCAAACTGTGTTATATGTATATCATGGAACACTATTGTTCTAATAGAAACCAGGAGGGCTGGGAATTGAAGGAAGCCTGGAGGGATTTGCATGAACTGATGCTGAAGAGATGAGCAGAATCAGAAAAACACTGTACACCATAACAGCAACATGGGGGTGATAATCAACCTTGATGGACTCCCTCATTCCATCAGGGCAACAATCAGGGACAATTTGGGGCTGTCTGCAGTGGAGATTACCATCTGTATCCAGAGAAAGAACCATGGAGTTTGAACAAAGATCAAGGACTATTTACTTTATAGAAAAAAAAAACTGATATCTTATTATCTGATCTTGTTATCTCTTACACTTTACCTTTGTTCCTTAAGGGTATGCTTTCTCTCTCATCACAATTTAACTTGGATCATTGTATACCATAGAAACAATGTAAATACTGGCAAATTGCCTTCTATGGGGGGTTGGGGGAAGGAAGTAAGACTAGGGGAAAAATTGTAAAACTCAAAATAAATAAAAATCTTTAAGTAAAGATCTTCATAGCAGGGGCTGAACATATCTAGAGGAAGCTCATTCCACTTTGGGTTCTAATTGTAAGCAAGTTTTTCCTGATGTTAAACCTAAATTTATATCTTTGCACCTTTAAACTTATTGCTCCTGGTTCAACCCTTTGGTACCAAACCAAATATGTCTCATCTCTTTCAACAAGATAACTCTTCAAATATGTTCTATAAAGAAAATTGTTATTACCTCATCCCCACCCACACTATCCAAAGTTTTTACTTCTCTGGACTTAAATAACCACCTGTCTATCCATGGTCTCAAGGCCTTTCATTTTATTTTTTGTGTTATTTGGAACACTCTATAATTTCTTAATAACATTCTTAAATTATAATTTCCAGAACCTAACATTAATCCTCAAGATGAGTTCTGACAGAGCAGAAATTATTTAACAATAATGTACATGTCTATTATACTTCAAAGTCCATGAAACATTTTCTCACCCTCCTCCAAAAAGTAAAAAACACCTCAAAAAAACTAGCTACATGAAGTAGATAGTGAAAATACTATACGAAGATGAGGATGGAGTATCATGTGGGAGGAACAGAGTAGATAAGTTTAGATGGGCTGGGGAATGCAGGTGGGGGAATAGTGAGTATTGAGACTGGTTGTGATGGACATTAAAAGCTAAACAGAGAAATTCATATTTGATTGCAGATGCATTAGGGAGTCATTGGAGTATACTGAGTATGGAAGTGACCTGGTCATATCTGTGCTTAAGGTAAATCATTTCAGCATCTCTTTAGAGGACAGATTGACTTTTGAAGTTTGAGAAAGGAGAACAATTTGAGGGCAATGCAACAAAGACAATGAGGATAACTTGGGAAGACTATTTCAACTGAGTAATGAGGTCAGTATTAGATGGCAAATGTTTGACCAGGGAGTGAGAAGTGAGGAAGTATAGGCAACAAGTGTAAATAACTCCCCCCCCCCCCCTCAAGGATTTTGGAAAGGAAGAAAGATAAAGGAAAAACTCTTATGAAGACATTAAGTTACTATTTGTTTGTTTAGAATAGTAGAGATTTGGCCATGTTTGAAGGCAGTGTCCAAGGATTCACCACCTTTTTGGGTGCATGAATTTTTTATAGAAATATATAAGAATGAATGAATACATGACTTAATTAATTAGTGAAAAAACAGTTAATTGTTTAATATGTGTCAACTCTCTTCTTTCCCTGTAACTTTCTGGACTAATACTAATTACAGACTAATACTAGTGAATATAGTATCAATAGGACTCTTATGGAAATAATTGTAAACCTGACTTGCTCATGATTTTAGAACTGAAAAAGGAAGAGAATCATACAGAGACAAGGAATTTAGGTAAGTTGTCAAGAAGAATGCCAATAAGTACTGAGTGAAGTGAAGTGTGGCTAGGGCTTGTCTGAAATAGTAGGCTGTGTTATCTAGCCACAATCACTGATTTTGAGACTGGGGCTAAAAGGCAGAATTCTAGAGATAAAAGGGTTAAAACTCATAGTTTTGGCAGTTGCCAAAGCTGGCAATAATGGCCAAGGAGTAGGACATGATCTCAAGTAGGAAAGTGACTGAGATGCTTCAATGTAGTTATAGAATTTCTGACTGAGGAGATCAAAGAAGGCTATAGGGAGAGAAGAATATTTGAGTTGGGCCTTTTCAGAACTGGTCAGATTTCAACTGGCAGAGAAACAGGAGGAAGGCATTCCAGGAATGGAGAATAATAGATCAGCCAGATTCCTTGATTCCATTCAATTCAGTAAATATTTATTGAGTGCCAACTATGTGCAAAGTCCTGAATAAATAGAATACCTCATTCCACTAAACATATGTTGTGTACTGAAGAAAATAATGCCTGAGAATCCTGTTTGGTTCTGTTCCAAGTTTATTTTGCCATCCCTTTAACAACAGTGACATAACCTACTTAGTGTTACCTTTGGATGCAAACTAAGTATATCTTCTTCCTTGGACTAAGAAGTGGATTCCTTTAGCATTATTTGATTTCTGCAATGCGCCTCCAGTGGCATAAGAAACTTAGATAAGGACAGTATAGAATAGTTCAAATAACAGCTATGGGAATTACATGTACACATTATGGGTTATTATGTTATTTGAATTGTAGGGAGTGACTCAAGTGAATATTGGTATTTGTACAATCTTATTTCCTTTGTATATAGTGATTCTAGTTAATGGGTGCATTTGCGCAATCTTCCTATTTTCCATGGTTTCCCAAGAGAAGAGCAGTAGTGAATCCAATAAAGCAGGCAATAACCTCATATTAATAATGTATGCAGTACTATATATGTCTATTTATAAGGTTCAGAATTGGACTCCAAATGCATTCCTTCTATCCTACCTCAGATGAATGTAAATGGCCCAAACAATGTTATACGTGATTTCTCTTCCAAACTGACAACGTTTTAGCAACACATCCAACACAGGGCACCTTTAAGTAATTCTTCTTCATATCCAGGACATTCAGATATGAGCTCATGAGTTGCATACACAATTGTCAATTCTAGCTGTGGTGATTATTTACCCTACAAACAGGGTGAATGAGACTGAGAAATGGGCTATCCTCTACGTTATCATGTGTAATATGAGAAGTAGTCTTCTCTTGCCAATGCTTTCTTATTACTGAAATCAATAAAGTGCAGCAGCATGATGAGGTGAAAAGGGACTGGATCGGGATATGGGGTGGGAGGTGGGGAGGCAAGATTCTGTTCATATCACAGAAACCAAGTCACAGAATCTAATCCAATCCAGATCTGAAATGAATACTCGTTATTTCTTACCTTGATTGTTCTACTTCTGCTTCTTCAAGGACAGGGAGCCCACAACATAAGACAACATATTCTATTTTTAGATTGCTCAAAATGTTAAGATGTGTTTCCTGCCACTGTGGCTAAATTTTTCACTTGGATAATTCACACTTGGCTCCTAGTTTTGCCCACTGGGCTAAACAGAGCAAATCTAATCCCTACTAGCTTCAGAAACCTTGCTCAAATCACTTGTCAATTCCATATTCAGTAAACACCAGTGACTATCTTCTCCAAGATCAAGTACAAAATCCCCTGTTGCTCAGAGCTCTTGTTGACCTACCCCATCACTACTACCATCTTTAAAATTTTCTTACCCCTTTCTTTCTGTCATGTCTCTGATCCAGGGACCCTTACCTCCTTGCTATTCCATGAACAATACAGTCCATCTCTCAGCTCCAGACATTTTCTGTGGCAGTCCCTCCAAATTCCCCTCACTGGACCCAGATGGATTTTGAGGAGAAAGTGAGTCTAGTGATCCAATTCACATGCATGTCATGGCATCATCTCTCTAATGTCATGTTGCTCTTATAGCATGAATGACAAACAATTTATGTGAGTAGTTGGAGCTACCTCATTGAAATTCATTCTTTCTTCTTTCTTCATCCTTCCTTCTCGTTTCTTTCTTTCTTTCTTTCTTTCTTTCTTTCTTTCTTTCTTCCTTCCTTCCTTCCTTCCTTCCTTCCTTCCTTCTTTCTTCCCTTCCAATGCAGGGAACCATGGGTATAGGGAACACTGAAATCAATTGGAAACAAATTATTAATATTACTATTATTATTATTATCTTATTTTTAGAATTTTTTGCGAGGCAATGGGGTTAAGTGGCTTGCCCAAGGCCACACAGCTAGGTAATTATTGTCTGAGGCCAGATTTGAACTCAGGTACTCCTGACTCCAGGGCTGGTACTCTATTCAGTGCACCACCTAGCTGCCCCAGGAAACAAATTTTGTAAATCCTTTGTTTGCCCTGTTAAAAATCTTGTATCCTTTATCACTCCAGTCTTACCTTAGCCATGATCTCATTAGTAAGGCCAGCTAGATTACACAGGCACAGAAACATCATCTTGAGACCACTCCAGGTCAGAATCTTAAGACCCCCCCCAACCCCTTCCCAAAAAGGCAAATTCTCCAATGCTGGACTTGGACAACTCCCAAGACACAGCCTCTTCCCATGGTCCCTGAAGGGGCATTAAAAGAGATTCTGGAGGATGCTGAGCTCTCTCTTTCATTTTGGGCTTCTGTTTTTATATAGTAGCTGGGTTGAGATTAATTACCAAGCCATGTGGCCCTTTAATCTCTCTTTTTAACTTCTCTGTCATCTTCTTTGTGTTGCACCAACTTCTTAATAAATTTCTATTTTCTTTTTTACACCTGCATTCCTGGGTCAAATAGTAATTCTTCACAGGAAAAACTGAACCCCCTGCAACACTTCCATCCTTCCCTCCTTCCTTCTTTCCTTGCTTCATTTCTTTCTTGGATTTCTCCATATTTTATATGACAATACCTTATATTAATTCTAGCACACATAAAAATACCTACATACATACACAAAGATTCATGTGCTGCAAGAGACCACAACCTATGATATGTATTTAGGGGGATTCATAACAGGCCTCTTTAACTTCCTTCCTCAGTACCCCATCCCTAAATAAGAAACTTAGCTGATTGTTAATACCTAAAATATCAGTCTTAGGTTCATAGTTGAATGGGACTTTTATAGGTAATCAACCACCCTCCTCTCTTTATTTATTAGCAAATTCAGAGGCAAACAAGTTAACTGACTTCCAGGGTCAGATAGCTATAAGAATTGGAGTTAAGATTTGAACTCAGATCTTACACACTTCCACACCACACTTCTATACTCTAAATGAATTAAGTCTCTCAGTTTAAAAGCCTTTGGTCCCTATTAATATACAAATTCTCCTGGGGAGGATAAACCAAGAATTACATAGGATAAAGATAGCATTATAGACCTGAAGCTTAAAAGAACTTCAGAGGCCACAAATCCATTTTATAGCTGAAAAAACTGAGGCCCAAGGAGGTTTGAGGACAAAACTAATGTTACAATGGTTGAATACTCAAACCCAGTATCTCTGGCACCAAATGACATCTTCCATGGTCCTGCTACTAATGTCCCAAACTAGGTTTTCTGTCAATATGGTCAATGGTCTTTTGACTCCACTAGACTGCCTCTCACACAGTCAGCACAGGATCCTGATTTGGTACTACCCTTAGGCAGCTTTATTTGAGGGTGGCTTGATGTCACTGATACTCTTGTTCTGAGTCACGATTAGGATTCCCTTTCTGCTCTGAAATATTATGATCTCTGTATAGGGAGGTTAAACACTAGAACTATTTCCCCATCATATCAAAAGACTTCTCTTGCGACCTGTCAGCTCAACTGAACACATCATTTCCCCACCATGGAAGCCAATTTGGCTCATACAGATAAAGCTGGTGTATCTCACCCTGATCTGTGCCCCACCTCAGCACAGCTCTGATAGTCTGCATGGTCACCTCCCCTTTGATTCTTTGCTGCCTGCATGACTAATATTAAAAGACAGGGCTTACTGTTTTCCTGGTTATTGTTCAAACTGAGAGTTATTTAAACAGGTGATGCCCAGCTCCTCAAGTTCCCACTGCATGATAATGCTGCTTTTATATTAGGAGGCTCCTCACAAATTAGGAATACACTCTTGCTCATAGTTTCAAGTTCTGTATTCTGAATCTGAAGAATGGGACTTTAATGTGCATCACATATAATCAGCAAATGAGTTTTGGTATGGATGACATTCAGACAAATGTTTATTTAGGGTATTTTCCTCTTCCAGGAAAAATGGGCATTTTGCATATCTTAAAAGAGGATTGTGTTTCTTTTTAAATACAATTGCTGTTAGGGACACTAAGTGCCTTGCAAACCACAGATGCTTGATAAATGTTGACTTTAACTAAATTAATGGGATTAAGGGAACAAACATCAAAGGAGTCAATACTAAATTAACATCTCTTGTGTTTTTTTTTTACCTCTCTCTGCAGGGTTTGGAATATCCTTACATCTGGGATACTTGGGCCTTGCCTGCTCACTTTGGCTACAGTAATCTATATTTCTGGATAAGAGCTCTCCCCTGAACTATAGAATCTACAGTCTGGACCATTAATTTACCACTCCTCAGATTAATTTGGTCCTATTATTATCATCCAACTAGATTGCATTCTATTTAAGAAAAATAACTGGCATGGTACATGTCTGTAATCCATTTTATAGCTGAAAAAACTGAGGCCCAAGGAAGTTGAGATTGATGGACCTTTTGAGCTTTGGATTTCTGGACTGCAATAAGTCTAAGCTAATCAAAAGACTATGCTACTCATAGTATCAATATGATGTTATATGATTGTGGGGCTATCTGGTTGTCTATGGAGGAGGTTCTAATCTGTTCAGGTAAGAAGTGGAGTAGATCAAAGCTTCTGGGCAAATGACCAGTGGGATCATGCTTACGAAAGGTCACCTATACTTCTAATATGGTGAATTTCTCTCTTCAAAGTGGGGGGGGGGAGGGAGGAGAGATAGAGGAAAGAGGGGCTAGATAGAGGACTGGGAAAAGAAAGAGGAGATATAAGAGAATGAAAGAGAGAGAGAGAGAGAGAGAGAGAGGAGAAAGAGTAGAAACTCTCCTTGTAGTCTACCACCTTCAATCCCAAGGGAGATAGTAAAATTCCTCATGATACTTAAAATAATCCTTTCAATAGGGGACAGCTAGGTGGCACAGTGGATAGAGCACTACTGGAGTCTGGTGCAAATTTAGTCTCAGACACTTAATAATTACCTAGCCTTGTGACCTTGGGAAAGTCACTTAATCTCATTGCTTTGCAGAAAAACCAAAAGAATTAAACAAATAAAAAAAACCCAGTCCTTTCAAAACAAAAACAAAAAGCAGTCCTTTCATACCATCATATCCAGAGAAAGCAATGAATTTAAATGAATACCAAAACTTATGATCCTCAATTTTTAAAAGTTGTCATGAATTATGGCATTTTTTCTCTCTAATGCTGTCTTTCTTCTGTTTTCATCTAATTATTCTCTCACAATATGATCAAAAGGGATCTACATTTAGCATGATTATAAATGTAGAGCCTATATCAGATTGTTTTCTGTCAGGGGGAGGGAGGAAGGAAGGAAGAGAGGGAGGGAGAAAAATGTAAAATTCAAACCTTGCAAAAAAAACGATTGGTAAAAATTTCCTTTGCATATTGTTGGAAAAGCAAATAAATAAAATATTTTTAAAAAACAGTGCCTTAAGGGCAACTAAGGTAGTGTAGGAGCTGAAAGGGACCTTAGAAGCCAATGAGTCCAAGTTTTTCATTTTATAAATGAGAAAAGTAAGACAAAGAAAGGTTATAGGACTTGTTCAGGGTTATAGGGAGTAAATTTCTGAGGTGGAATTTGAACTCAGTTCTTGCTGAATGATTTAGTATAGGAAGTGGTATTTAGACTGAATTTTAAAGGGATTATAAACTAGGGATTTCATTAGGGGGTTGATAAAGAAGGAAGGCTTTTCAGGCATGGAAGATAGCCTGTGCAAAGAAATGGAGATGGATAGTGAAATGCTATAATATCAAGAACAACAAAGTGGCCATTTTACCATGTTCATGAAAGATAGTAATATAGAAGCAGTGTTGAAAAGAAAGATCATAGATCTAGATGTGGAAGAGATTTTAGAGTATTTAATCCAATGTCTCCATTTTAAAGAGGAAACCAAAGAAATTATATTTCATTCTAGAGAAAAGAAGGACTCATGTGTTAGCAATATCAATTTGACTAAAAAAAAGATCTTGCACAGCTTCTAATAATAAATTATCAGCATTTTAATATCTACAAAGTATTTTATATATGCACTAATTCACCTGAAATGCCTGACTATCCTGAAGAATACGTTCTACAGGTTTTATGGTTTTCATTTTAAAGATGAAGAAACTGACATTTACTGAGGTTATGATTTTTCTCAGTCATACACTCATCTGCAAGTAGGATTTGAACCCAACTCTTTCCTGATAGCAAATCCACTGATCATTCTCATTCATCATGATATTCCACAGCATAGCCCCACTGCCCTATTGCAATGAGATTACATAGAGTTCTTTTAGCTATATTTCAGGTAAAACCATGAATGTCAAGTATAAAGCAATCAAATTCAACAAACACTTATGGAGAACCTACTATATATATATAAGATGCATTCATTCATTATATAAACTCTCAGCACCACTGAGGACCTTTGTCATCTTCCACTGTAAGAGACTGTTGAGGGTCACAGGAAGGTCATTGCATGATTGGGAATGACTTAAATGTCATCTTGCCCAAATACATCAATGGCCTGCTCACCTGGGTCAGCTCTCCAGACCTTCTCATCTGTTCCTTATGTTTTGGCACTCCCTGGAGCACTGTGTGTAAACACTAAGCCAGTGATAGTAACATTGTGTGGGAGTACTAGCCTGAAGAAGTAAACTTTATCACCTGCTGTCCACCAGTACAGAGGCATTGTTTGATTGGCTACTTGGAGAATACCACGTGAACTGGGAGTAAACCAGGGATTAAGGGGATATTTAAGCTCTTGAATTTCTGTGAAATAAATGGAGAACTTGTCATCTTTGTCTCCCACCTTTTCAACATTCGCTTGAGAACTTGACTACAGTTGGACTGAGTCAAGTGAATAGGTTATGAATAAAGTATGTAGTTACCAATAAAGTTAGCAGACAAGCACACAACATTTCACCAAAATAAACAGAATGCGGAGGAGAGAGCAAGATCGAAAGGACTTTTGAGTAGAATACATATAAATCATAGTAGACCAGCTTAATATTCTAAATATACAAGTAATTAAATCTATAACACCATGTCAAGGGGTCTAAGGATTCCTGTTAGTAACTCATGAAAAAAGTGCCCCCATTCCTCACAAACAAAAACAAAAAGCAAGGCAATGATGATATCAATACTTTGAATTTCTCTCTTTCAAAAATTAATGATGAAAGCATGACTATGATTATTGCTTACTTTTTTTCCATGTGCCCTTAGGTAAGCCTCTGGGGCCATGAAGTAAGAGCAAACAACAACATTTATGTACCTATTGTTTAGTTCTGAAATGGCCTGTTCTTCTCCATAGTCAGGCTAAAGCCAGACTAAACAGATAGGTCTGCAGACTAAACAATAAGTCACACATACTGAACAAAAGCATTGTGAGCTGCCTTTATTACTTAGATACCCAGAAGATTTTTTTTTTTTACTGACACTCAAAAGACCTATGAATTTGTGACTCAATTTACAATAAAAAAGTCTCTTCTCCCTTACTAGAACTTAACCTGTCCCACAGTCACCTGGATTATAGCTATAAATACCTTCTATTCAGCTCAGTCACTAAGTGCAGAATGTTGGTGAGACAGAGGATGTCTTTAATACTCTCTCTCTCTCCAGTCCTATCTTACTAATCAACAGGGCCAAATATTCCCCAGTCTCTCTGCTATTAGTTGTGCATATCTTGAGTAGGACAGAGAGAGAGAGAGAAGTGATATCAGAATTTTTAGGGTTGGTCATACAGAAAATTGTCAAGCCAAAGAAGTTGGCCTTTGTTATAAATAGCTCATGAATACTTAGTTCAGAGTGAGTAAAATTTTTTTTTTAAAATTAAGACAGCTTAACACACCTCCCTCATGGTGGGAGAGAAAGGCAAGAAACCCCAGAAATGGAAGGTCTTCTATGCAGTTTGAATGAAAGGCTTTGTTCCTTGCACCTCCCCAACCCCCCCAATCATAGGCTGGGGTCACAAATCTAATTGATACATTGATTCCTATACAGCTCACCTGCCCTGCTCATTGTACCAATGAGCAAGAACAGCTATCTCCTTGAGCATGTGCAAAGGAGAAGGTCAATACTCTAGGTCAAATTAAAAATAGCTGGTGTCATTTTTGATCAGATTGAGGCCACCTGCTGATAAGGCAACAACATAGGCAGAATCCAGTCTTTGTAATATAAACTAACAACCTTCTGGTCACATTCTTGTGGAACCCAAACACCCAGATATTCCTCACTGTCTTTGACATCCATCATTGCTTTCTGTCAGCTCTTTCCAATCCTTTTTCTCCCCTTAGGACATCTCATTCCTACAATCCCTGAACTTTTGGTAGTCAGCTATCCTACTGTCAATGATCTGAAACTATGCATTATTGACATGTGCATTAATCCTGATGGAGGAGAAAGTATTCATTTTTTTTAAATAAAAGAGCTTGTAGGAGCATTGATTTTGAACTGAAAGGGTCCTCAGAAACTATCTAGACCAAGTCCTTCATTTTATAGATTTTTTGAGTCTTAAAAGAGTTTAAAGTGACTAGTCACATAGTTAGAAAGTATCAGGAATATGATTTGAACCCAGAGCTTCTGGATTCTATGTTTAGAACTTTGTTCACTGCTCTCAGAGGAATGTAAGATAAAGGACTAATCTATAATGTTGGAATTATAGGCTTTATAGCGTCTGGGTAGAGGAGTTATTTCTAGGCAAAGGTCAAATTCTTAAACACTTAGGTTTATAGCCTACTACTTGCAAGACCCATCTCTTATGTGCATAGGTTAAAAATGTATTCAAACATTCCCTGAAGCACAACAAACCCTAATACAAATAAGCATTTCCACACACTCATATTACCCATCCAAGCCCTCTGTCTCTCTCTCTCTCTCTCTCTCTCTCTCTCTCTCTCTCTCTCTCTCACACACACACACACACACACACACACACACACACACAAATATGAGCCTCTCACTTAATAATCTCAAGTGCAGAGAAAAGAATAACCTGAAATACTGGACCAATTATGTATTCAGAAAGTGCCTTGTGGCAGCTGAGTCATCAGCACAGGATACATTGAATTCTTTCAGCATGTTAAAGACCACCATGACCCCTATAAGCTTGCCAGCTCAGGTCCCTGAGAAGGATACATGGAGTTAAGACAGCCAATCCATCAGATGCAGTTAGAAATCCAGCCTTTACAGACTTGAAGGTCTCAAGTGCTTTTTCTCAATATCAAGGTGCCAGCATTGCTACAGTTTAGGGGATAAATAGTCAAGTTCTGAGGAGACAATGGGATCTTATGGAAGAAAGGAGTCCAGAAGCATGATCAGCCTCCAGGGATTTTTGTTTTTTTCTAACAAGTCCTTAAATGCTAAGTATCTTTCAATTTCCAAATCGTCAAAACAAAGTTAACCAAATTTACCACTTCCCTCTTCACTAAGATAATTCCTCAGAAAAAAAAAAGATGAAGCTAGTCTTCAGGTCCCCTCCATCTATTCTTTTCCCCTTCCTTGTGGTACCTCATTCCTCTCACCTCAAGAATCAAGTGCTCCCTTGGTGAGGGCCATCAATAGGAAGGGCCAACTAGGGCTTTGCCCTAGGGCACCAACTTTCAGGAGCTCTGACAACATTTGCAATTCTTTAGCAACTGGAATGGAATGTTGTGCCTAGTTATCAAGAAAAATTAGTTAAAATGAGCTACCAGATGGAAAACTGGGGTGAATTCCTGTATTTTAGCTTGATCCCTCTTTTCACCCTCCCCCCAAACTCAGAGTATGATTTCTGTCACTTATTCCAGGTATTCTTTCTGATAATTGGCCTAGGGACAAAAATGGTTAATTGTAGCTCTACTCCCATCTCTCTTTCCCCCCTCCACTCATTAAAATTCATTCTCAGGCAATTATGTCAAGTTACATATACTCACATTTTTAATGGAATAAGTCCATATATTTTCTACTATTTTCTGATTAGAAAATGCTTTCTAAATATTATTTTCTTTGATCCCCTCTACCTGCAAAGCAGATAAAGAAAGTATCATTTACTCCCATTCTTACAGTTAGGGAAAATGAGACTCAGTGCCATTAAAATCTTCATTCAAGGTCAGTGGCAGAGTGTTAGTAAATGATAGATACAGTATTCTGACCCAAGTCATCTTTTCCAAGTTCAATGATCTTTTCACAGCTTTGTACCCCATCAAAAAAGGGAATAAAATGATATGTTTGGACAAGATGATCTCTAAGTTCTCTTTTATCTATAAAATTCATGATCCTATTGTCCAACAACCTTTAGCCACTCACTAATTATTGGAGCTGGCAGAATTGTCTGCATATCTGAGGCCAGGAACTCAAAGTCAAACTGCCAATATAAAATCAGCCCAGCCCCCTTGAGATCTGCCAGAAGGCAGATTCACCAGGGGAAGCTGAATTTCACATGGTGTTTCTGGAAGTTTATAACCAGAAGTTTATAACAGGGCCACTACTATTTTGCCCATTTGGTCACAAAGCCTAAAATTCAATCAAAAGATTCTTGGAAAGAGCAGAACAATATGCCCTTCTCAGAGAGGGTGTTTCCCATCATTTGTTCAGCAATCCAAACTTCTACTTGACCATTTCCCCCCTCTCCATTTTAAAAAGTTTTGTTATAGTTTTTAAAGGAAATAAACCATTGTTCTTTCTAAGTCTGCTGTTGTTGTCCATATCTTACATATGATATAAGATATCTTTCCCAATTACTAGGCAATCAAAATCACTGTCTTGGATAGGTATAGGAGACAGGAGGATACTCTCCCCACATCTTAATTAGAAAATCAAAATGTGTCGGGGCGGCTAGGGGGCACAGTGGAAAAAGCACTAGCTCTGGAGTCAGGAGTACCTGGTTTCAAATCCGGTCTCAGACACTTAATAATTACCTAGCTGTGTGGCCATAGGCAAGCCACTTAACCCCATTTGCCTTGTCAAAAATCTAAAAAAAAAAAAAAAAAAGGAAAATCAAAATGTAGTTACTCCCTTAGAACAAAATATTGTTGTCCTTCCTAGAGTTGCAGGGATTTCTCTCCTACTTCTTTTGGCAACTCTAGTGTGACCAGACTCCATGCCTACCCCCACCTAATAGAATTAGCTTCTCCCTTAGTACTAAATAGTAATCAAATATTGGTCTACTTAACTTTGCAGATTAACATTGTGTCTATTATCCTACATGGTCCTTACAACAACTCTGAGAGAGGTAAGTAGGACAGGGAAGAGTAGAGATACAATAATTCAATTTTCCAAGCACTTATTAATGATCTGTATATGTCAGGAACTTTCTTAGTCCTTACTCCAGGGGATGTTGAGACAAAAATGAGAAAAAAAATTTGCTCTCAAAGCACTTTAATTCTCCAGAAGGTTACTACCCCTATATTACTCATAAAACTAAAAGTCTAAGTGATTTGACTAGGGTTACACAGGGAGTATGCATCAAAGGCAACACTTGAACTCATGTTCTATGGTTCCAGTCATAACCTTTTACATTGAGCCATACCTAAAGACAGGAGAGGAGCTTTATTCTTTCTATATTTAATAAGATCATGATACTATTATAAACATATGAATGGGATTTGAGTGAGGGGATGCTGTGCCAAGTCACCAACCTCACTTTTACCTCCAGGGCTATCTGGTTCATGGCCAGATATATCAGGATGACTGAAGATGTCCTTGGATGTGAAGCAATGAGTGTTAAGTGACTTTCCCAAGTTATCTAGTAAGTGTCAAGTATCTAAAGTTGGATTGGAACTCCAATCTCTTGACTCCAAGGCCAGTGCTCTATCCATTGCCCCATCTTAGTACAGCATCCCCTCACTCAAATCCACAATCCAATTCATGTGCTTACCCTAAGATTATGATAGTGTGTTTAATACAGAAACACACACACACACACACACACACACACACACACACACACACTAACTTTTTATGTTCTAAGTTTCCATAATTTCATCTATATAGGTATACCCTTAAACCATGCAAATTGGAATCATTTTAGGTAGCAGGTGGCCTTCATAATATGAAAAAGCTGAGCATTAAAAAAGTTGTCATCTCATGGTGAGCCTTTCTGAATTCTTTAGTTTATAGTAAAGGTGATGGACATATAGTTGGCCATAGGGGTCTTGGCTCAAAACTTTTCTAGGTTAGTAGAACATATCAGAACTTCAATTCATCCAGCATGACTTTTAAGAAGTGGAGGTTACTGAGAATTTTCAGTGTTCTTGAAAACATTGAAGAGAAAAAAATGCCTGGACTCAATATTACAGGATTTAATGATGGAAACTGCCCTGATATCATGGAATCAGGGGGAAAAATAGTTATTTGAAAGAATACATTGATTCCCTCCTGAAAGAAATCCTAAAATGAAAACACCAAGGAATGTTGTGGCCAAATTCCAGAACTGTCATATGAAAAGAGAAAAATCCTGTATACAGCCAGAAAGAAACAATTTAGAGACAAAGGAGCCACAGTAAGGATTATGCAGGATCAGTCTGCATCAATATTAAGGCATCAAAGGGCCTGGAATGAGATATTCCAAAGAGCAAGGGAGCTTGGAATGCAGTCAAGAATCCACTATCTGGCAAAGCTGAGCCTTCTCTCCCAGGGGAAAAGACAGACATTTAATGAAATGGGAGACTTCCAATATTTCCTGATGAAAAGACCAGAGCTAAAAAGAAAATTTGAACATCAAACAGGAGTCTCAAGAGACACATGAAAAGGTTAAAAAAAGGGAGGGGTAAAGAAAAGAGAAACTGCTATCCAATAAGATGAAACTGGTTGTATCCCCATCTGGGAGAAAGATTCTCATAACTCTTGAGAACTAAAACTCTATTAGAGAGAATATACTTAGCCAGAAGTGATGGACAATTATGACTTTTCTGTGGCTCAGATAGAATGATTGAAAAATAATACCTCCTTAAAAATGGGGACAGTAAGGAGACAGGAGAATGAAAAAGAGTGAATTGTAATATTGTAATAGAGGGAAAGAAGGAAGGAGGTGAGAAGCACTTGAATCTTCCTCTTATCAGACTTGGTTTATAGTTAATTTCCACACACTCAGTTAAGAAACTTATCTTATCTTTCAAGTATTATAAGGGGAAAAGGGGAAGGGGGATAGAGAGGAGGAGAAAAAAGGGAACTAACAGAAGGAAGGGAAGGAAGAAGGGTAAAATAAAAAGGGGAAAGAAAAGGGAGGGGGTGAATATAGGAAGGCAAACACACTGAAGCGGGCAGTATTCAGAAACAAAATACAGGGGGATACTGATACAGTGAAAAAAGGGGAAAATACAAACAGAGGGAAGATAGCATAGAGGGCAATAGTTAGTAATTAAAACTTTGAATGTGAATGGGATTAACTCTCCCTTAAAATGTAAATGAATAGCAGAGTGGATTAAAAACCAGAATCCTACAATATGCTGCTTGCAAGAAACTCATTTGAAGCAGAGATGCATATAGAGGAAAGGTAAAAGGTTGGAGCAAAATATATTTTGCTTCAGCTGAAGTGAAAAAAGTAGGGGTAGCAATCCTTATCCCAGACAAAGCAGACACAAAAATAGATAGCTTTAATAGAGATAAGGAAGGAAACTATATCCTCCTAGAGGGTACCATAGGTAATAAAATAACTTCAATACTAAATAGGTATGCACCCAATGGCATAGCATCCAAATTCTTAGAGGAGAAGTTGAAAGAGCTACAAGGAAGACATAGATAGAAAAACTCTACTAGTGGGAGACCTCAACCCCCCACTCTCATATTTAGATAAATCTAATCATAAAATAAACAAGAAGGAAATTAAGGAGGTAAACGGATTGTTAGAAAACTTAGATATGATAGACTTAAGGAAGAAATTGAATGGGGATAGAAAGAAATATACTTTTTTTCCTGTATTACGTGGCACTTACACAAAAATTGACCATATATTAGGGCATAAAAACCTAATGATCAATTGACAAAAGGCAGAAATATTGAATACATCTTTCTCAGGTCATAATGTAATAAACATCTTATGCAATGTTGGACCAGGGAGATATAGAACCAGAACTAATTGGAAATTAAATAACCTCATTTTAAAAAATGAGTGGATCAAACAACAAATTATCGAAAGAATTAATTGTTTCATCCTAGATAATGACAATAGTGAAACAACATACCAAAATCTATGGGATTCACTCAAGGTGGCTGTCAGTGGTTTTATTATGTCTTTAAATGCTTACAAGAATAAATTAGAGAAAGAAGAAATCAATCAAGTAAATAGGCAACTAAAAAATTAGAGAAAGAACAAATTAAAAAACCCCAATTAAATACAAAATTAGAAATTCTAAAAATTAAAGGAGAAATTAATAAAATTGAAAGTGAAATCCCATTGAATTAATAAATAAAACCAAGACTTGGTTTTATGAAAAAAAAATAAAACTGATAAATCTCTGGTCAACTTGATTAAAAAATGAAAGAAGAAAATCAAATTAATAGTATCATAAATGAAAAAGGTGAGCTCAAGACCAATGAGGAAGAAATTAAAGTAATAATTCCGAATTATTTTACCCAACTCTAAGCCAATAAATTTGATAATCAAAATGAAATGGATGAATATTTACAAAAATATAATTTGCCTAGGTTAAATGAGGAGGAAATTAAATACCTAAACAACCCTATTTCAGAAAAAGAATTTCAACAAGCCACTACTGAATTCCCTAAGAAAAATTCTCCAGGGCCAGAAGGAGTCACAAGAGAATTCTATCAAACATTTAAGGAACAATAGGTTCTAATTCTATGTAAACTCTTTGGAAAAATAGGGGAAGATAGAGCTCTGCCTAACTATTTCTATGAAACCAATATGGTGCTAACACCTAAACCAGGAAGAATTAAAACACAAAAAGAAAATTATAGGCATATCTCCCTGATGAATATAGATGCAAAATTCTTAAATAAAATCTTAGCAAAATGATTACAAGTTATCACTATGACCAAGGAATGCTGAGTTGGTTCAATATTAGGAAAATTGTCAATATAATTAATTATATCAATAACAAACTTATCAGAAATCATATTATCATATCAATAGATGCTGAAAAATCTTTTGACAAAATAGAGCACCCATTCCTACTAAGAACCCTAGAGAGTGTAGGAATTAATGGACTGTTCCTTAGAATAATAAGCAGTACCTGAAGCCATCAACAAACATTATATGCAACAGGAATAGACTAGAAGCATTCCCAGTAAGATCAGGGGTGAAACAAGGATGCTCATTATCACCAGTACTATTCAATATTGTACTAGAAATGTTAGCTTCATCAATAAGAGAAGAAAAAGAAATTGAAGGAATTAGAATTGGAAAGGAAGAGATAAAACTCTCACTCGTTGCAGATGACATGATAGTCTAGCTAGAGAATTCCAAAAAGTCATTCTAAAAAACTACTAGAAATAATTAGCAAGTTTAGCAAAGTCAAGATATAAAATAAACTCTAATAAATCCTCAACATTTCTATATATGACTCGCAAGATACAGCAGAAAGAGCTAGAAAGAGAAATCCCGTTCAAAGTAACCTTAGACATTATAAAATATATGGGAGTCTACATGCCAAGTCAGACTCAAAAATTTTTTGAAAATATTTACAAAACATTTCTTACACAAATATAATCAGATTTAAATAACTAGTCAAACATCTACTGTTCATGGATAGGTTGAGCTAATATAATTAAAATGATAATTCTACCAAAATTAACTAACTGTTTACTTCCCTACCAATCAAAATTCTAAAAAAATTACTTTAATGACTTAGAAAAAGTCTTCAGTAAATTTGTATGGAGAAATAAAAAGTCAAAATTTCCAGGGATTCAATGAAAAAAAGTATAACAGAAGGTGGTTGATCCTTACCAGATCTAAAATTTTATTATAAACCATCAGTCATCAAAACTGTCTGGTATTGCTTAAGAAATAGAGTGGAAGACCAGTTGAATAGACTAAGTGTAATAGCAGGAAATGATTATGGTAATTTGCTGTTTGATGAACCCAAAGAGCCCAGATTGGGATAAAAACTCTTTCTTGGGAAAATTGAAAGTTAGCATGGAAGAAACTTAGTTTAGACCAACACCTCACACTCTATACCAAGATAAGATCAAAATGGATACAGGATCTAGACATAACAAACAATATTAGAAGTAAACTAGAGGATCAAGGGTTAATTTAATTGTCAGAACAATGGAAAGTGAAGCAGGACCAAGGAAGAGATGGAGAACATCATTAAAAACAAAGTAGATAATTTTGATTACATAAATTAAAAAGCTTTTGCACAGAGAAAACTACTGTAACCAAGATCAAAAGAAATGTACTAAATTGGGAAACAATTTTTACAACTATTATTTCTGACAAAGGACTCATTTCTAAAATATACAGAGAACTGAGTCAAATTTTTTAAAAAAGCCATTCCCTAATTGACCAAAGGATTTACAAATGTAATTTACAGATGAGGAAATCAAAGTGATCCACAGTCATATGAAAAATTGCTCTAAATCATTACTTATTAGAGAAATGCAAGTTAAAGCATCTCTGAGCTACCACCCCACACCTCTCGGACTGGCCAATATGACCAGAAAAGACAATGATAAATGTTGGAGTGGATATGAGAAATCTTGGACACTAATTCATTGTTGCTGGAGCTGTGAACTCATCCTACCTTTCTAGAGAGCACTTTGGAATTGCACCCAAAGGGCAACAAAAATGTGCATACTGCTTGATCCAGCAATATCATTTCTGTGTTTATACCCTTGAAGAGATTATGAAAAAGGAGAAAAACATCCCTTGTACAAAAATAGTCATAGCTGCCTTGTTTGTGGTGGCAAAGAATTGGAAATTAAGTAAATGTCCTTTAATTGGGGAATGACTTAACAAACTGGTATATGTATATCATGGAATACCATTGTTCTATTAATAGCCAAGAGGGATGGGAATTTAGGGAAATTTGGAAGGATTTGCATGAATTGATGCTGAGCAGTCCGGGTGCCAGAGAAAGTTCCTACAGATGTGTTCAGTTTATGGAGCCTGGTCAAGGATACTCTTGAACCTGACCATGAAATTACAAAAATCAGTATTGCTCTCTCCCAGCAAAAAAGATTTATAGTTTCCCTAATACTTGGAATTTCTGCCTTAATTGCTATTATAACTTCTGTTGCCTTGGCCTCCACTGCTCTTATTCAAGAAGTGCATACAGCACACACAGTGGATCAGATTACAAAGAATGTTTCCTGAGCCCTAATGTCACAAGAAATTATTGATAGGAAGCTAGAAGCTAAGGTCAATGCTTTAGAAGAGACAGTTCTATATTTAGGGGATCAGTTACTAGATTTGAAAGTTCATCAATCTACTAGGTGTCATTTCCCCCTGAAATCTATCTGTGTTACCCCTCTGTCGTGGAATGCTTCAGCTATTCCCTGGGACAATGTTAAGAACCATGTCCTTGGTATGTGGAATCATTCTGATTTGTCATTAGATTTATCAAAATTACATTCCCAAATATCTGCCTTGTCTTCTGCTCCATTGGCTCTTTTGACTCCCACTGATGTGACTTCCAAATTTTTAACAAACTTGAAGTCTTTTTTTAATTCCCGCAATTTAATAATGTATATTATAGCATCTTTTGGTGTTATATTATCTCTGTTAATCCTCCTTTTTTTTGTCTTCCAGTCCTCTTCAAGATTATAATAAGATGAATTTGAACAGCCCAAGTTGAACTTGCTGCTATTAAATTAAATCTAAAAGGGGGAAATGTTGGGAGCCAGGGTTTCTAAGCTGTTTGACACAGTTGCGGCAAGAAGGCTCAAGGCAGTCACACTGCCTGATGGAACAACATTTCCTTCTTCAATATATATAGGCATTTCATGTATACCCATATTTATGGGTCTATTATTGATTGCAAATCTTACTCATACTAATAGTGGAATGACTATAAAGGAAGGATTTCAGAGAAATTACTTGAATAAAACAGATTGTGAACTCTATCCAAATTTAACAGGACTGCCTCTCCCTGAGACATACAAAAGGCTTCAACATTATGAAATCTTTGGAAGATGCAGCACTGGGAGTTCCAGGGAGACGTCAGAATATATACAGGGAAACCAGATACAAGATGGGTCAGATAGAATTCCAGGGAAATTAACAGTTTTGCCTGCTTTATCATACACAGGAATATATGATAAAGATGAGGAGAGAATAGTTAGTATAGGTGACCAATATGTGAACTCTAACAGCCTTAGTTTATTGGGAAAGAATAAAAGGTCATAGGAACCATAGCATCTACCAACAAGGGCTGACAGGAAAATTGGTTATTGAAGGAGTCAGTGGATGGGTGGACAAACATAACTACACTCACTATAGGTTGTCAAGGGAGCATATTGAAAAACATTACATATGTGGCACAAAAACATAAAAGCATTCCATTAAACAAATTATATCAAAGATTATTATAAGGAAAGTTCTGTTTAATTAATAAATTTACTATGCAGCAACAAACTAGGCAACAGGCAGGTTGAGGTCATCATGGTCTGAGTGGGGACAAGAAAATTAACTACATGATTAATAATCACACTTGTAACCACTACATGATCAAACCTGTAACCATATGAATTATATGATTAATGATGAAAATTGTACACTTTTGTAACCAAGGAAATGATTTTAGTTTGCTTGTTTGATATGATTCTGAGACTATAAAAATAAATCTAAGCAGCTGACAGTCCGTCAACCTGCTCCTGCCTTTACCCACTTGTTGACTCAACTCATTTTGCCGACTCTATCCCTCCTGTCAGGTTCCAAGGACCCCGCGGATCCTGGACCCCCACACTGAGCAAGATGTGCAGAACCAGAAAAACACTGTACATGCTAACAGCAAAATGGGGACGATGATAAACCTTGATGGCCTTGCTCATTCCATCAGTGCAACAATCAGGGTCAATTTGGGGCTATTTGTGATGGAGAATACCATCTGTATCCAGAGAAAGAATTGTGGAGTTTAAACAAAGACTAAAGACTATTCTTTAACTTAAAAAAACCCTGTTATCTTTTTGTGTAATTTGGCTCTCTTATACTTCATTTTTCTTCCTTAAAGGATGATTTCTCTCTCATCAACAATCAAATTAGATCAAGGTATACCATGTAAACAATGTAAAGACTAACAGACTGCCTTCTGTGGCAATGGGGGGAGGGAAACAACATTAGGGGAAAAATGGTAAAAACAAAATAAATAAAATCTTTCTTGAATAAAAAAATAAAGCATCAACTTTGTATCAGGTATGTACTATTTTAGGGTTACAAAGTCAAATATAGTTCAGCCTTTGTTATCAAAGGATCTTCATCCTATTGAGAGAGAAACAGCATATATCTGTATCTGTTAATCCATCCATCAATCTTCTATCTATCCATCATCTATCTATCTATCTATCTATCATCTATCTATCTATCTATCTATCTACCTATCTATCATCTATTTGTCTTTCTATCTATCATACACATACAAGATAAGTATAAGATAATTTTTTATGAAACATTAATAATAAAAGAAATCAAGTGACCCCCTCATAGGGAGTTTGCACTTAAATCAAGCCCTTAAGGGACATAGAGTTTCCAAGAGGCAGCAATAAAAAGAGATCATTTAAGGAGTGGAAGACAAGTCTACATAATCCAGTAAATATTGATTTAATGCCCCTTACTGCTAAGCACTGCAAATACATGAAATACAGAGATAATCCTGGCCCTCCAGGAAGTTAGAATCCAAAGTGGGAAAAAAGAGACAAAAGGAAGTAGGAAAGTGAGGAGTTGGTTGAAGAAGAATGGGAGAAGGGACAGGATTCCAAAGGGACTAGATGTCCCTTTTTGGTAGAAATGACACAAGGCAGGGCAGTAGATGCAAATTGGTGTGATCTGAGTGAGTTTTCTCCTTTTCACAAAGGAAGGCATTACAATACGTTTTATCCTCTGTCCATCAGATCTCCAATCAAGTAAGAGAAGGGATTGAGGAAAGCACTGCCAATCAAAGTTTGAGTCAGCAGTATGGTGGTAATTTAGAAGTGATGGAGTTATCCTGGGAAGGGCATCTTGTTTCATAAGTTGAAAGAAGAAAGAAATAAAGATGAGATGGGGACAGTATAAACTTTATACACATTATTCACTAAGTTCTGAGCTAAGTGTTTTTTAACAAATATTTCATTTGATCCTTCCAACAACTCTAGGAGGTTGTGCTATTGTTTTCCCATGTTAGAGCTTAGGAAATTGAGGAAAATAGGAATTAAGTTTCGTTTTTGAAGGATGGGTAGGATATGGATATGTAGGAAGAAGGCTGAAATGAAACTAGAACATGTAAAAGAAAGTCCAGAATGAGTCAAAGTGGATAAGCCTAGCAAGATTCTGAACAGCAGAATTTTATGTGGAGTAAGGCAGTTTGCTATGCTATGCTTATTTCATACTCAGAGAATGAGGCAGTCAGATGGTAAGTCAGGTTGAAATTCATATTGAGAGATCCAAGACCTATTAGACCAAAAAAAGGAGGGAGATTGATGCCTTTGGAAATAATCACAAACTCTCAGGGGTCAAGGGACCTGTGAATGGGTGCTATCTTTACCAGTAAATAGAGTGGAATAGAAGAATAAATTATACTACTAAACTTATTATAATGGCTATCCCAAGCACTTTACATGGTTACCTCAAGTGATACTTACTAGAACCCTTAAGAGGTAGGAATTATTAAATCTTCTTGTTGCTACATATCAAACTACTTATCAATGAACAAATGAATTGAGGTTGCGACTGAAAATATCTTGCCCAGCAAACTTAAACATAATCCTGAATGATAAAGCATGGATATTTAGTGACTTGTTAGACTCTTTCATGGTTTTGTTCCAGAAAAACCTTAATAAAAATTTTACATATAAGAATGAAGAGGAAATATAAGGTAAACATTCAAAACTTATTACAAATGATTAAACAATGGTGAATTATTTACTATTTCTACATGGAAATGTAAACAACATGTTCAAGATTGTTATCAGTAGCTGTTTAGTTTGAAAGAAAAGATTGTGGTGGGATGGGATTCTTTTAAGTAAAATGGTGTAAGAAAAGATTTTAAAGAGTTATTTTATACAAATGAGATGTGAGAGGAAGAACTGATAAAGGGAAATTAGATGGGAAAGAAGAGCTAGTAGTACTGAAAACCCAATATCATTGAGAATGGGTTGAAGGGGGAAGAATGCATACCTATATACATATATGTGTATGTAAAACCTTTTAAATTCAGAAAGAAAAAAGGGGAGGAGATATGGAGAGTATGAATTAAATGGTAAGGCAATAGAATAAGAGAGTAGATATAGAAGGGTATCTGGGAGGGATTCTTGGAAGGGCAGTAGGTCAAGAAGAGAGCAAGGTAACAAGTAGAAATAAAGTAGAGGAGTGAGGAGGTGTTACTTTATAAAAATGAGAAATAAAAACACACTAAATATTTAGCTATCTATGAATTTGTGTGTGTATCCATATATCTAGGTTTATGTATGCAGGTATGTTTATGTATGCTGATCTAACTATGAGTATATTTATGTATGTGCATGTGTATGTGAATGTGCATGTATGTATAAGTATGTGTATATGTGTGTGTTTGTGTGTATGTATATATTCATGTTTGATTTCAACTGCCTTTGGGTAGAGGGGGTAGGGAGGGTGGCAGGGGAAAAATAAACAGTACATATCAGAGAAAAAACTACAAGGAAACAAAGAAAAAAACATTATTTTGAACATAATGTGTAGCATTTATTTTATTTATTTTTTAAATTAATTTTTATTAAAGATATTATTTGAGTTTTACAATTTTCCACCCGATTTTACTTCCCTCCCCCACCCCCCCCACAGAAAGCCATCTGTCAGTCTTTAGTTTGTTTCCATGTTGTACCTTGATCCAAATTGATGTAATGAGAGAGAAATATCCTTAGGGAAGAGACAAGAATTCTAAGAGGTAACAAGATCAGACAATAAGATATCTGGGTTTTTTTGTAAATTAAAGGGAAATGGGGCTGCTAGGTGGTGTAGTGGATAAAGCACTGGCCCTGGAGTCAGAAGTACCTGGGTTCAAATCCGGTCAGACACTTAATTACCTAGCTGTGTGGCCTTGGGCAAGCCACTTAACCCCATTTGCCTTGCAAAAAATACCTTAAAAAAATAAATAAATAAAAGTAAATTAAAGGGAATAGTCCTTGAATTTTGTTCAAGCTCCGCAGCTCCTTAATTGGATACAGATGGCACTCTCCTTTGCAGACAGCCCCAAATCGCTCCCAATTGTTGCACTGATGGAATGATCAAGTCCTTAAAGGTTGATCATCACTCCCATGTTGCCCATGTTGCTGTTAGGGTATACAGTGTATTTCTGGTTCTGCTCATCTCACTCAGCATCAGTTCATGCAAATACCTCCAGGCTTCCCTGAAATCCCATCCCTCCTGGTTTCTAACAGAACAATAGTATTCCACGACATACACATACCACAGTTTGCTAAGCCATTCGCCAACTGAAGGACATTTACGTGATTCCCAATTTTTGCCACCACAAACTGCTATAAATATTTTTGTACAAGTAATATTTTTACCCTTTTTCTTCATCTCTTCAGGATACAGACCCAGTAGTGGTATTGCTGGGTCAAAAGGTATGCACATTTTTGTTGCCCTTTGGGCATAGTTCCAAATAGCTCTCCAGAAGGGTTGGATGAGTTTTCAGCTCCACCAACAGTGTAATAGTGTCCCAGATTTCCCACAACCCTTCCAAGAATGATCATTATCCTTTCTGGTCATATTGGCCAATCTGAGAGGTGTGAGGTGGTACCTCAGAGAAGCTTTAAATTGCATTTCTCTAAAAATGATTTAGAGCCTTTTTTCATATGGCTATGGATTGCTTTGATCTCCTCATATGTAAATTGCCTTTGCATATCCTTTGACCATTTGTCAATTGGGGAATAGCTTTTTGTTTTAAAAATATGACTCAGTTCTCTGTATGTTTTAGAAATGAGTCCTTTGTCAGAATCATTAGTTGATTTTTTTCATTTTTTCTTTTATATATATTTATTTTTTATTCTCATTTTGTACAAATGTTTTTTTTACATTAATAAAATATTCTTGTTTAAGAGTAAACAAAATACCCCCTCCCCCATAAATATAGACTTTCTTGAGCGATAAAGTAAAGGGGAGAGAAAAAAATTAAAATAAAAAAATAATAGTAATAATTGTAGGTATGGGCAGGTGGCGCAATGGACAAAACACCAGCCCTGGAGCCAAGAGCACCCAAGCCCACATCCAGCCCCGTAGACCCAACAATCACCCAGCTGTGAGACATGCAAGCCACCTGCACCCCACTGCCCTGCAAAAACCAAAAAGAAGAAAAAAAAAGACCCAAAATAAAATAAAATACTAATAATAGTTAGAGATGGCTGGGTGGCAGACAGAGCATTGGCCCTTGAGCCAGGAGCACCCAGGTCCAAATACAGCTTCAGACATCCAAACATCACCCTGCTATGCTGCCCCAAGCAGGCCACCCAGCCCCATTTGCCTTGCACCCCTCCCTCAAATAATAATAATAATAATAATAATAATAATAATAATAATAATAAAATGTGCTTCAGTCTTTGTTCCAACACCAACAACTCTGTCATGGGTGGATCACGTTCTTTATGGTAAGTCCATCGCAAACGTTACTTCCATATTTTTCCAACACTGCCATTGCTGATCACAACTCCTTTCTTATTTCTCTACTACCATGTGCTATATTTTCTCTTTCCTTTCACTCTGACTCTTCTGTAGGGTAGCTGAGTAGCCCAGCAGACAGATACCTGGTCCTGGAGCCAAGAGGCACTGAGCCCCCATAACACCCCTTAGGCCTAGCATCAATCTGGTCTTATGGTCCTGGACAGGCATTCCAATCCCAGCCCCTTGCAAGAAGTAAAAAAGAAAATGTGTTACATCTGACAACTCTCCCCACCCATGGTCGATCCTTTCCTCCTTTATTCACATCCCCACCCCTTCCCCCTGTAAGTCCTCCTTCTTACTGCAGATGTCTATACCCCATTGAGTACATATGCTGTTTCCTCTCCTAGCCACCTCTGATGAGAGCAAAGGTTCCTTCATTCCCCCTTGCCTCCACCCTTCCATATCACTGCAATGGCTCATTGTAATAAAGAAAAATCTTATTATATGAAATATCTTGGCCTATTCCCCCTCTCCTTTTTCTTTCTCCCATTACATTTCCCTTTTTTTTTTCTATTTACTCCATTTTTACACCATATTTTATCTTCGAATTCAGCTTTCTCCTGTGCTTCAACTATAAAAGCTCCCTCTACCTGCACTATTAACTGATAAGGTTCATATGAGTATTATCAGTGTCATTTTTCTATGCAAGAATACATGCAGTTCATCATCATTAAGTCACTCATATTTTCCCCTTCTCCTCCACTCTCTATGCTTCACCTGAGTCCTATATCTGAAGATCGAACCTTCTGTTCAGCTCTGGTCATTCCAACAGGAACATTTGAAATTTCCCTGGTTCATTGAAAGTCCATCTTTTTCCCTGCAGGAGGACATTCAGCCTTGCTGGGTAGTTCATTCGTGGCTGCATTCTAATATCTTTTGCCTTCTGGTATATTAAGCCCTACGAGCTTCCAATGTAGTTGCTACTAAGTCTTGTGTGATCCTGACTGCAGCATCATGGTATTTGAATTGTGTCCTTCTGGCTGCTTGCAATATTTTCTCTTTGACTTGGGAGTTCTGGAACTTGGCTATAATATTCCTATGGGTTGGTTTTTGGGATTTCTTTCTCAGGGGGATCAGTGGATTCTCTCCATTTCTATTTTGCCCTCTGCTTCTAGAATATCAGGGCAATTTCCCTGTAGTAATTCTTTGAAAATGATGTCAAGGATCTTTTCCTGATCATGAATTTCAGGTATTCCAATGATTTTTAAATTATCTTTCCTAAGTCTGTTTTCCATATCAGTTGTTTTTTCAATGAGATATTTCACATTTTCCTTCTAATTTTTTCATTTTTTTGGTTTTGAAGTATTGATTCCTGATTTCTGGTAAATTCATCAATCTCCTTGAATTCTATTCTTTGTCTAAGGATTTGTTATCTTCAGAGAGTTTTCTTATCTCTTTTTCCATGTAGCCATTTTTGTTTTTTAAAGCATTCTTCTCCTCCATAACTTTTTGAACTGTTTTATCCATTTGACTTAAGCTGGTTTTTAGCATGCTATTTTCTTCAGCATTTTTTTTGGATTTTCTTGACTAAGCTGCTGACTTCATTTTCATCTTTTCCCTACATCTCTCTCCTTTCTCTTCTCATTTTTTCTTCTAACTCCCTCATTTGATTTCCAAAGTCTTTTTTGAACTCTGTCATAGCCTGAGCCCAATTTCTGTTTTTCTTGGAGTCTTTAGATGCAGGAGCTTGTGCTTCCTCATCTTCAGACTCAGTATTTTGATCCTTCTTGGGCTCATTTGCAAAATATTTCTCAATGGAGTTCCTCGTATTTCTCTGCTTGCTCATTTTCCAAGCCTTGGCCTGGTTTTGGGGTGCTTCCTGAGCTTTTGGGACACTCCCACAAGGGTCTCAATGTGTGAGGCTCTGTCCTCCCTCTTGGTCTGTGAATGACCATATGCACTCCTCTCTGGCAGAGGTCCCCTGCTGTTCCACCACTTAGTGCCTGGTGCTCCCCAGGGTGTAGCTCTGGAGATCCCTCCACTACTGCAAGCTGGGGCTCCCAGCACCTGGGGGCTGCCTCCAGGAGGCTGCAGTTCTTTTGTTCTGGTGTGCCACCCCTCTGATGGGCCACCCCTCCGACCCCAGGAAGCAGAGCCTTTCTGCTCTTTTCCAGGTTACCTTGAGTAGGAGATCTCCCTCACTGGGTCCCTCTGTGGGTTCTGTCTCTCGAAAGTTTAGTTAGAGTCCTTAGTTTAAAAGTTTTATCAGAGAGCTCCTAAGACTTGATCCTTACTTGTTGCCATCTTGACTCCACCTCCATAATCATTAGTTGTAAAGATTGTTTACCAATTTACTACATTTCTTTTGATCTTGGTTACAGTGGTTTTATCTGTGCAAAAACTTTTTAATTTAATGTAATCAAAATCATCTAATTGGTTTTTTGTGATGTTCTCCAACTCTTCCTTAGTCATAAACTGCTAACCTTTCAATAAATCTGAAAGGTAAACTAGTCCTTTATCTTCTAATTTGCTCATATTATTTTTTTATGCTTGAGTCCTATAATCAATTGGATCTTTTCTTGGTAAAGGGTGTGAGGTTTTGGTCTAATCTAAGTTTCTTCCATACTAACTTCCAATTATTCCAGCAGTTTTTATCTAAGAGGGAGTTTTTATCCCAATGGCTGGACTCTTTGGGTTTATCAAATAGCAGATTATTATAATCATCTCCTGCTTTTACACCTAGTCTATTCCACTCGTCCACCACTCTATTTCTTAGTAAATACCAAACAGTTTTGATGACTGATGCATTATAATATAATTTTAGATCAGGTAGGGCTAAGCCACCTTCTTTTGCACTTTTTTTCATTAAACTCCCAGCAATTCTTCACTTTTTATTTATCCATATGAATTTGCTTACAATTTTTTCTAACTCATTAAAGTAATTTTTTGGAATTTTGATTGGTAGGTCACTAAACAGATAGTTCAGTATTGATAGAATTGTCATTTTTATTATATTAGCTCTACCTATCCATGAGCAGTTGATATTTGCCCAGTTATTTAAATCTGATTTAATTTGTGTGAGAAGTGTTTTATAATTTTTTTCAAAAAGATTCTGAGTCTGTCTTGGCAAATAGACTCCCAAATATTTTATATTGTCTGAGGTTACTTTGAATGGGATTTCTCTTTCTAGTTCTTCCTGCTGTATCTTGATAGACATATATAGAAAAGTTGAGGATTTATGAGGGTTTATTTTATAACCTGCAACTTTGCTAAAATTGCTAATTGTTTCCAGTAGCTTTTTGGATGATTTCTTGGGATTCTGTAGGTCATGTCATCTGCAAAGAGTGAGAGTTTTGTCTCTTCCTTCCCAATTCTAATTCCTTCAATTTCTTTTTCTTCTCTAATTGCTGAAGCTAACATTTCTAATACAATATTGAATATTAGTGGTGATAATTGGGACCCTTGTTTCACCCCTGATCTTATTGGGAACGCCTCTAGCCTCTCCCCATTGAATATAATGGTTGTTCATGGTTTCAGATAGATACTGCTAATTATTTTAAGGAACAGTCCATTTATTCCTACATTCTCTAGTGTTTTTAGTAGGAATGGATGCTGTATTTTTTCAAAAGCTTTTTCAGCATCTATTGATATGATCATATGATTTCTGATAGATTTTTTGTTGATATAATTAAGTATACTAACATTTTTACTAATACTGAACCAACCCTGCATTCTTGGAATGAATCCTTCTTGATCACAATTTATTATCCTGGTGATAACTTGTTTTTACTGTTTTGCTAAGATTTTATTTAAGATTTTTGCATCTATATTCATCAGGGAAATAGGTCTATAATTTTCTTTCTCTGTTTTAACTCTTCCTGGTTTAGTTAACAGCACCATTTTGGTTTCATAGAAAGAGTTAGGCAGAGTTCCATCTTTCCCTGTTTTTCCAAAGAGTTTATATGGAATTGGAACCAATTGTTCTTTAAATGTCTGGTAGAATTCACTTATGAATCCATCAGGCCCTGGAGATATTTTTCTTGGGGAGTTCAATGGTGGCTTGTTGAATTTCTTTTTCTGAGATAGGGTTGTTTAGGTATTTAATCTCTTCTTCATTTAACCTGGGCAACTTATATTTTTGTAAATATTCATCCATTTCACTTAGATTATCAAATTTATTGGCATAGAGTTGGGCAAAATAATTTTAAATCATTATTTTATTTTCCTCCTCATTGGTGATGAGTTCACCTTTTTCATTTATGATACTAGCAATTTGGTTTTCTTCTTTCATTTTTTTAATCAATGTGACCAGGGTTTTATCAATTTTATTGTTTTTTTTCATAATACCAACTTTTGGTTTTATTTATTAATTCAATAGTTTTTTGTTTTTGATTTTATTAATTTCTCCTTTACTTTTTAGAATTTATAATTTGGTATATAATTGGGGATTTTTTTTAGGTTTTTGCAAGGCAAATGGGGTTAAGTGGCTTGCCCAAGGCCACAAAGCTAGGTAATTATTAAATGTATGAGACCAGATTTGAACCCAGGTACTCCTGACTCCAAGGCCGGTGTTTCATCCACTAAGCCACCTTGCTGGCCCTAATTGGGGATTTTTGATTTGTTCTTTCTCTAATTTTTTTAGTTGCATATTTAGTTCATTGATTTCTTCTTTCTCAAATTTATTTACGTAAGCATTTAGAGCTATGAATGAATGAATCCCATAGGTTTTGATATGTTGTTTTATTATTATCATCATATAGAATAAAATGGTTAATTCTTTCTATAATTTGTATTTTGGTCCACTCATTTTTTAAAATGAGGTTATTCAGTTTCCAATTTGTTCTTGGTCTGTATGTCCTTGGCCCAGTATTGCATATAACTTTTATTGCATTGTGATCTGAGAAAGATGTATTCACTATTTCTGCCTTTCTGCAGTTAATCATTAGGTTTTTATGTCCTAATACATGGTCAATTTTTGTATAAATTCCATGTACTGCTGAGAAAAAGGTATATTCCTTTCTATCCCATATCTAATTTTCCTAAAAATCAATTTAACCCCTTAACTTCTTTCTTGTTTATTTTATGATTCAATTTATCTAGATCTGAGAGCAGGACATTGAGGTCTCCCACTAGTAGAGTTTTGCTGTCTATGTCTTCCTGTAGTTCTTTCAGCTTCTCTTCTAAGAATTTGGGTGCTGTCCCACTGGGTGCATATATATTCAGTATTGAAATGACTTTATTGTCTGTGGTACCTTTTAGGAGGATAAAGTTTCCTTCCTTATCTCTTTTAACACTATCTATTTTTGCTGCTGCTTTGTCTGAGATAAGGATTGCTACCCCTGCTATTTTTACTTCAGCTGAAGCAAAACATATTTTGCTCCAACCTTTTACCTTTATATGTGTCTCTCTGCTTCAAATGAGTTTCTTGTAAGCAGCATATTATAGGATTCTGGTTGTTAATCCACTCTGCTATTTGCTTACATTTTAAGGGAGAGTTCTCAAGATTTATGAGAATCTTTTTTTCCCCATGCTGGGATATAGCCAGTTTCAACTTACTGGATAGCAGTTTTTTTTTTTCCTTTTACCACCCCCCCTTTTTTTTACCTTTGCATGTGTCTCTTGAACCTCTTGTTTGATGTCCAAATTTTCTGCTTAGCTCTGGTCTTTTCATCTGAAATTTTTGGAATTCTTCCATTTACTTAAATGTACATCTTTTTCCCTGGAAGAGAAGGCTCAGCTTTCTGGGAAAGTAGATTCTTGGCTGTATTCCAAGCTCCCTTGCTCTTCAAAATATCTCATTCCTGGCCCTTCGATCCCTTAATGTTGATGCAGCCAGGTCCAGCATAATCCTTACTGTGGCTCCTTGATATTTAAATTGTTTCTGTCTGGCTGCTTGCAGAATTTTCTCTTTTATCTGATAATTCTAGAGTTTGCCCACAACATTCCTTGGTGTTTTCATTTTAGGATGTTTATCTGGTGGGGATTGATGTACTCTTTCAATAACTACTTTGCCCTCCCATTCCATGATATCAGGGCAGTTTTCCATAACTAGATCCTGTAATATTAAGTCCAGACTTTTTTTTCCCTCTTCAATGTTTTCAGGAAGTCCTATAATTTTCAGGTTGCCCCTCCTCAATTTATTCTCGAGGTCAGTGGTTTTGTTGATGAGGTATTTTACATTTCTTCTGTTTTTTTCTATTTTTTGATTTTGTTTAACTGACTCTTGCTGTTTCATGGAGTCATTAGTTTCTGTAGACTCCATTTTTTTTGGGGGGGGAGTTTTCTTCATTAACCTTTTGCAGCTCCTTTTCCAATTGGTCAATTCTACTTTTGAAAGAGCTTTCCATTTGAGCAATTGAGGTTTTGAGAGAATTAATTTCTTTTTGCATTTGCTCATTTGAGGATCTGAGAGATTTATTCTCCTTTTGTATTCATCCAATTGTATTTCTAAGGTTTTGTTTTCTTTTTGCAAGGTATTAATTGTCTCTCCCAAATTTTGAAGCTTCTTCCTTATTTCTACAAGGAAGTCTTTCTGTGCTGAAGACCAGATCGTATTCTCCTCAGAGGTTCTAGGTCTCTCTGAGTTAGGGTCTTTGCCTTCCAAGAAATTTTCTATGGATCCACCTTTTCGCTGACTCTTCTTCATTTTGCTAATACCTTGAGTTGGGGAGGGGTTTGTTCAGTTGCTTGGGATTGTGAAAGTCTTTACTCACAGAGTGCAGTTTCTCTGGCTGGCCAGTAGGAGGCGTTGGTTGCTTTCTCTGGACTGTCTGTGACCTTGATTGAGCCCTTCTCCCTTTGCCTGAAGGGAGGAGTTGGAGTTATTGAATTCTTTTGCCTTCAAACAGTGGTGCTCTTTACCCTGGCCTGAGGTCATTCCTCAGCTGGGCTTGTTCTTCTGCTCACACACCTGGGACTGAGGCAAAATTAGTTTGCATTTCTTTGTTCAGGTAAGAGGTCTGAACTGTAATAGGACTCTGAATTCTTCAGACCAGAGGAGCCAAGGCATGGTGTCTGAAGCTCTCCTGCACCGGAACTCTCCCCCTAGCCCTGTCCACAAGCTCCGGGGGGTCAGCACCAACACCAGTGCCTCTACTCCCTAGTTGATTCAAGCCCCTGCCAACTAGCCCCTCCGCTGATCCAACAGGTCCGGCTCTTGGGCCCTCAGACTCCCAGCTCCAACTCAGCTGCTAATATGGCTGATCCGGGGCTGATCCTCCCTCTGAGCCCAGACATACCAGCCTGAATTCATCCAGCTGCTGGTAGAGACAAATGCTGAAGTAGATGTTCTTTCTCCTGGCTTTTCTTTCTGGGTTTTGTGGGTCTGATTTCGGTTAAGAGGTTTTTTTCATGTGATAGATCGGGAAGAAATCAGGAGACTTTAGAACTGTGCCTGTCTTCTCTCAGCCATCTTGGTGGGAAGTTCTAGCATTTATTTTCTAAGGTTTCTTGAAATGCAAATTCATTGGTTTATTTTGTGGATCCTCTAATGTTTTGCTGTGCACATGACAATACGTTTGTACTTGAAAGTTATAATAAAAAAGTATCTTGAAACAATAGGATCAGAAATAATCAAAGAAAATTTATTTTTTATTTTGTTTTTAAGTTTAAAAATCCAAAAACAAATAGCAACCCTGAGTGAAATATAGTTGCCAAATGAAGGAAGGCCAGGTTTTTGAAGTCAGAGCTGGATGCACATTTTTTTTGTTGTGGCCATAGTGGAGGGGAATGCTGTGAAGCAAATGGTAGGCTACCAAACAGAATGTCAGACTCATGATAATTTGATTGCAGCTTGCAGGGAAACACCACATTCCAACACCTCAAACCTTGATGATGCCAAAGAAAAATTGATGAAGATATGGAAACCCTCATCATCAATGTGCCAAAAGAGGACAAGTTTATAATTCTAGGTGACTTAAATTCTAGAATAGGCTCAGTCAATGAGATATGGTAGGTAGTCCTTGGGATCTTTGGAGTTGAAAAAGCAACAGAAATGGATACTTATTACTGTAGACTTGAGCCTCTTATGTGCATTTAGCTAAATGTAAGAAAACTTCCCCAGGGGTACCCTTTCAGCAAACACTGGCATTTAACCTATTACATAATTATGAGAAGTGACAGACAGGATGGGAGAGTGATAAAGACAATGTGTGGCCAGAGTGCTGGACTGATCAATGACTTATCCTTTTAAAGCTAACTATTTGCATTCCAAAAAGCAGCAGCCCCAAGGCAAAATGATTACCACAAGAATAAATGTCACCACATAAGAGCACTTCTCAGACTGGCAACAGTTTGCTTCTAACTTGGAGAGAAAACTGATCTACTGAATCAACACAATTGACAACAGTATAGCAGGAAAAAAAAAGTGGAAAGCTTTCAGAGATTTAGTGTCCGGCACTGCATTTGCTCATCTGAGTCAGAACACTCACAAACATAAAGACTGGTTAGTTGAAAATGATGGGAAAAATCCTAAATGAAAAATGAGAACTGTATACTGTTTACCAGAGGGATAGTTCATCCATCTCTAAAAAGTCAGCTTTAATTCCCTCAAAAGTGAAGAACAAAGTTTAGAGATGCTGTATTCTTGGATAGCTAAGAAGGCAATTGAAATTCAGTTTTATGCTGATAGTAACAATCCAAAGTATTTTTGCAATTCCTTGAAGGTTGTTTGTGGACCTATGGTATGACAATTACAGTGCTTATGGAGCTACATTGATTAGTTTGATTGAGAGATGGACCAAAAACTTCCACTGTCCTCAGACCATCATTGATCAATGGTGAAGTCACAGACCATGGACCTCTGGTTGAAGTCAATCCCTGCAAGTGAAGAAGAGGTTTTAAATGCTTGTAGACTCTTAATTTGCAAAGCAGTGCTTCAATTTACAAAGTGAGAGTTTCAAAGTGTTGGGGGGGGGTCCATTATTCATAAAGCTGGCTGAATTTTCCAGTTTTATGGCAAGAGGAGTTAATCCCTCAGGAGTTCAAGAATGCTTCTATTGTCTATCTCTATAAAGGTCAAGGGACAACACTGTCCTGTGACAATCACAAGGAGAATCTCTTTTTTTGCCAGAGTACTCCTTAATAGACTGATTTTTTTTTCACCTGGAACATGGTCAGCTACTTGTGTGGCTTCAGAAAGTTCTGAGAAAAGTTCAATTAGGTGTTTGCTGCCCCACAAAGGCTAGGAGAAATGTAAGTAGTAGAATAGAAACCTGAATACAGTGTTTGCAGACCTCACCAAAGTCTTTCATACTGTCAGTCACAAGAGTTTATGGAAAATTGTGTCAATATTTAGTTGCTCAGAAAAATTCATTAGTATTGTTCATCAATTTCATGACAGTATGCTTGTCCAGAATCTGGATAATAATGGACAATGCTCTCAGTCTTTAACAGCCACCAATGGAAGGAAACAAGTTCTATTTTTGCTCCCATGTTTTTTTAAGTATGATATTTTCAGTCATGCTGTCAAATGTTAAATGAAGACAAACATAACATCAGCATCAGCTACCACACTGATGGTAGATTCTTCAACTTGAAAAGATGACAAGCCAAGACCAAAGTGGAGGGAGTATTGGTGCCTGATTTTTTTCTTTGCAGGTGATTGTGCACTAAATGCAGTCTCTGAAGCTGAGATGCAATGAAATATGAATTGATTCTAAGCTGCTTGTGCTAATTTTGGCTTAACAATACTAAGAAAACACAGGAGATCCATCAGCCAGCACCATACCATTGATTAAAGGGAGAAGTTTTAAATACTCTGGATAAGTTAATTTACCTTAGCAGTATACTTTCCAAATATATATATATATATATGTATGTATGTATACCTTGACAACAAGATTGACATACACATTGCCAGAGCTAACTCATTTGGGAGACTTCAAAGGAAATTATAAGAGAGAAGAGATTTAAAATTGACTATGAGACTAAAGGTCTGAAAAGTCATTGTGACCTCATTATTGCACACCTGTGAAACATGGACAGCATATCAACACCATGCCAGAAACTGAATCAAACACATTTGAATTGTCTTAGGAAGATTCTGAAGATCAACTGGAAGGGTAAGATACCAGACACTGAGGTCAAATTCTACTACAGAGAGTGCAACTGTAGTAGACTGGTCACATTGTTCAAATGTCAAGTGCATGCTTGCCAAAAAGATTATTTTATAGAGAAGGTACAGAGGGCAAGTGCTCACATGGTGGTCAGAAAAAATGATACAATAACACTCACTTTTGGTATGCTTTTACCAGAGAAGGTGCTAGGCTCTCTGAGCAAAGAAGAATTGAATTATCTCAAAAGAAACATGAGGTGTACACATTTAGAGAATCTGTCCACAAATTTTGCATAGCCTTTTTGTACCTGACCATGGAACATTTTAAGTTTGTATGGGTCTGCTCAGTCATAACTGGACCCACTGCAACTTGCCTCTACTATGATGATGAGATGTCATTCTAAATGCTAAACACCAACCAAGAAATCATAAAAAAATGTAGCTGTAAGTGTTTTAATGTAAATGAAATCTTTCTTTTTATCAGTGACCTCCTTAGGTGATAAGTACATATGGGATAGTAAATGTTTAATATCCAGAAGAAGAAGTACAAACAACATACTATTAAATTTAATCTTTATTAAATTTCTCCATTGCTTTATCAAGCCTAGATAATCAACAAAACAACAAATCAATCCTTGATTTGTAGCATTTGTTAATTTCCAAATTAGAAATTTTCTCTTTGAAAATTAAACAACTGAGTGTTCCAGTTCCATGGTCTCCCAGGGGTATCTCCTAGTCAAAGAGTATGAATGGCTTATTCACTTTATTTTCACAATTCCAAATTGCTTTCCAGAATAATTGTGCTATTTCACAGCTCCACCAACAATGCAATAGTTATACTTTCACTTTCAAATCATATGATGCCATTTTTGTTGCACATGGTTTGAAAAGGAAATCTTTTTCCCTGAAGGAGGATCTGAAAGAAACCAGTTCCCCTATCTCCACCATGAAGAAAAAGGAAGCCAGTTTTGCAGTGAGATTCAGTAACTCCACTACTTCAGTGAATGACTGACAATGTATAAATACCTTACTTGTTAAAGATATCAGATGTTTACCCACATTTCTCCATTGCTCAATACTAGAAATGGAGATGGAAAGTTAGGCTGAATACTCTGGAAGATAATGTTTGGAATAAATCAGTTTTTTTCCCCTCCTGGTTCTTTGTCATCAGCTTTCCCCTAGAGCTGATTACAAAATAGACTATCCAGTTAATAGAAAATTCCCATTTATTGAATCAACCAAGTGTAATCTGATTTCTCTCCTGGCTTGTTCTCAGGGAAAGGTTCCTTATATCCTTTTGATGGGCCAAGGGATAAACAATATCTTCACCTGAAATTTGATTTCTCATTCAGTTTATATTTTGGAATTTAATCTCAAGATAGTTTTGTCTTTAGAGATATATCTTCTGAAAAAAAAATTGAGATGGCAGGAGGAAATAGCTCCAAACTTTGCTTTGTCCCTTTTCTGACTCTCCAATATTCTGAAAGATCAGAAGTTCTGAATATATTTATTTTCCTGCAGTATTCATGGTCCAATGAGCAGCACTTGTTCTCTCTTGTTCTTCATGCTCCTCTTCCTCCTCCTCTTTTTCCTTCTCCTTCTCCTCCTCCTCCTCCCTCTCTCTGTCTCTTTCCTTCTGTCTCTCCCCTCCCTTCCTACTTCCTTCTTTCATATTCTAGCACACTCAAGGTTGCATCCAAATTTACTAAATTATCATCAGGCAAGTGGGTGGCAGTGAACCTGAGCCTGTCAAGTCAACTGGAGCAAATTGGTATTGTGCTGGAGCAAAGTGAAGACCTAACAAGCAATCCCAGGAAGTTTGGGGACAGCTGAGGCAGATACGTGGTTTATATTTCCAGAGACATTTAATGTCAGTGTCAGTGGGATCAGCATAAGCAACATATACCCTCCACTTCAACTCTACACTGGTTGACATTTTCCTCCCTTTAAAATTGGCAGCCTGAGCTGGGGAAAACCTAAATTTAACCTCCAGAGAATATGCCACATGACATTTGGGGGCCTTACATGTTCAGCTTAAGACTTTGAAAGCTAATTTAGCCATGTGCCTCTTCCATAAGTGACTCAACTGGCAACACCTGAACTTCTGTCACTTGTTAGCGGCCATGGTTTCAGTCTGTCTCTTGGGGTTTTATTCCTTAATAACCGTTATCTTAAGCCCCAGAGGATAGCACTAATGAGTATTTGAAAATGCCAGAATCTTGGCACTAGGCACTGATTTTTTTTTTAACTAAATAACACCCATCAGTGTAATGGTCACTCACCAATGGGATGTATTATGCATGACTTTCTGCCTCATTTTCATCTCTCTCCTAAATTCCTTGCTTTCTAAGAGCAAGCAATTAAGCAGCTTCCATGCCAAATCTTAATTAATTTTCTATTTTTCTTCCAAAACTTTGGAATAAAATACCATTGAAACAATTCAGAGAAAAAAAAAACAATCATTGCACCATGAAGTTAACAATGATGTAAGAGTTAGTGTTGGAAATATCCCTTAGAGTAAACTAAATATAAATCATAAATTCCCCTTTTTTTCTTCAAACTATGCCCTTCAGTAAATGGCATAGCATTATCAGCTCCAGAAACTTTGTTGTTAGGAACTTGAATGAACCATAATGAATCTTAAACTTCACCAATCTCATTTTATTGATTGTTCAGTCAAATTTCTCTCTTCCTGACATTAACACCAGCAGTCAAGTCAGTCAAACTAAGATGGAGGAAGTAATTGATATTCCCATCTTCCCTTTCATGCATAGTCAAAAATTAAATGAGTTGATATGTGGCTGTCTCACCAATAGTGCCTGAGTCAGTCACTCACAAGGAATAACCAGCTGTCTCAGGTCTTTGATTTCATTTTCAAAGTTCATTCAGACTTTGTATTCCTAAATCAGCAAAGTGAAAGCAGAAATGTGTTGGCCTGAAACCATTTTCCTGCAGAGTTGATGACTTGGTGTTCATGTTTCCTACCATCAAATTTCTCCACTTGTCAGAGAATATCCTATTGCTATCAGGGTTGGGGAGGAGGGAGAATAACTTTTCCATTTCAAACTGGTTTTCTTTCCATTTGTCAAACCTTTCTTGACAGCAATGCAAGTCTAAATCCTGAGCTTTTAATCCAGAATGCAGTAAGGGCTCTTTTTTTTCATTGCTAACTGCAAAGTGAATAGATCTCTTGTGGAAATAATCTGACTTCCTCCTGGTCTCTTTGTTTCTGGTTTGTAATAGATACACTTGTCTACCAAACATGCTGCAATCTTCCCCCCATGTTCCTAAAGAAAAAGAACTACGTAGGATCATCTGCCTCAACAGTTCCTACTTAACATGTTTTGAGTACAATAAAAAATTAAGTTTTTATTTCTTATTAGATTAAGAAACTTAATTATTTTTCTCTTATGTAGTATAGTAAAAAAGTATCAGGTGTAAACATAAGACCTTGTCTTTGATCCAGGAGACTCTAGCACTTTCTTGGTCTATGATCCAGCCTCAGCTCCATCATCTTAAAAATACAGACAATAATACTTTTCCTACTAATCTCACTGGGCTATTGTGAGAAAAAACTAAATATAAGACTATATAACATAGATGACATAGATGAAAGTGTTTTATAATTGTAAAACCATTATGTAAATGTTGACCATTGTTATCCTTACAATTTTTTCTAAAGATAACATCATATATCCTTTTTACACTGTATATCTTTTAATGACCAATAGCTAAAACATTTTAAAATAAAATTTTGACATGAAAATGTTAATATCATTCATCTGGCAGTCCTGTCTGGAACAGAGCTTTATTGTTTTTGGATTTTTCATTGTCCAATTTCATTAATAATATAATTTGATTTGATTTTTGATTCAATTCAACAAACACTTTTTCAAACTCCCATGATTTATAAATTTTTCATATTAGATGCCAGGGAATATAGAATGATGTGACACATTTTATTTTCAAAGATCTTATACTCTGATATAGAAAAGAACACACACACACACACACACACACACATACACACATACCTTAGACCAAAAGGAAAAATGTGGAAAAGGGGCTATAAAAATATGAGGAGGGAAAGATCTTCTTTTTTAGGTTTTTACAAGACAAATGGAGTTAAGTGGCTTGCCCAAGGCCACACAACTAGGCAAGTATTAAGTTTCTGAGGTCACATTTGAACTCAGGTCTCCTGACTCCAGGGCTAGTACTCTATCCACTGCCCCACCTAGCCACCCTGGGAAAGAACTTTTAAGACCAGGGACCAAGGATGGGTCAGAGAAAACAGAGAAAGCCTCATAGAGGAGATAGTACCCAAATTGGGTCTTGAAAGAAGACTGGGACTTAAATAGCATGGTTCAATGGAAAGAAGGACGTCACAGAGTCAAAGAGATCTAGAATTGAGTCCTGCCTCAAATAATTGCTGGCTATATGATCCTGGTAAAGTCAATAATTTTTTTTTTTATCCTTAGCTATTCACTTGAAAAAAAGAGGTTAGGAACAAATGATATCTCTACAATTCTGTTGTTGTTTCTCTTTCATTCTCAAAGAAGATCGTGACATCAAGGAAGTGATACCATGACATGTACATGAATTGAATTGGAGTGAAGGGATACCATGCTATGCCAAGCTTCACTTTCTCCTCTGGAGCCATCTAAATCCAGTGACCAGATATAAATCAGGATGCATGCAGATGGTCCTGGATGTGAGGCAATCAGCGTTAAGTGACTTGACTAAGATCACATAGCTGGTAAATGTCAAATGTCTGAGGTTGAATTTGAATTTAGGTCTTCTGGACTGCAGGACAGTACTATATTCACTGTGCCACTTCTTAAGAGATAGAGGAGAAACGTCTATTCTAGAAAAGAAACAATTAGCAATGTCATGGAAAAAGATGATGTGAAAACAAGGGTTGGAGTCTAGTCCAGTTTGACTATAATGTAAATGAAGGTCAATAGTATGAAATAAAAGTAGAAAGCTTGAAGTAAGGTTATATAAAGTTGTAAATGCCTGCATGAATTATCCCTATGCCATTGTTTTTCCATCTTATTCTAGGAATCAAATCATTAGAAAACCTGCAAGATCAAATGAACCTTGGTACTTACACCTAAGTGCTTTTTATAATCTTACAGCCACCCTATAAGAAAGGTGTTAATATTATACCTACTTTACAGTTGAGGAGACTGAAGCAAAAACCACTATCACAGAACAAGTATCTGAAGCTACATTTGAACTCAGATCTTCCTGACACTAGGTCCACCACTATATCCACTGTACCACCAGTTGTTTTCATAAGACAATTTTCATATGATAATTGTGCTGTATATTTGAAAGAAAAAGTGAATTGTGTATAGTATATTTGCAGCTTCTTATGCAATCATCTTTTTAGCATGCTGTATTACAAAAATATTTCTTATTCTATGAATTAAAATTATTTTTAAAAATTCTTATATTCAGTCTAAGAGATTAATTTCACAATACTTCCAATGAAGTGCACAATTTTAATTGAATTACAATCCTGTATAACCACAAAAACACAAATAAAAAAGTAAAAGGTCATGAAACCCTGGGTTAGATGTTTTCATTTATTAAAAGGGAGGATTTTATGTGGTTGGATTTGGAGTTAAGAAGAAATGTCTGACATTTTTAAAGCATTATAACAGTGTCTAAAGGCATAAGAGATTATCTCAGAACTCACTCATCCCCACTTCAATTTGTTACTTAAAGAGCAAAGGTTGTCTTATCCAGACAATTTCATTAAAGAAACTGGCCACCTTGGTGGAAAAAGTTTCAAGCTTCACATGAAACTTTGTGAGTCTCAAACAACATTAGAAATGAAGGCACTAGACTGGAGATGCCAGAAGCCAGAGGAGGAAAACAATTGAGGCCAAGTAGAAATGGTGACGAGGTAGAATGGCCTTGATATCAAACTCTCACTCCAAGAAAAGCTACTCCCAGGCTTGCTATAAGAGCTGATGTAAAAGGAAAAACGAATTCTGTCTGATGAGGTTAATGTACAACTGCAGGCAGTTCTGAAGACAGAAGCTTCTGGGAAGTAGCTGATTTAAGAGCCTGGCTTTCTTTAATCTACTTTTCATCAATATACATTTGTTCTGGATGGCTAAGAGGATGTTCAAGCCCCCCAAACCATAATCTAAACAAATGAAAACCTCTCCAAAGAACTAGTGCTTTCAGGTAAATTTGGATCTCCAAAATAGCTCTTTTCTTCTTCTTCTTCTTCTTCTTCTTCTTCTTCTTCTTCTTCTTCTTCTTCTTCTTCTTCTTCTTCTTCTTCTTCTTCTTCTTCTTCTTCTTCTTCTTCTTCTTCTTCTTCTGCTTCTGCTTCTGCTTCTGCTTCTGCTTCTGCTTCTGCTTCTGCTTCTCCTTCTTCCTTCTTTTTCTTCTTCTTGTTCTTGTTCTTGTACTTCTTTTTTTCCTCTTCCTTTTTCTCCCATAAAGACTAGACAGGCAAGAATCCCAGTTGGCAATACCTTATTTTAAGCTCAATCCATCAGTAATTCCAGGAATTAATAATGTATTGATATCATGTGCTAGTAGTAACATAAAACTATCTATAAATGTTTAATAAATATTCTGTAATGCTTTGGGAACACATGTTATAAATGATAAATAAATAACAATGCATTCTTTATGAAATATTTATCTACATTGTGGTTATTGTTATGCTATAACTGTTCAAGAAGCCATTACTAACAAAGTGAATGGAGTTATCAGAGTTATAGATATGTTTTGTAAGCCATTTATAATAAAATGTGTAACACTTAAAATAGTGGCATGGAACGCAGTTGTTGACAAATTATAACTGTCTGACATACCATTCTCACTAAGCTGTACTCAGATCTAAATGATCTACAACCATTTAATAAACTTTCATATTGAAAAATATGGCTTGGTTGGTACTAACACATTATAAATTATTGGTAAACTACTTATATATTAATCAGTACCATCATTATCATTGCCAGAGCATTAACTCTGCAAAATGGTTAGATGACAATCTTGAAAAATGTTTTTGTTGGTTTTAATAAGATAATGTGGCCTATGAGTCATCTTCAGTAGGACTTTTTCAGATAGATAATGTAGAAGGTCTCCTATGGATTGAAATATGAAGGCCACCACACAAACTGCTACACACACAAATCCTAGAAAAAAATGAAATCTTTTCTCTCAGTGTCTGGATTTTCCACTATTAGAGTTAGTGAGATTTGGGTTAGGATGTTGTATCCATAAGGTTCTTATAGAAATATATTATTTGAAAAGGGTGACACATGAATACTTGGACAAGCTATTTATTAAAGTTAGTTGATCAGATTAGATAGCTTTTGAGGCAGTTGGGATAAGGAAATTCAAGTATTGAAAGATGCTATTGCAAAGAAAATCCAGAGAATCAGGAACTTTCAGAGGATAGTAGGTCTAAAGTAGATCAGAGGATCATAGGTTTGGGAGGGACCTTAAAAGATCTTTAACCCAAATTGCCATTTTACAAATGAAGAAATTTAGGAAATTTAGTGACTTATCCAAAAGTTGCTCAGGTGAAAATGAGCAGTTTTAGGATTCAAACTGAGTTTATTTTGACTTCAAATCTTGTACTGTGAAATGGATCTCAGGCTATGCACACTTGGTCAAGGATTGGACTGTTTGGTTTACAGTGAATATAAATAGCAATTATTTCTGTTTTGACCAGAAACCCTGAAGGTTTTCCCCACCCAGACTGATTCTTTTGGACTATGCAAAAGAGACTCTCCTTCCTTGTTTTCTTTCTTGCCTGACAATTACTAAGAAACACTTAGAGTTTTTCCCTCCCAGCTTAAATTTTTAAAAGGAGTATTATTTTTGTCCTCTTCCTCATCTCCCTCTTACCTCACCTCTCTCTTAATGATTTAATGGGCATTCACTCAGTCAAAATGTGACCTGGGAAAGACCTAGTTTTAAAATGCCAAGGTCTCCCACTACGTCAAAAGCCATGACTGGAGATCCATGTCTAGACACTGGACCTCATGAAGCTTTTGATTCTGTACAGCACCCTTTTGACTCAAGTTCAATTGACTGACATGTCATGTTATCACCTCTTATTCAAGAATGAAGGACAAAACAACAGTAGCAGCAGCAGCAGCAGTACACTGCAACCCAGTGAAGGGTATTGGATGGCCAGGAAGTAGAAGCAAAAGGTATGAAGGCACAAACTTTCATCATCTTTGCTAATCTGTCAGAACTGGGGAGGTTTCTCTAAAAGCAGTGATTCACCTGGATAATATAATCAAAACAATCAGTATTTAAAAAGTACTTACTATGTGATGGGTTTAGTGCTAAATTTTGAGATTAGGGGAAAAAAAGGGAAAATTAATTCTTGCCTTCAAGGAGTTTACATTCCAAAGGAAAAGCCAACACTCAAATAATTGTTGTTTGTTATTTTCAAAGAGGTGATGTCTTTGCTCTTGGTATGAACTGGATTTAACTGAGACAGAGTTGCCAAAAATCCTCATCCTTACTCTCATCCGGAGTCATATAAGTCCAGTGGCAATTCAGAAGTCAAGACAAATAAAGATGTTCTGAGATTCAGTGGATGACCTCGGAATCAATGATGTCTGATCAAGTTCTAAGAGTTCCATAGTAGTGCCTGTTTCAACCACCTTTATGTTCTTTAGAACAAATTATTTCTATTTACCCACTCCAGTGGAGGAAATCTTCACATGAGTGGGACAGAAATCCCTCTAAGTCACTAAAGGTTTGAGACCTGCTGATTAATTACCCTTATCTTGCTTTTAGCCTTTCTGCCAAAATGGTTTTACCGGGGTGGGGTCGCTGCTCATGCTATAACTTCTTGAAGTCATAGATGAGAATTGGGTGAAGATGGACCAAAAAAGTGAATGAGTAGTCCAAGAAAAGACTCAAGCTCTCAAAGCAAAGGTGATAGTTCTCCCTGAGCACCCCATTCACCCCAATTATGTGATATGAGATATATACAGACTAAATTGGAAACATTATTAGATAAAAAACAAACTCTAGTACTGATAAACCAAAAGGCTTCACTACAAGGTGAAATTTTAGTTGAGACTTGAAAAAAGAAGACAGATGAAAAAAAGAAGATTTCCAGCCATGGGGAATAGTCAGAAAAAACTACATGGTCAAGAAAGGGAGCATTACGTATGATGAATAGTAATGAGCCTTTTAGAATTAAAGAAAGGAATGTAGAATACATGGAGGGGAAATATGGTATAAAAATGCCTTGAAAGATAGGAAGGATGCAGGTTATGAAGGGTTTTAAAAGTATGAAATGGGATTTTATATTTGATCCTGAAGGTATTAGGAAACAACTAGAGCTTAGTGAGTACAGAAGTTATATACTAAGACCTGTACTTTAGGAGGATCACTTTGATAGCTAAGTGAATAATGGATTGGATACAGTGATACCTAAGACAGAGACCAATCAGCAGACTATTATAATAATCAAGGTATGAAGTAATAAAGTCCTGAACCAAGATGGTGATAGTGTGAGAATGTGGGAAAAGGTGCACATGTAAGAAATGTTGTGAAAGTTGAATCCAGATGACTTGTAAGCAGATTTAATTTGGGAAATAAGAATGAGGAGTCAAGGATAACACTTAGGTTGTGAGTCTTTGTAAATAAGAATATAATGCTGCCTTTGAAGTAATAGGGAAGTATGAAAGAGAGAATTTTTTGTGGAGGGCATGGGAGAGAAGACAAGATAATGAAATCAGTTTGGGATATGTTGATGTCCTCAGGAATCCAGTTCTAGATGTCCAATAGGCAGTTTGAGATATAAAAGTAGACATTAGAAGAGATGTCAGAAGTGTATAAATAAATCTGAGCATTCTGAGCATTATCTGAATAGAGATGATAATTAAAGTCTTGGAAATTGATAAATATCCAGTAAAAGGCATATATATATATATATGTATATATATATATATATACATACATATATATATACATATATATATATGTATGTATATATATATACATACATACATATATATATATATATATATATATATATAGAGAGAGAGAGAGAGAGAGAGAGAGAGAGAGAGAGAGAGAGAGAAGTAGGTTGGGAAGGAGCTACTTCTCCTATTCTACATAAATTAGCTATTTTCACTAACCAAACAAGTTGGTTACTAGTTCTACCCACTCTATTTTCCACTTCCTTTCCACTCCCACTCCCATCCCTATTTTCACCCTTCTTATTTGAAACTGGTTAAAAGTAGTATTACTTAATTTGTAATATCAAAATATAGTCTTTCTCCCATGCCATATGCTGATGTGGATATAATTCTGAATTCCTTATTCTTACAATGGTAAAACATAAAGTCTAAGCATTCCTACCAATCTGGAAAGGCATTATTTATGGGTCTGGTGACAGACTACTTCTTTTGGGGGGATATACCTAGCAGACCTCAGACAGATTGAACACCAGAACTTTTCTACCAATGGTGATTCTTCTGGGCCACAATATTTGGTGCTCCTCATTAAACCATCTATAGAGGCAAGGGAAGGTTTCAGTCTGGTGAAATGAACTGCACCTAACTTATTGTTAGTTCCATAGTCTGCAACTTATTATTGTTATTAAACTGAAACACATGAATAGAAGGATCACCTGAAGTAGAGGTATCAATCATGTGGTCCATGGACCATGGTTGCAAGACATCCATGTGCTTTCCAAACCAGATAACTTTGCTTGCTCTTTATTTTCTTATATGTTTTAGTTTCACTGTCTCATAAGCATGTCAAGCTTATCCTCATTTTCCAGTCTTCATTCTTGCTGTTTATCCTACCTAGAAAAATCTTCTCTCCTTCACATATCCAAATCTTTTTAATATTTTGAATTTTATTCTTCCATGAACTTTTCCCTAACTCTTCCATGACACATTGATATCTTTTCTCCAAAATCTTAAAGCATTGATAATTTGTAAACTAAAAATATTCCTTTAGTGAAATGCTATTTCACATTTTCCTCAAATTATTTCATATCAAAATTGTCTTCTCATCATGATTGTAAGCTGCTTGAATCCAAGAGCTATATTTCTCTATGTTCCCTGAAATGCCAATATAATTCTGGAAACACCACACTTAAAAAAACAGGCATACTCAAGAAGTTGATATTTGATATTAGGGAAAAGTAAAGTCAGAAAAAAAGATTGTGTTATTGCTGTTATTTTCTGATCTAGAGAGTATCTAGTGCAACTCTTCCATTTTGGAGATGGCAAAAATGAACTCAAAAGGTCATGAACTGTTTAGAGGTTATAACTTGCTTAAAAACATAAAAATGACTTGCCCCAAATTAAAAATTATTGTTATACTAAGAAAAATGTGCCAATCATATTCCCTGACAATATTATAAAAGTTCTTTGCTCTGTCTATATTTTCTTCTCTTTTTTTTTTTAGCTTTTGCAAGGCAATGGTAGCTTGCCCAAGGCCACACAGTTAGGTAATTATTAAGTGTCTGAGGCCGGATTTGAACTCAGGTATTCCTGACTCCAGTATACCGCCTAGCCTCCACCTCTATCTATATCTTATATAAATGCTGTAATCTGTTCACTGAATTCTGTAAAATGCCTTTAGTTGATTAATGTTATAATGTTTGTCCTTCATTCTCGAAGAAAACCGTGACATCAATGAGATGACGCCATGACAAGCACATGAATTGGATTTGAGTGAGGGGGTGCTGAGCTAAGTAATCAACCTCACTTTCTTCTCCAGAGTCATCTGAGTCAGGGGCAGCTATGTAGCACAGTGGATAGATAGACCACCGGCCCTGAAGTCAGGAGTACCTGAGTTCAAATCTGGCCTCAGACACTTTACAATTACCTAGCTGTGTGGCCTTGGACAAGCCACTTAACCCCATTGCCTTGCAAAAACTAAAACAAACAAACACAAAAGCAAAAACAAGTCATCTGGGTCCAGTGTTCAGATATGAACCACGACAACTAGAGATGGTCTTGGATGTTAAGCAATCAGGGTTAAGCGTCTTGCCCAAGGTCATACAGTTAGTGAGTATTAAGTATCTGAGGCTGAATTTGAACTCCTGTCCTCCTCTAAGGCCAATACTCTTTCCACTGTACCATCTAGATGCCCTTTCATCTGGGTAATTTTGACATTAAAGTAGAAAAAGTCATATTTGTTCCAAATAATTAACCAAATTATTAAGTTAATTAGGAAATCATATAGGACTTAGAATTTCTATGTAATCCTTTACTTCACCATAAAACTGCATAGTACTCTAGGATTCTGTTAATGGGAAAGTGAGTGAAGAAAGAAAAGAATGAAATGTTGGGAATGATAGTTTTAAAAATAAGAAGGAAGATTTTCTTGCAGACATTATTTGATATAATTCTAAAAAAATCTGGCTACACCAGGAAAAAAGAAATTAAAATAACCAAGAGGTAAAAAGAAGACTAAATTATCTCTGCTTGTAGGTGATATGATGGTTTGTTCATATGATCCCAGAGATTCAATGAAGATATTAACTGAAAGAATTAATAACTTCAGTAAAGTAGCAGGATATGAAATAATCCCTCAAAAATATAAGTTTTTATGTGAATCACTAACAATACTCAGCAGGAAATAATTGAAAAAAGAATTCATACAAAATATTAGCAAAATATATAAAATTTCTGGGAGTAAATCTTCTAAGATATATACATCACTCATTGAATATAGCTATAAAACACTTTTTATTCAGAAAAATAAATAGAGATATATTTGCTGTTCATGACTGGGTCAGATCAATATAGGTTTAAAAATACTATTCAAATTTATTTACAGATTTAATTCAACAGTGATCAATCAATTATGAAGTTCATTTATAGTATGAGATAAAAAATAATAAAGTTCATTTTGTTTTGTTTTTTTGTTTTGTTTTGTTTTTTAGGGTTTTGCAAGGCAAATGGGGTTAAGTGGGTTGCCCAAGGCCACACAGCTAGGTAATTATTAAGTGTCTGAGGTCATATTTGAACTCAGGTCCTCCTGACTCTAGGGCCGGTGCTTTATCCACTTTGCCACCTAGTCACCCCCTCAATAAAGTTCATTTTGGAAAGCAAAAGGTGAAAAGTTTCTAGGGAAATAACAACACAAACAGAAATGAAGGGAATCAAGTTTCACCAGATCTCAAACTATATTATGAAAAAAACTAGTCATTAAAATTCTTTGGCACTATAACTTTATAAGTTGATTTTATGAAATATTTGATAATTAAGACCCAGAAGCAATCAAAAACAAGAGATTAGGTTTCATCAACATATAACCCAAACTACCAAGTAATTGCTACTTATTGTACAAAAACTGAAACAAGGTTTGGCAGAAATTATGTTTATGTCAGCATATCTAATACCATAAAAACCACTAAGTTTCAGATGTAAATATAATCTAAATAAATATAGTCACAATACTATTAAAAATGCAAATGAAATTCAATTATGACTAGGAGAGAAATTCTTTGTCAAATAAGGGATAAGGATAATTACAACAAATATAATAAAAAGCTACATAAACTATGATTAACAACCTTGTTTATGCAAATTTATTGCAACTACAATGAAAGGAAAAATCTAAAAATTAAGGAGAATTGTGATCTTTATGGAAATTATTTACAACAAAGTTCTTATTTCCAAGCTATTGATATATATATATATATATATATATATATATATATATATATATATATATATATATGATATATGTGTATCTCTATGTGAGAGGCAGCTTTCAGAAAAAGAGAAAGGAAATAATATAAGCAATCAACAGCTAAATGAAAGATAGTCAAATAATGAATGATACCAAACATACATATTTTAAAATTCTAAGGTTTTAAGTCATTATATAAGATATAATGGCAATAAATAATTGGCAATAAATGAATTGTTGGAGATACTGTGAAGACACTCTAATATACTGTTGGTGGAACTGTGAAAATTATTCTGGAAAGCAATTTAGATCTATACTTGAAAAGCCACTAAACATTACATTTCCTTTAATCCAACAATACTATTATTAGACATATTACCTAGTAGGTCAGAGGAAGAAGGGAAGGTTTATGTAGGAAAATATTACTGGCAGTACTTATAACATTAAAGAATTGAAAGCAGAGGGTGTTTATTGGTTGAAAAAACTGAATAAATTTTAGTGTATGAATGCAATGGAATACAATTTATTCCAGAAGGAGAAAATACTAAAGATTCAAGGAAAAGTAGGAAGATTTATTTAAACAATGTGGTAAAGAGAAACAACATATTAATTTACACAACAACTGCAATAAGGTAGAGTAAATAATATTGAAAGCCATAAGAAATCTGATCAAAGCAATTTCCAATCTTAACATCAGAGGAGTGGCTTTGAAATTCTCCTTCCTTCTCTCAGCACAATGATGGGCTATAGATGTGGAATTAGCCATATGCTATAAGATAAAACAAATATATTTATTTCATTTGTTTATCTGCACTTTTTTGTTGCATAGAAGTATTCTTTTGGGGATGGGGAGGACATTGAGAAACTGCAACAATTTTTTAAAGTATCAGTAAAATATATTTTAAAGAGAAAAATATGATAGAAAGCAAAACAGGAAATTACAGAACTGAAGTGAAATTGAAAGCTACAGGAAGCAATAAGTAAGCAATCTATAAATCTCTAAAAGCTTAGAAGGATAACTGCAGTTCTATCTACTTGCTGAAGGAGATTTTCTACCTTTCTTGAATGCAGACTTCATTAACATGTCATTGCTTTTCCAATAATTTTGAACTGACTACGTGCTCCTGGCTGATGTGCTAGGGTGAAGTCCAAGAAAATCTGCCTAAGCAGTATGTTATTCTAGGGTTATGCTGAGCCTGCTGGAGGAGTATTAAATCCAGTTTAGAGTCAAAACTCATAGAACTGGAATAAGGTTGGCAATGGAGCACTACATCTACAATAAGTTTATTTTCCATGGGGATGGTGAATGATAATTCTTTGAACCCAAGTTTATTATATCCTCAAAATACTACTGTTGATAAAGTTAACTCCCCCCCAATCCTTATTTTCAATATCTGAATCCATTAAAAATGATTTAGCAAGGTCTAAAACATATCTGAATTCGATGGTTGGTTCTTCATTGCTTTACCAAGTAAAATCTTTAGCTGTAACTTGGGGTACCCCAGAGGAGACTCAGTAAACAATCTCTATCTCTTTAGCCTGATGTTCACTCTCCAGGGCCAGGTTAACTATGCCTTGAGATTTGCAAGTGGTTACACATCTTTTGGCTTATGTGCCTTGTGGGAACAGTCACTGGCAAATAACAGTTCCTGAAGGACTATTTCAAGGACTTTTGCCAATATTATAATGTAAGAAAGTGGACATTCCATCAACATTAAAATGGCATGTCCCACAAAATTTTAAACTGACTGCTCCACCTCCACCCAGCAGTCAAGCTTCTATTATCATTTGGCATTTGTGTGGAAAGAAGATTTGAGAGAGCTTCCTTTACTATTGTTTCATGAGTTCATTCAGTGAGGAAAATCAAATAAGGTAAATACCATAAGGTATATTGAATTATTACTACCATTCTTATTCAAGCTGCCAAAAATCATTTAGAATGACTAAAAAGCCTGAGCCCCCTTTCTATTGTTAATTAAAAAAATAAAGCCTTACATTCCTTGTGTCTCCTATTTTATATTGTAAAGTGATGAAGAATTAAAAAAATTGTTAGATAACAGGTGACAAATTGCAATCTGATGGGCCAACATGAACCTATAAAAATGTTATCAAGATGATATTAAAGAGTCTATTCCTTAGTTATCATTCAGGCAGGAAATTGGAGCTATTCTTGCTGAGATATCTCACATTTGGATATTTTTCATTTAGATAATGCTATTTAAAGCATAACTAGATTACTAATAATTTTTTCATAACAAGGATTTTCTGTTTTTTCCTACATGCCTAAGACCATGCCTGGTACCCAACAGGTGATTAATAAACATTTACTGATTAATTGATTATATATCTGTGCTTATATTTCAGAATTTCCTTATCTCAGTTTTTGGGGAAAAATTTGTTTTTCCTGTCATTTGCCTAAGATGTTTCTCCTATACTGCTGATATTTGTTACAAAGAGAGGCTGAGGGGTGGCTAGGTAGTGCAGTGGATAGAGCACTGGCCCTGGAATCAGGAGTACCTGAGTTCAAATCTAGCTTCAGACACTTAATAATTACCTAGCTGTGTGGCCTTGGGCAAGCCACTTAACCCCATTGCTTTCCAAAAATCTAAAAAAAAGAGAGGCTGAAAACAATGTAAGGAAGAGAGAAAAAATTTTCCTCAGTACACCCTGCCCATAGCCCACTTTTCATACCCTTCCTTGCTCAGTGGAAGGTCTCCACTCTCAGGTACCCATTGCCATCATTCTTGCTCTACCCTCTCCCATGGAAACTTGCTTTCATTCCATGATCATACTGAAAATGAACTAATACAAATTTTGTATACTTGTATGAATGAGCTTAGAATTTTAAAGTTTTACTTCTCTCAGGGACATTTGAATGTCAGTCTTCTATGATATAAATCTATGAAGTATTTTGGTCTGTGTGTGTTTGTGTGTGTGAGAGAGAGAGAGAGAGAGAGAGAGAGAGAGAGAGAGAGAGAGAGAGAGAGAGAGAGAGGAACAAAAGGAGGGAGGAAAAAGAATGAAAGAGATAGATATACCTACACTGCTTTATCAATCTGGCCATGTATTATAGGGTTATATAGCTAGTCTAGTAAGAGTGAGAGGCCAGATTTGGATTCAGGAAAATGAGTCTTCTTGATCCCAAGCCTTGGAACAGTTAGGTGGTACAGTAGAAAAGGCACCAGTTCTGAAGTCAGGAGGATTTGTGTTCAAATCTGACCTCAGACACTTGACACTTGTTATTTGTATGAACTTGGACAAATCACTAACCCCTCATCCAGGGACAGATCCAGTGATACTGATTTATATCTGGTCAGTGGGCCCAGATGGGTCTAGAAGAAAAAGTAAGGCTGATTGGTGACAGCACATCATCCACTCACTCAAATCCATTTTGTGTGCATGTTATGCCATCATCACCATGATATAATGGTCTTCTTTTAGAAAGAAGGACAAAAAAAATCATCAATCATCTATTTCTTCCATACCTGGCATATTCTGGAGTCAACTTTATCATCAGTCTTTTCCTTTGAGAGAATTAGAAGATTCTTCTTAAGCCACCATTTATACCAACCAAATTAGGGGATGGGCCAGTGGTAATGTTTACCACACAATGTGGCAGCACACCCAGTAAATACTATATGGATATCTATGATTTGTCTCTGTGTTTATTGCTTTATCTTTGTGTCTGTCTATTATCCATTACATATCACTTAGCAGTAGAATAATAGACTTTTTATGTAGTGCCAAGAAATTACTAGGATTGCAAAGATAGGTTAAAAGAGATCAACAAATATAATAAAGTGTTTGTGGTATTGAAAAGATATGAAACATGTGGTATTGTAAAATGGGGACTCTCAGTTATGATCTCATGCTTTCTCTTTCTCTCTCTCTCTCACTCCTTAGTTGAAGAATTACCATACAGACATGTGGGACTAGACTTTTTTTCTCTGGAGATATCCTCATATGCAAATAAGTTGGACTTGAAGGTTAGGCATTATATAGGCCAGCATTCACAAATAGAATGACTTTAATAAACTGCTGAGGAGATGAGTTTGTATTTTTCTCTTAGAGGTAGGACAATACCTAATTAGTCCTGAATATTGTTGGTTTCCTTTCACAATTCAATCAGACCATGCAGCTTATCTTCATTATGTTGATGAGAATCAACTGAATTTCAAGTTTTATTCCCCATTAGAATATGAGTCCCTTAAGAGAAGGGACTTATATGCTTTTCTTTTTGAAGTGCTTAGCAAAATGTTTGTCACCTTGTAGTTGCTTAATAAATAAAGGCCTTTTGACTTAAGTCCTGGAAGACAGCATGGTCATTCAAGGATTTTGGTGGTCAGGGGAAAGACTGAAAAGAATTCATACTCTGCTGAACAGGAAATTTTTTTCAGGGTCTCTTCAATACCTAAATACAGATAATAAACACTATAGTGTAGTCACTATCTACTTTGTATGAATTTCTATGAAGTCTTCCTTGAGTATTTAGTCAGAAATACCTACTTTATAAAAATCAGGAATACTTTATTTATACAATTTATACAATACTTTGTTTATATTTTTTCATTTTTTCTTTTCCTTACTAGACTTTGATGTTGCTCATCCTTCATCTCAAAGAGGACCAATGATATGAGAGTAAGTTCTTGACTTACTAATGAATTAGATTAAAGTGGGACAGAGCTGCACAAAGTCATTCACTTTAGGAAAGGAATGGTGTCCAACTCAACAGTTTTACATCCCACACCACCCAGGTCTATACACAGTGCCTAGCACAAAGCTTTTCACATAATATAGTATGGTCATTTAAATGTTGGAAGTGCTAAATAAGTGCTTTATGAATGAATGGGAAAAGGTAGAGTTTTACATTTGCTACAAATTCTTTCCTCAGAAAAGTAAAATTAGTGAATAGCTCAAATGAAATTGTATGTGCAATTTTTACATTAAACAGAATAATCTTTTAAAGTGTTCAAGTACTTTAGAAATATTTGTGCAGGCTGATATACTAATTACAAGTGATGTTCATCTGTTCCTTAATGTAGGGAAACATTCTAAAGACTTCACCTGTGCCATGTTTTATTAATTTGAATGAGCACAATTACTTGAAAGAAATAAAATAAAATTTTAATTAAGATATTCAATAATTCTAATTTTTCACTATTTTTAGGCTGGCCTGCCCAGAACAAGTCAAAGTAATTTATGTGTAAATTTACAAAAAATTTATGTGTTGAGGAATTGGAGACATGGGATCATATATGTTCCTTGGAGTTGAATCTAAAGTGACAAAATTATCAACTTCATATCATTAGCTAAAAGCAAGATTTCACTCTTTTCTCAGATAAATGTCTCCAAATTTGTAGGTAACTCAATGGAATGACTAGATAATAACACAATCAACTCAAGAGCAAAATCCCAGCATTTTTGAAGAAGGTTGAACATTCAAAGGGAATATTACTGGATAATTTGACTTCTTATATTAAATACTAATATTTACATTATAAAATTAAAACCTGTGCTCCTGCCTCTTTTCCTAAGAAAGAAGATGGAGGGCATATGATATGTAAGTATTTATAAATACATGTCATCTTTGTCATAAATATGTATATCTAAAATGGTATTTCCAAGAGGAAATTTGAAATATAGAAGCAAAGAAAAGTATCTTTCTTAAAACAATTAGAAATAAGATGATATGGCAGAATGCTTATGGACCAGATTATTCTGAATAATTTGAAACAATTTAGTTGGCCAGTCAGTATGCATTTATTAAATGCCTTATATGTGCCAGGCACTGTTGTAAGCATGGGAAATGCAAAGGTGCCTACTCTCAAAGAATTCATAAGCTAATAAAGGAGATAATATGAAAATAAAATTTTGTAAATATGATATAGATACAGGATAGACTGGACATAACCAGTAGAAGGAAGAAATTAACACTAAGAGAGATCAGAAAAAGACTAGTTTTAGATCAGAAAATAAAGCTGGGATAGGTATGACTTTTGGACAAGTATCTGATGTCTCAGAATTAAAAATTCCAAGCTGCTTGCCACTGCAAGAGTTTATCTAATTGACAGAAATACTCTCCTAGCCATGTGGTATGGCTCATAATCTGAGCAGATCTAAATTGTGGGTGACCTGCAATGCAATGGAAAGACATATGTTGGGAGTAAGTAAGCTAAAGCATGTTGAATACTGTTGAATTTTGTGCAAGAAATATTGCTAAAGAGAATATTTAGAATATGCATGATTGGAAAAGTGGGTTGGGCATTCATACCAATAGATAAGGGAATGTGGTATATTGAAAAGAGCAATTTTGGATCACACTTGGAATTTCAGACCAGATTCTGTCTTTGCTATTTAGTGATGTTTGACATTAAGAAAGTCATACAACCTCTCTGGATATCAATTGTTTCAACTGTGTAATGAAGTGGTTGAAATAAGGAACCTATAAAGTCTCTTCAAACTCTAAGGGCACCAGAGTGAGGCACAAGTATCTACAATATAGACTATTCTTGCTTTTTGTAAATTCACAGTATGCTAATACAAATTTTTAAAGAAATCCAAATGAAGATTCTGAATGAGGATCTTATTGAGTTGCTAGTTACAATGATTACAGAAGAAGAAAGGCAAGTTTTGGAACCCATAGTCAAACCTAAAAGGTTAATTAGTGAAAGAGTTGGCAGAAACATTTCATTATTTAGGTGAATTTTTTCTTGTAATGATAATATGGATCCAAATTTTTCAAGATTATTAAAAGTTCAAAGACTAGTTGAGAATAATATTGCTTGTTTTAAGGTTATAAAAGAAAAAAAAGATAACCATTGTCCAACATCTCTAAAAAACTTTCTGAAAACATTTGCATTGCCAGACTCTAGTGATAAAGGTTAGGTTCATTTGGTGGGGAAAGGGCAATATCATGAACACTTATGTTATTTATGATTTACATTATTATGCATACTTTATCATTAACTTTTCCTTTCACTTCATATTTCTGGTTATTATCATGGTCCAGTATTTAACATGCCTGCATTTTAGTAAATTTTAAGATGTGTAAAAATCTATTTTATATAGACCTTTGTTATATAGGCTTAGTGAAATTAGTGAGTAGGAACAAAAACACATTATGTAAAAATCAATTGTATATCAAGGTCCACAGAATGGTCCTCTTACCATGAGAACTAGATGTATAGAAAAAGAATCAGCACATTGGATAGTTCTATTAGGAAAGGAGGGTCATGTGATATACTGCAGGAGTTCTCAAACATGTTGGCTTTATTACTCCTTTATACTCTATTTTTTAAAAAAGATTTTTATTTATTTTGAGTTTTACAATTTTCCCCCTAATCTTGGTTCCCTCTCCCCACCCTCACAAAAGGCAGTCTGTTAGTCTTTACATTGTTTCCATGGTATACATCGATCTAAGTTGAATGTGATGAGGAGAAATTGTATCCTTAAGGAAGAAAAATAAAGTATAAGAGAGATAGCAAAATTATAAAATAAGATAATAGTTTTTTTTTTCCTAAATTAAATAGTCTTTGGTCTTTGTTTAGACTCCACAATTGTTTCTCTGGACACAAATAGTAATCTCCATCACAGACAGCCCCAAATTGTCCCTGATTGTTGCACTGATGGAATGAGCAAGTACATTAGGGTTGGTTATCACTCCCATGCCACCATCAGGGTGTACAATATTTCCCTGGTTCTGCTCATCTCACTCAACATCAGTTCATGCAAATCTTTCCATGATTCCCTAAATTCCCATCTCTCCTGGTTTTTTAGTAGAATAATAGTGTTACATGACATACATATACCAGTTTGTTAAGTCATTCCCACTAGTAGAGTTTTTCAGTCTATGTCTTCCTGTAGCTCTTTCAACTTCTCCTCTAAATATTTTGGATGCTATACCATTGGGTGTGTTTTCAGGAAGTCCTATAATTCTCAGGTTGACCCTTCTCAATCAGTTCTTGAAGTTAGTGGTTTTGCTGATGAAGTATTTTACATTTTCTTCTATTTTTTTGATCTTTTCATTTTGTTTAACAAAATCTTCTTGTCTCACCAAGTCATTGATTTCCACAATTCCATTCTTTTTTTTAAGAGAAGAATTTTCTTCATTTACCTTTTGCAGCTCCTTTTTCAATTGGTCAATTTTATTTTTTAAAGAGTTTTCCATTTGCCCAATTGATGGCTTGAGAAAATTATTTTCTTTTTGTATTTATTCAATTATATTTTCCAATGTTTTGTTTTCTTGCTGCAATGTGTTATTTTCTCTTGAGTTTCTTTTCCCAGCTTTTCCAAGTGATTTTTTACTCCTTCCTGATTTCTTCAAGGAAGTCTTTTTTGGGCTGGAGACCAATTCATATTCTCCTCAGGAGTGCTAGATCTCTCTGGGTTAGAATCTGCTTTTTTTTTTTCTAAGTATTTCTCCATGGATCCCCCTTATTATGTTTTTTTTATTTTTCTAGGATGTTGTATTGGGGGGGGACTGGCTCTCAGAGTTTTCTTTTTGAAATTCCTAGAGGGTTTGGTCACTTGGCTTAGTATTTCCAGGGGCCCAGCCAGTAGGGGGTGCTGGTTGCTTTCTTTGGAGTTCTCTCCCAATCCTGGAGGAAGGGAGGAGGGGCAGCAGAGTCTGAGTTGACCTTGAACAATGGGCTGGAAGCCAATCTCCCTTTCAGCTGAGTGGGCTCCTTAGTCCATATCTGTGTTTGAGGGGATGGGGGGAGGGGGGACAGTGGCTACTCTTTGTTCCTGGAAAATTGCTCCAAAAGTAGGGAGTTCTGGTCCCTAACCGAGTTGGAAAATTTTCAGGCTACAGACCTCCCCTCCCCCTGTCCAAAGACTCTGCAGCTGAAGTTGGCTCTCAACCTGCCTCTCACCAAAGTCTCTGAGGCTAACAATGGTCCTTTGGCTCCCTCCCCCCGACCCTTGCTGTCCCTGAGCTGATCCTCTGGTCTCCTCTCCTGGTTCACCCATGGTCCCCTGAGACTGACCTTGTTGGTAGGTGTTCTTCTCCTAGCTTCTTTTTCTGGGATTTTTTTTTATCAAGTTTCTCTTAAGAGGTTTCTTTCATGTTATTTTTTTTGAGGGGACACAGGGAGTGTCTTCTTTTTGCCATCTTGGCCAGAAATCCTCCTCCTTTAAACTCTTAAAAATCATTGAGGACCCTACAGAGTTTTTGAATATTTGTGTTGTATCTATCATCAGAATATTATAAATTAAAATTGATGCCTTTTATATTTATTGATTTAATTAAAATAATAACATACCCATTAAAAGTTAGCATAAATATCATAATTTTATTTAGGAAAAATTATATTTTCCAAAGTAAAAAAAAAAACTACTGAGAAGAGTGGTATTTATTTTTATTTTCTGACTCAATAAAAGACATTTGAATTCTCATATTTGCTTCCACATTCAATTTATTGTAATACAACTCACACAAATATGTTGTTGGAAAATGGAGGAAGTTTAATAGACTTCTTAGTATTCTTATGGGAAAAAAAGTTTTGACTTTATGGACATTTTGAATGGTTCTCAGGGCTATGCAGAATATACATTGAGAATTGTTGACATAGTGGGAAGATCATTTTAGAGTCTAAGAATTTGATCTCAAATCTTATCTTTATAGCTGCCTGTATACTTTTGGGCAAGTTGCTTAACATCTCTCAGCCTCAATTTTTCTCATCTGTATTAAGTTCCTAGTTTTTAGGGACAGATGGCTTCTAAACTCTCCAGCTTTAAAATAATGTTTATAGAAATACTGAGGCAAGAATCACATAATAAGGTGCCATGGATCGACACATACCTATACCAATGAAAACATAGGTTTGTTAATTTATTGATGTAGAATTATTCATTTTTCTTAAGCTTTGAGTTCAACACTAAACATTTCATAAACACCCAGTTTGCTAGGGAAAAGTTAAGAAGAGAAAAAATTAGAACTTTTAAATTCATTGATAGAATAGTTATTAATTTCATTCCTTTAATGCTTCATGTGTTGCAAAATGCTTTTATCTACATTTATATCAATCAGCTTCATCTCCAACTCTGCAATGTATAGTATAACATTTGACAAAGTAAGAAACTGGGACTCAGATATTTAGTGGCTCATCAAAGGTCATCATATTTGTACAAATTGTCAAAGAACTGGAAGGAGCCCCTAGGATTTTAAACTTCCCAATCAACGTCAATTATATTAAATACCCACTAATAAGTGATATTGTTAAAACTTCAGTAGGGCTTAATTCAAAAAGCAGTTTTTCTCCTCCCCTCTGTCCTTCTTCCATCAAATTACTCCCTACCATTGCCGTTGTTGTCCAGAATTATACCTTGAGATATGTCTTTCCTATCTTGATCCATTCCCAATCCCAATTATTAAGAATATATTTTCAGTTATTGCAATGGGTCATAACATTTTCAAAATATGGCTTTCCCAGAAGGAAGAAGAAAGAAAAACCATTAGTATTGAGAGAGAGAGAGAGAGAGAGAGAGAGAGAGAGAGAGAGAGAGAATGAATTAGTTCATCTTTTAGTTGCCACATTTCATTTTCCATATTAGGCAAAGCCTGACTGCACTATTTAGTGAACTATTAGAAAAGGAAAGATTAGCCCCACAGACACACTGCATTCTTCTTTTGAATCTGAGTTGGAGATGCTTGTTCACTTTCTATCTCTGTCTCTTTCTCTATCTCTCTCCCTCACTCTCTCTCCACACACACACAAATGCACACACAGAGAGAGAGAGAGAGAGAGAGTGAGAGAGTTTATATCACTAGAAGAACTACAGTATGGGGAAGTGGGGGACACAGCAATTATGATTATCTTGGCTTATATTTATTTGTCTCTAGTGACATATTTAATCCAATTCACATCTTGAGGAATGGGACTGATTTTATCTATATGGAAATATGTAGGTGTGTCCCTGGTATAATTTTAGGGCTACAAGAAATATACCCCTGATTCCAGAGTTTTCCCCTTCTGGAATTCTTCATTTCAGACTTTGTCACAAAACCTACAATTTCGCCAATTAAGGATTAGGAGGCTAGTGAATTTGAAGGCTGTCATGTGGAAGAGGGATTAGTCTTGTTCTGCATGGTTACAGATGGCAGAACTTGGAGCAATGAATGGAAGTTACAGGGAGCCAGATCTTATCTCAACATGAGGAAGGACTTTCTGACAATTAGAGCTGTCCAAAAATGGAATGGACAGCTTTCCATACCACATGTGCTGTACACAATGACTACAAGAATATAAATGAAAGAATCATCAAACTCTGAGTAAGTGAAAAACCATCACTGGTTTATAAATAAATGAAAAAGCATGCCACCCTCACCAAGGCAAAGAGGGAGGGATCCAGTAGGTCAAAATTTTATAAACATTGTCAGATCATTCTATCTCTAAAGGAGATGCTTTTTGTTATTATTTTTCTTCCTTATAAGGGGGCTTTCAATTTGGAAGAACATAGGGAGAGGTTGTTGGGGTTTTTTTCCTAGAAATGCTTATGATATAAAGTCAAAAATCCTTTTTTAAAACTGCATTTTTATTGGAGTGAGATACCTTTGTCAAACCTTGTCACTAGAAGGAGAGGCTGGAAGACTACTTTCCTAGAATGATCCATCAATCTATCAAAAAAACAAGTAATTTATTAAGCACCTACTTTGTGTCAGTCCCTATGCGAGGCACTGGGACTTCAAATAGAAATAATAATCCCTAATGAAAAGAAGTTTCCATTTTAAGGAGAATGATGTGAAAGACATTCTTATATGGGGTATCAAGTTGAGAATTTAAGACTTAGAACTGGAAGGAATTTTAGAAGTCATGTAGATCAGTACTTCATTTTATAAATGAGGCAATAGGCCCAGGGAGATTGCATCATAACTATGGTAAGTTGTAGAGAAATAATACAAATCTAGCTGCAGATTCCAATTCAGAATATTTCACCCCATAGCACAATTCTTCATGAGGTCCCTTTCAGGTCCAAATTTCTCCAGCTCTTTAACAATTTAGGAAGATTTAAAAAACATCTTTTATCATCTTATATCAAATAATCATTCATAATACATACTGTTTTTAAATCTACTTAATCAAGCTGTGTCTCTCCCCCACCCCAAACTACATGCTAAGTTTAGCAGCTCTTAGGGAATGGTCGTGAGAAGGGAGAAAAGGAAGAGGTAATTTTAAGCAAAGAATAGGTCATATCATGGATAATGAAGAGTCTAGGTTGCCTGAAGGAAGGTATCATAATTTCAGTGGCATCTGGGAAGTATGATGGGCCAAAGGGAAACCTTTCTTACTTCAACATTTTGCCAAGGGCTAACTCTTTTTTAGGATTGACATATTCCAAGACTCACAATTAGAAAATTTCCTAAATTTATTAACAAAGTGGCCAGGGCTAGGTTGACCTTGAACAAAAAAGTCACATAGGAAATGGGACTCTTAATTGAAGCTATGATATTTTTACTCTCATGGACCTGCCAAGATCCTGTCAATCAGATGTCTTTGATCCAAGTTCTGAAAAGATGTTAAAAAAATATTTAACCAACCATCTACCTCTCTGTGGGTCTTGATATATGGCTATATTGCCATACCATTTTTCTGAGACCAAATCCTATATGAGCCTATATTCAGCTTAAAACTCACTTAATAGTTTAGGGAATAAAGAATCAGAGACCTTCCCATTGTCCTTTATAGGGGAATGAAGAAGTCTCTGAGAGATTACATCAAGGCAGTTATTATACAATACTAAGATATATTCCAGCAGTAACTTTATATTAGCCTTACTGTTCCATTCACCTACCCTCATGATGAAGTTTGAACTTATGCAGTTCCCCTGGCATGTGCTGCACAGGTGAATCTTCTCAGCCATTGGTTCTTATAAATGAAAGTTTTTTTAATCAATAATGATCTCAGCTGGGTACCTGAACTCCTCAGGGTAAACTGTCTCTACAGTTATGAAGAAAAAATTCTTTGACATGGTACGCACCAGAAAAAAGGACAAAGATAGTTGATAGGAGGGATATTAATAAGAGATGTCCATTAGTGTTCCCCAAGTCAAAAAGCTTGGGATTCAGGTTTCAGTGCAGCCTGGGTAAGTCACTTTACCTCTTAAATTTTGGTTACATATTCTATAAAATGGGGATAATAATAATTGCACTGCTACCTTACAGAATTATTGTCATGAAAACATTTTACAAACTAGAATTTAAGTTATTGGAATAGTTTTAAATTGTTTAATTCAGTGGGTGCTATTTACAGATCATGAATTTTAGAGTTGGAAAAGAAACCAAAGTACAATAAATCCAACTCCTTCATTTAAAAAAAATTGAAAAAATATTTGTTTGGAGATATTTTAAATGTCAATTAAGTTCTGTGTTTCATAAACATTTATTGAGCATTAAATATATGCCCGGCACTGTTCTAGACACTGAATACAAAGAAAAGCAAATAATGACCAATGTCCTAAAAGAGCTTCCATTCTAATGAAGGAATTATATAAGTAAAGCCTATTTATAAGTAAACATCTCCCAAAATCTCTGCCTCATCTTTATAAGCTTAGTTTTCTATAAACTGAGTGTAGTTATGACTGAAATATGTGCATTTGAGGATCATTTCTTTATTGATGTCTGTTTTCAGAGGTCAACATCAGTTATAAAGGGAGCAGAGAATGAATTCAAGAGAAAACATGTAACTAATGAAAAGCAGAAGTTTGGGAATTAAAGCAATCACTACTATCAGTCTACTATCAGTCAACTATATGATTCTTTATTTCATATAATTTTCATACTAGAAGGGGCCTTAGAAATTGCAGGCTATTTACCCTCATTTTACTTATGAGTAACCTGATGGAAGTAAATTCCCAAAGATTAGACAATGAGTGGAATGCTGGGACTAGATCCTGTCCCCTAATTTCCATTAGATGTTGAGGAGGCAGGGTGTCAAGTGGGAAGAGGGTTCGATTTGTAGTCAGGAAGATATAGCTTTGAATCTTACTTCATGTACTTAAGAAGTTAGATGGAAAATGTCGAATATTACCTGAGTTCAAATTTTGACTTAAATACTAGCTTGGTGCCCTTGGCAAGTAACTTGACCTCTATTTGTCTCAGTTGTCTCATATGTAAATTGAGAATAAAAATAGCACCTATCTTCTAGGTTCATATGAGGATAAAATGAAATATCTATAGAGCATTTTGAAATCTTAAAGTGTTTACATAAATAAGTCTAGCATTCTCTATACTATACCCCACATTTGACTTCTTGGATCCTTAGGTACAGGGATAACACAAACAGCCTCTTTTGGAAATGTTTGTAAACAGAAGTAGGAAGGAAAGAAGAAAATATAGTAAGCACCTAATAAGTAACTTGCTAAGCTATTAACAAACATTATCGCTTTTGATTCTCACCACTCAAGGAGTTTAAGTGCTTGTATTTATTACCCCTATTTTATAGTTAAGGAAACTGAGACAAACAATGGTGAAATGACTTGAACAAGCTCACATGATTAATAAGTATCTGAGACCAGATTTGAATTCAATTCTTCTTGACTTGAAGCTGAGTGTTCTATTCACTGCTCCATCTTGCTGCTTCATAGATCACAGGATCATGAATTTAAAGTTAGAAGGAACTCCAGAGGCCATATAGCTCTCTCTCTTTTTAGATGAGGTAACTGAAGACCAAGAAAATCAGGTATTTCCCCCAGTGCCACACAGGTAATGTCAGAGTGGGATTTAAACCTTGTTGATTGGATTGCATGTCTACTCTACCACACTGTTGCCTTCTGAATTCACTTCATGATCACTCTCAGAGAACCTGGCCAACTTTTCAGAGATGGAGCAGGGCATTTTGTTATTAGTCTAGAGATGGAATAGGTTCTATTTACACTCCTTAACCCCATTGCCCAAACAGTTAGGCCTATTTCTTTAATGGAGTCATCCTATTGTTTTATACCCATATGATTCTTTGGCATATAGTCCTGAAATTTGAGTCTATTGCCTGAAGAGAAAATACACTGAATGGCATCTCTTTGTGCCTCCCCATTTTATCTATGGGTGCCCAGGAAGTTCCTCCCCTTGGTGTTTACTCCTAAACTATGTAATCATTTAAATAGAATGTGCCTCAAGTAGTGGAAGAAGCCTGGTAGAGCTTTAATGGGTCTGGGCCATTACCAGGTAGGTTTTTTCATTTGGATTCACTGTGATTGGAATAGCAGATAAGTGTAACACACACATAACCACCCTCAGTAAATCTTTTCATGTCTTTGGGCTAAGAGTAAGCTAACTGTATCCTCTCAGAAAGGCAGATAACTGTGTGCCTCTGGAAAATAACCTAATATCAAGGTACCAGCCGTGACTAAAGATTTGTGGAGAAGAAGGGGGAGGGATGCTATGTTTACAGGGATGAACTTCAAATGTATTTATGTAGAGAGTAAATTGAAGAGGAAGAAGCAAAGGGGGCTACACTGGAACTGAGGTAAGAAAGGTTATTTGTCCATGCATAAGCAGTGTCTTTGGGGGAGAAGTATTGGTGGGTATACAGAGCAGCATTCATAATTGCTAAGTGATATTAAATTATATAACAATTAAATTAATAAAGCTTACAATTCTGAGGGCATTTAGTTTACAAAAATATTCCTGGCATCTGCCTCGATTAAAAATGACAGATGATTAGCAAACCCAAAATTTGGTAGGAATCCTTTAGCTAACAAGGTGGAATTAAAATTTACATCTTGTTCCAACATAATGAAGATAATTAAAAAGAGTGATAAAACCCTTTGATTAACCCTCATCTCATGTTGCATAGCATTTTATTATGCAAATCAAACCTCTAACATTGTAAACTTAATACTAGCAAAGATACTGATATAAACATATACTAATTAAAAATTACCCTCAAAATAAAATTAAGCAAAAAAAATGACTTTTGACTGAAATCTGCTTTGGTGTCCTTTTTTTTTAATTGTGGAAATAAAACAAAACTCAGGGCATGTGTCATACTGAGGTAAATTATGCCTTGAATTGCTGAAGGCTAGAGGTTTGGCCCTGCTTGTCTTCCACATTATCTTCTGAATGGCTTGTGCTTTATTGCTTTAATTACCCTCCCTAGCATAATCAAGCAATGTAATGTCAGGAGAAATGATCAAGCCCCACAAAACAAAAGACTGAATCATTCCATTTTGGATTCCCTTTTCATGCCCAGTCCTGATAGTTTCTTGCACAGTTGAAGGTGTAGTCCCAATTTGCATTTTAAACTGAGCCTTCCCCAGGCTACCTCCTTGCTAAGCAGCAGGGGACAAAGACAGAACTAAAGTTGGAAGGCCTCTGGGCAGGTTGTATGGGATGTGTGGCATCCTAGGTGCTCTCTCTGTCTCTGTCTCTGTCTCTCTCTGTCTCTCTGTCTCTGTCTGTGTCTGTGTCTGTCTGTCTGTCTGTCTGTCTCTCTCTCTGCCTCTCTGTATCTGTCTCTCTGTCTCTGTCTCTGTTGCTCTGTCTCTCTACTCCCCCCCCCCCTTTTTCTCTTTCCTTCTCTCTCTCTCTTTTCTCCCTTGGTCTTGCTTCTCCACCCCACCACTGTCTCTTATCTCTCTTCTATTGTGACTACCATATTTCTCTATATATAAGACACACTTTAATTTTGGGGACCAAAATCTGAAAAAAAAGTATTACAAAAAGTTATTGAATTCAAGTTTTATTCATCACAACAGTCAAACAATTCCTCATAACTGTCAAAATTCCCATCCATTAACTTCTCCTCATCTGTGTTTGATGACGAATCATTGTTTTAGGAGAGGCTCTGACTGCTCTGGTCAGTGATTAACTACAAACATTCCCTGGGCAAGACTGGTGTGTGGACCCATGCATAGTCCATTACATTTTATGAACCTGAAGCACCACTTGTGTCCTCCTTTGAAATCAGTCATTTCTTTTTCATCAACAATTCTTCTGGCCTCCTGTTGAACTATCTTTATGGACACAGGAATTCCAATGTCCCTTTGCTCCTTCCATCCATCTCTTAAATCCCCTCTCTAAATCAGGCCATTCTGCTGACTTACTTCTCATGGCCTTCTTCTCCAGTTTTCAGTAGGGTTTCTTCTTCCCATAGCCAGTCTCAGATTGTTTTCTCAGTTAGAGGAGGACCAAACTGACATTCAGCAGCACAATTTCCATTCCCTTTTGCAAACTGGATCACTTTTCACTTGAATTTAGCCCTGGACAAAAATCTTTTCTGAGTCATTTCTGGGCAAAATGTAGCAAAATGTACCCTAATATACTGGTAACAAATATGAATCAATGAGCACAAAGACAAGTGCAAAAAAGTGGGAAATGCAAGTAAAACTACCTACAACCACTGCATAAGACTCTCCCAGTTTTTTGACCCCAAATTTTTCAAAAAAAGGTATGTCTTTTACATGGAGAAATACAGTACTCACCTGGATCCAGTGAAGTCATGGAGACAGATAAAAGGGTAGTAAAGAAAGATTGTATCCCAAACTTATCTGAGTGAATTTTTGTCTACCTGTGATATTGTGGGAAAATTGTTAGTTTTGGAGTCAAAAGTTGTTGTGCAGTCATCTCAGAAAATCTGATGTTTGATGACCTCCTCTGGCGTTTTCTTGACAGTAAAAATGGAGTAGTTTGCTATTCCCTTCTCCAATTCATTGTACAGATGAGGAGACTGAAAGAAATAGGATTTAGTCACTTGCCCAGGGTCACACAACTAGTATGTGTCTGAGACAGCATCTAAACTCAGAAAGTTGAGTTTTCCTGACTCCAGACCCATCACTCAATATACTGCACCTACCTAACTACCATGTCTTTTAGCTCTTCTTTATTTACTATGGGATCTTAGCAAAATATCCTACATTTCTGGGTCTCATTTTCTTCAAATAAAAATAAGGGGATTTGAACTAGATAACCTTTGAAGTTCCTTCTAGCTACATATCAAGAATCCTAAAATGTCAGGTGGTTTATGTTTTGTGTTATTTCAAGAACTACTAAACCAGATTCAGTTTATTCTGAGTATACGAAGTTTTCATTTTCCAAACTTCTACACTGAAATAATTAGTGATGGAACCATAGGACATGCATTCAAATATTACAGTTCTACTATTTGTTATTTCATATTCCTAGGTTTCAGTTCTTTTATTTGCAAAATAAGGAGCTAGATTGCCCTAGAAGAATCATAGCCTACTTTTTCAGTTTTACAATAATGGGAAACTGAGTCAAAGTTGGCTCAAACTCTTACTAACTGTGTGACTTCAGTTAAATCACTTTAACTCAGTCTTTCTTCAGTTTCTTCATCCGTTCTCTTCAAAATAGAGAAGCAAAGAAATGTTTAATGCAAAAATGAGCATTAAAAAGACAAAAGTAGTGAGAATTTAATCAAAATAATAGAGATTAAGAGGCAAGATTACACAGAAGGATTATTCAAGAAAGATCTTAACATCACCCGTTTAATGATGGTGCCATTACTGATCTAGAGCCATTTGTTTTGAATAATGAAGTCAAGTGATCCTTAGAAAACACTGGTCATGATTAGACTAGTGGTGGTGATGGAATTCCAGTCAAGCTATTTAAAATATCCTAAAAGATGATCCTATTAAAGTAATGCAATATGTCAGTCAATTTGAAATCTCAACAGTGGCCACTGGATAGGAAAAGATTAGTTTAAGTCTTAGTCTTAAGAAGAGCAATGCCAAAGAAATCTCAGATTACCACAATTGCAAAAATTGTGCTCATTCCACATGTCAGCAAGGTTATATTTAAGATTCTAGGAGCTAGTATACAGCAATACATCAACCAAGAAATTATCAGAAGAGCAGACTGGTTTTTGAAGAGGTAGAGGAATTAGAGACCAAATTGTCAACATTATCTGGATTATGGGAAAAATACAAGGGAATTAAAGAAAAATAAGCTCTTTTGCTACATTGACTATATGTAAACACAACAAAATGTGACAAATCCCCAAAGGGATGGGAGGACCAGATCATCTTATTTTTCTCTTGAGGAACCTGTCTGAAGGACAAGAAGAAACTATTAGTACCTAAGATGGGAAAAAATGATTGGTTTGCTATGGGAAAGAGGGTATGGCAAGGCTCTACATTGTCACCTTATTTATTTAACTTATATACACAATACTTCATGTAAAATGCTAAGCTGAATGAATCAAAAACTGGAATTAAGGTTCCCAGGAGGAATATCAATAACCTCATATATGCAAGCAATACCACACTGATGGCAGAAAGTAAAGAATTAAGAAGTCTCTTGATAAGGGTTTAAGAGGCAAGTCTAACATTTGATTATTATAAAAAATGTTGGATCTTGGCAACTGGTCCTATCAATTCCTGACAAATAGAGGGAGATGAAATGGAAGCAATGTCAGATTTTATATTTTTGGGCTCAAAGATCATTGTAGACAGTGATTTCAGTCATAAAATGAAAAGATGTTTGCTCCTTCTAAGAAAAGCTATAGCAAATGTGGACAGCATAATAAAAAAATCAGAGACATCACCTGACAACTAAGGTCTATATATAGTCAGAGTCATATAGTTTTTTTCCAGTAGCAATGTTTGGCTTTGAGAATTGGACTATAAAGAAAGCTGAATACTGCAGAATCAACAACTCTTAAATAGTAGGACTGGAGAAGAATTTGGATAACAAATCAGTAAAAACTTGAAGAAATCAATTCATTTCATTCGCTGGAAGGTCACATACTAAAACTGAAGATTAAATATTTTGAGTTCATATTGAGAATGATGTAGAGAACTATGGGAACAGAGAAAATATTATAACTGGAACCAGTTTTGTAATCTTTTTATGTACTGTTAAAATGTTTGAATCCTATAAAAAAGTTCTTAACTAACTCTCACTTTCTTTGTTTTATGAGGGTCTTTAACTAAATCTGTATGTTCTTTTTTCACTCCTTCTGGGGGGCAGAGAATCTGAGTTTTTCACTTGGAACAAATGAATTCTCCTACAGGAAGACACGATTCATTGGGAAAAAACCATGATGTTGGAAAAGATTGAAGGCAAAAGGAAAAGGGAAAGGCAGAGGATGAGATTAATAGATAGTGTCATGGAAACAATAAACATGAACTTGGACAGGCTCTGAGAGTAGTACAGGAAAGAAGGGTCTGGCATGCTAGATGCATGGGTTATAAGGAATCAGATATAACAGAATGACCTAACAAAAACAACAACAAATTAGTTTTAATAAAAGCACCTATTTCCAAGAATTGTTGTGAGAATAAAAAGATATTGTTTTAACTGCTTTGAAAACCTTAAAGAACTACATAAATGACATTATTTTATGTGGTACATTTCAGAATACAACCCTAAGATTTTAGGGTACTTTTGTATGGCGAAATTTTTTTGAATACAAATTTATGACTGTATGATCTAAATAAGGTATGGAAAGTATGGAAGGGTATGCAATAGAAGGTCTTTAACTTCTCTTCATGTTCCAAATCTCTGATCCATGGATTGTGATTTTTCTTAGTGATAGCTAAATATCACTATTATTGATCTAATCATTTAGAGTTAAGCAGTTCTTTTTCTATGGGTCCTCTTTTGAAAATTTTGGAAAGATTACCACTTTATTAAGTTGCCAACATTCCTGGTGTGAATCAGTTCAAATGTGGTGGGATAAGCCTGAGATCCAGGAAGTGCTTGATACAGGAAGAAAGAAGTAGATAAAAAAAATAAATATTAGAGAATCTGTAAGGCAAACTTTAGAGCAAGAAGGCTATTGCTAAAAACTAGCTTTGTCTAAAATGTGGTGAAGCTACCAGTTCCTTTCTAGTAAAGAAATGTCTGTGGTCTCTCTCTTCACCTTTGTGCATGTGTGTATTTGCAGAAAAATAGATGGTGTTAGATAATAGTTGAAGACTCTTACAAATCCCAGTGGCTTGTCAGAAATATCGGATACAGGTTTCCCTGGCAAATCTACAATAACTCATTGACCAAACTACTTGTCTGCTTTTCCTCTTGCTCAAATTCTGTCTCTCAAGCTCATTGCCTTCCATCCCTCTCTATCTCCTCCCAGCCCCCCCCCCAAATTATAGAATTTAACTTAATGCAAAATGATTATTTTTTTCTTTTTTTGTAGCTTAGAAGAGTCTGAACATAAAGCTCTTATCACAGAGCTACAGCTGCAGGAGGAATCCTTTAATCATGGCCTTCCTCCTTGAAGAAGAATATAGATTTATGACCAGACTTGGGTTACTAAGCAAAAAAGAAATATTGCCAGCAGCCACCATACTCCTTCCTATTGGCTGTAAACAGTTTTAATCTGTTTTAGCTGTCATTTTGAAGTCCAGAGATATTAGAGTACAACCTAATTAGGTGGCTGTGGGAAGAAGTACAGTTTATTTTCTTTAAACTGAAGTTGCAGAGGTAAATTTTTCAGGGTTCCTGAGCAAAATAGGGCTGGCTAGCATCTTCCTCTACCTTATTCCTGGCTTTCCCAGTAATCATTCTCCTGAGGACAATTCTAGTAAAATAATTGTTTGGAGCAGAGGATCTCAGGATTCACTGAAGAAATATACTTGGAGAGTAATTCTTCTGAAGCATACCAAAAGAGGAAGTACTGGCCAATGGAAAGAGTATTGAACTAGGAATATTAAAGTTCAGTTATGAATTTGGATGCTTCCTAATTGTATATCCTTGGGCAAATAACTTTAGGTTGTTTTCTTAACTGAAGAAGAATACTAGTTCTTCAAGCTCTAGTTCTGTTACCCTATTTGAGAATACCTATTTGAGAGATACATAAGATACAAAGATAACAATTAGGAGTCCCACCTCCAGGAGCTACATTGTACCAGTACTTGCACCCCCCCCCCCCCAATAATTTAAAGAGAGAGAGTAGACTAACAACTAGAGTGAATCAGGAAAGGAGATTGTGGTTTGCTATATGGGATAAGAGGGACAGGAGAAAATGACAAGAGAGAAAGTTAAATTATAGTTATCTGTTCTAAATTGAGACTTTCTCCATGGTTTTGATATTCCTGGGTCACTATGAGAAATTAAATGGGAATTCTGGGGAAACATGAAGGAAGATGTAGATGGTATGTGAAAAACCAGCAGATAATATAGAGCCTATGACCAAAAACTGAATTCAAACTTTATAATAAATTACTATAAACACCTCAAAAAAGAGAAAGAAAAACAAATCAGGGAAGCTGGGTGGTGCAGTGGGTAGAGCACTGGCCCTGGAGTCAGGAGGTCCTGAGTTCAAATTTGACTTCATACACTTAATGGTTGCTTAACTGTGACCTTGGGTAAGTCACTTAACCTCATTGCTTTAAATAAACAAACAAATAAATAAATAAAATTAAAAATTGGACTTGTTTTCTAGGTAGGGTCAAAAATTTTAATGTGGATTTTCCAGATCCCAGGAGTACTCCAACCCTAACCCTTGCAATATTGAAGGGCTAACTATATTGTTTTTGTATAGAGTACATTCTAAGACAGGTACTTACTTAGCACAGTTATTAGAATGCTATCCCTGGACTCATGAGGAGCTGAGTTCAAATTCAGCCTCAGAAACTAGCTCTGCAATCCTGAGCAACTTATTTAACCCTATTTTGCTTTAGTTTCTTCATTTGTAAAATGAATGGGAGAAGGAAATAACAAACCACTTCATGATCTTTGAAGTGAATAGCCCACATTGGGACATGGAGAGTCAGACACAACTAACTTACTAAACATCACACTCTAAAAGAAAGAAAGCAGGCAAGCATTCTTTTGACACAGAGGAGTCATTTAGCCCATTTAAGGCCAAATCCTGGGGAAAAAATGAAATAAACAAATTTATATATTTTTCTTTTTTAGTTCTTTTTCTGTTCCCTTCTCTGTGCCTCTTCCTCACTGTTAGCATTATGCACAAGAAGTTTCTTGTCCTTATCATAATATGTGGTTGTCCCTAATGGGGTCAGTGTGTACAAAATAGGCAAAACTCATGTCTACTTCCTCACTCTAGCAAAATTTACTCTTCCCATGTTCTATCTCCTCAAGGGTATGTTCTTTGATTAAAGTTAATCTGAAAAATTAATTCAAATCACTGCTAGTTCCTTCCCACTGAGATTATTTTCATTTAACAATGAATGTAACATATAATGCATATGCATATGAAGGATATTATATACACACATTTATCCATATACATTATAAAAATACACACATATATACTATATATACATGTATATATATTCACATATATGTATATATATATATATACATATATATTTGCATATGGTAAATCCTTTAGAATGTCATTTCCCTATGAGAGGGAACCATGTTTGTGTCTTATCTTTGTTCCCCCAACCCTTGGCACAGTACCTAACTCATTGTAAATATTTAAAAATTTTTTTTGACTGATTGCTAAGATGTTAATGACATAAACTGGCTTACTATATTCTAGTTCTCTATTCCTCCCAGTTGGCATTTGGAAATATTCTTATTGCTATCTTCTGTTTCTTATATCCTTCTAGTTATCCCAAGTATATCTTTTCTCTCCCTTCCAGATAGCCATCCTTTGTAGCAAATAATATTTGAGAGAGGAAAAAAAATCAGAAAAATGGCTAAAGAATATGTTAGATGTATGGATATTTATGTATGGATATTTAATATGAGCCACCCACTTCCAGAAAATGGTATGTTTGGGGCATCTTTTCATATCTTTGCAATTTTGTTACATTTACGTTTGATTTTGGGGTGTATAAATGTTCTTTCCCTTTATATTTTTGTGATTATTATGAATACTGTTTGTTGATGCTTTCTTCATTCTGCACAAATTCACATAGATATTTCCTTGCTTTTCTCTAAAGTCATAATACAAAATTTCTTATATCCTAGTTACATTCCATGATGTTTATGGACCACAATTTGTTTATTCATTCCCAATTGATGGGCATATCCTTCTTCTTCAATTCTTAATTGTCATAACAAAAGGCCATTACAAATATTTTGCTTTATATAAATTGTCCCTTTTACCCTTTTATTTATTTATTTTCCAATTATATATAAAGATACTTTTCAACTTTCATCCTTTTGAAAGTTTTTGAGTTCCATATTTTTCTACTCTCCTACTTTCTCATCTTTCTCCCCCATTGCAGCAAATAATCTGATCTAGGTTGTACATTAAAATTGCATTTACCTTATTTCTACATCAGTTAAGCTGTGAGAAAAGAACTAGAACTAAGGGTAAAAACTCATAAGAAAGAAAGAAAAACATAAAAGAAATTTTTTAAAAAGTGAATATATTATGCTTTGTTCTGCTTTCAGAAACATAGTTGTTATTTTTTTTCTGTTTTTCTGGATATGAATGGCATCTTTATTTAACAGGTATCTCCAGACTATCCTTGATCATAGAACTGCTAAAAAGAGTTGCATCAGATCACAGTTGCTCATTTCACAATGCTGCTGTTAGTGTGTATGATGCTAGGGGCATCCCACACAGTATCAGTTCATACAAATCTCTCTTTGCTCTTCTAAGGTCAGAAATCATGCTCATGATTTTTTCCAGAATAATACTATTCCATAGCATTCATATACTGTAGCTTGTTAAGTCATTCCCCAATCAATGTGCATCCCCACAGTCTCCAATTCCCTAACACCACAAAAAAGCTGCCACAATTTTTCCACATATGTAGGGTCTTTTCCTCCCTTATATGATCTCTTTGGCATATAGTCCCAGCAGTGGCACTTCTGGATAAAAAGACTGGCAGTTTATTACCCTTTGAACTTAGATTCAAATTGCTCTCCAAAATGGTTGTATCCATTTACAATTCCACCTAACATTGCATCAGTGACCCAGTTTTCCCAACATGAGTAATTTTCCTCTTATGTCATTTTAGTCAATCTGATAGATGTGAGGTGGTACCTAAAAGGGTCACAATCTGCATTTCTCCAATCAATAATGATTTGGCACCCCCTTCTTCTCTTTTCTTCCCACCCATCCCCGGCTTTTCTGTTGGGTAGAATAAATTTTTAAACCCAGTTTGGAATGTTTTATTCTCTTGGCCAAATCTGTTAAGAGTAAGATTTACATAATGCTTACACCTTCCTTCTTTCCTTCTACTGTATTAGGTTCTTTGTGTACCTTGATGTGGTCTTATTTATCCTCTAATACCAGCATAATCCTTTTTTCTTTTTCTAAGTCCTATTTGTTTTATACCAATTTTTTAAAAATATTTTTAATATTTTAATTTTTTTACTCCTGCTACATGCAAAAGCAAGTTTCAACATTTATTTCAAAAACCTTGAGTTTCAAATATACTTTCTTTCTCCCATGCCACTCCTCCCCCTTTGAGGAAAGTAAGTTACTTGGTGTAGGTTAAAAATGTGTAGTTGTGAAACACATTACTTAAATAGTTACATTGCAAAAGCAAAGATAATCCTCCTCCTCCCCCTGCAAAGAAAGAGAAATCTCAAGAAAAATAAAGTGAGGGTAAAAAAGTGCACTTCAGTCTGTATGCTGACACCATCAGATCTTTCTTTGGGATAGATAGTATTCTTCATCAAAAGTCCATCAGAGGGGCGGCTAGGTGGCACAATGGATAGAGCATTGGCCCTGGAGTCAGGAGTATCTGAGTTCAAATCTGGCCTCAGACACTTAATAATTAACTAGCTGTGTGGCCCTGGGCAAGCCACTTAACCCCATTTGCTTTGCCAAAAAAAAAAAACAAACCTAAAAAAATAGTCCATCAGAGAAGTTTCCTCAATACTGTTTCTCCTTTGCTATTGCTAGCTGTATTTCCCTCCATCCATTACCTCCACCTCCATTTATTCTGTTCTCTCTCCCTTTTCATCCTCTTCCTCCTCAAAAGTGTGTTGTATCTGACTACCCTCTCCCATGATCTTCCCTCTCTTCTATCACCTACACTTCCCTCCCTTCCCCTGGCCCCTTTTTCTCAGCTCTTTCCTCTCCTATTTTCCTCTAGAATAAGATAGAGTTCTATCTGAGTGTGTATGTTACTCTCCGAGCCACTTCTGATGAGAGTAAAGACTCACTCACTACCCCTCACCTTTCTCCTCTTCCAGTCTATTGCAAAAGCTTTTCCTTGCCTCTTTAATGTAAAATAACTTACCCCATTTTAATTTACCCCATTAATTCCATCTTTTTAATATATTATAACTTCAAATTCAACTCCCTCTATGTAGGTATATATTCCTAAATACCCTAAAAATGAGAAAGTTCATGTAAGTCATCAGTATCTTCTTCCCATGCAGGAATACAAGCAATTCAACATCATGAAGTCCCTCATAATTTGGCCTCCCCAGCCACCTCTCTATGCTTCACCCGAATCTATACTTGAACATCAAATTTTCTGTTCAGCTCTGGTCATTTCATCAAGAAAGTTTGAAAGCCCTCTATTCCACTACATATCCATCTTTTCCCCAGAGAGAATATATTGTTTTTGTTGGGTAGTTGATTCTTGGTTGTTAATCCAAACTCTTTTGCTTTTTGGAATATCATATTCCAAGCCCTAAAAGCCTTTGATGTAAAAGTTGCTAAATCATGTGCTATGCCAATGGTATTCATAGTATTTTAATTTTTCTTTCTAACTGATTGTAATATTTTCTTCCTGACTTGGGAGTTCTAAAATTTGACTACAATATTCCTGGCAGTTTTCATTTTCAGTTCTCTTTCAGGAGGTGATTGATGGATTCTTTCAATATCTATTTTTGCCCTATGCTTCTAGGATATCAGGGCAATTTTCCTAGAGAATTTCTTGAAAGATGAAGTGCAAGGGGGATGTTTTTGGACATGACTTTAAGGTAGTCCAATAATTTTAAAATTATCTCTCTTGGATTGTTTTCCAGGTCAGTTGTTTTCCCAAGAGATATTTCATATTTTCTTCTAGTTTTACATTCTTTTGGTTTTATTTTTATTTATTTAGGTTTCTTGATTTCTCATAGTCACTTACTTCCCTTAATTCTATTCTGTATTTGAAGGAATTATATACTTTAGAGAGTTATTGTATGACCTTTTCCATCTGGTCAATTTTGCTTTATAAGGCATTATTCTCTTCCTTGGATTTTTGGACTGCTTTTTCCATTTGACCCAAACTGCTTTTTAAGATATTTTCTTCTTTATTTTTGGTAATTCCTTCACCATGCTGCTTACTTGGTTTTCATGATTTTCCCATATCACTCTCATTTCTCTTACCAATTTTATCTCTATCTCCCTAAATTGATTTTCAGAATCTTTTTTTTTTGAGCTCTTCCATGCCCTGAGACCAGTTCATATTTTTTTGGAGGCTTTGAATAAAGAAGCTTTGACTCTGTTATCATCTGAGTGTGTATTTTGATCTTCCATGGGACTGAAGTAATTGTTTATGGTTGGATTTGTTTTCCTTTGCTCTTTGCTCATTTCTCCAGTCTAAGACTTGATTTTGACTCTTTGTTAAATGGGGCTTTGCTTCTAAGGTGGGGGACGCATTATCCCAACTATTTGAAGGTTTTACAGCAGTTTTCAATGACATGTCCCAGGGATCTCAATCCTCCAAGTTCTTCTGAGAGACTCTGACTGCTCTCCTGGCCTTGCTCTGGTCTGTGGATGACCACAGGTACTCCACTCTTCCCTGGAACTGAGATGAGAGTCTCTGCTCCACGATGCTAGTAAAACCCTTTTCCTGAGACCAGAACCTACAACCTGGATCTGAGTATGGGCAAAGCAACAGAGGCATTCCTCAAGGATAGCAGAGAGATCTCTGCTGTCTCCCCTGACCCTGTCATCTACTATGGCCTGAGCACTCTCAAAGCAGCTCATAGGTGGTTCCCTCCTTTCTGGTTCTGGGGCTGCTGCCCAAAGGTGTGTACTGGACTGGGCTCTGAGCTCCATCTGGTTTGTCAGAGTTTTTACACTGCCCTTCTTAATTGTCCTTGGCAGTCCTGGACTGAGAGGTCTGGAAACCACCACCACTTACAGAGACCTAGGTACCCCCAGGAGCCCAGGCACCCCTCAAGCAGGTCCTAGATGAGTGGAGCTGGCTCATTCTGGCACAGCCAAACTTTCTAATTCCGGTGTAATTTCTTGCAGATTTTCCAAACTATCTTAAGGCTAGAAAATTGCCTCACTCTGTCTTTCTGAAAGTTCTGCCACAATTTGGTTACAATCATTATGTAAAGATATTTGAGGTGTTCTGAGGGGAGAGCTTGTGAGAATTCCTGCTTTTAGTCTGTCATCTTGGCTCTACCCCTTTTATAACTGTCTTGTATCTATTTCTATCAAAATAAACTCCTTTCAGCTCTGCTGATAGACATACAGCTCTCACCACTCTTACATCTTAATCAATTTATGCTCACATCCTCTTTTCAATAACTATCCCTCCACTGTCCCAATACAAATAAAACATTCAATGGCTAAAAGTTATGTTGCATCACAGTCAGTTTTTACCCACACTTTTTCAAGTACCCCCCCCCTTCAACTGTCCCAGTAGGAATACAACCTTTAAGAAATAAAAGTTTGATCAAATCACAGTCACACTCTAAATATCTTTTCAATGGACCAAAAAAGTTTCAAATATTATTTTCCCATGTAGACATGTAGACAATTTAGTCTTATTAACTAATATTCCCTTCCATCCCCCCTTTCCTTTACCTTTTTTACACATTTTTGAATCTTGTATTTTACTACCAAATTTTCTGTTCAGTTCTAGTCTTTTTATCAGGTAGGTTTGAACATCCTCTATTTCATCAAAAATCCATCTTTGCCCCTGAAGGAATATGCTGAATTTTTCAGGGTTGTTGATTCTTGGTTGTAATCCAAGTTCCTTTGCCCTCTGGAATATATTATTCCAGGTGCTCTGATGAAGCTGATAAGTCCTATGTAAATCATGACTATGACTCCCTGGTATTTCAGTTGTTTCTTTTTGGCTGCTTGTGATTTCTTTTTTGATTCCTTTAGCTGATAAAACTCCTTGGAGTTTTTATTTTGGATCTCTTTCTGTAGGTGAGTAATGGATTCTTTCTAGGATGTTTATCTTCTTGTTCTAGAATATTAGGGCAATTTTCCATAATAATGTCCCGCATGATATTGTTCAGTCTCATTTTCTCATAGTGGCTTTAAGGAAGACCAATAATTTAAAATTGTCTCTCCTGGATCAATTTTCCAGGTCAGTCATTTTTCCCAAGAGTTTTTTTTACATCGTTTTTCTATTTTTTTTTCGGTCTTTTGGATTTGTTTGCTGGAACTTGATGTCTCATGGAGGTATTCATTTCCATTTGTCAAATTCTAGTTTTTATTTTACCATCTTTATTTTCTTTAGTTAGCTTTTTGTTTCCTTTTTTGGTTAATTTTATTTTCTAGTTGGTCAGTTTTACTTTTACAATCATTGTTGTCTTCAGGTAATTTTTCATCATTCTCCTTCATGACTCTCATTTCTTCCCCCCCCCCCCATTTTCTCCCTCTCTTCTTTGTCTTTTAAAATCCTTTTCCAGTTTTTTCAGCTCTTCCAGAGACCTTTTTGGAATTTAGATCAGGTCATTAACATCTTACGAGACTTCACAAGTAGGGATTTTGTCACTGCTTTCCTCTTCTGAAACGATGCTTTTAATCACCCCATCAGAATAGTAACTGTCAATGCTAAGCACCTTTAGGAATTTTTTTTTGCTTATTTTGTCAGTTCAGCTCTGTTCCTGTGATATAGGGTGTGTAGTCCCAAGATTTTTTCCTGGGAGTCCTGGCTTTCTGCTGTGTTGTTTCTAGTGTTCCTACTTTGTTCCCTGAGATAGGTAGACTAACACTATATCAGTTTCCCAGGGTTCAAATCCTTATTCTCTGAGCTGGAGAAAGGTCCCTCATAGCTTACAGAGCTGTGTTGGGATCCGACCTGCGTTATGGTTAAAAGCCTCTTGGCTTTTAACTGGGAGACTTCCCAGTTCTCCTCCTACACTAGGTTCTATTTCCCCTTTTCTTGTGAAAAGGGAAACTTTTCCTTAAGTTCCTCCAAGTTATCTTGCTGTAAAGTAGTTTCACTTTTTTTGGTAGATTCTAAAGATTCTAAAGGAGCTTTTTAGATTCCTTTTTTTAGGGGCTTCATTTAAAGATATTCTGGGAAAAGTTCCAGAAGCTTCCTAACTTCAAGTCACCTTAGGGCATTATTCTTACTGATGTATTCATTAATTCAGTAATGACATTTCTGGTTTGAAGGGTTGGACATGTAGTTATTTTATTTGTATAATTGCAAATTGTTTTCCCAAATGGATTGAACATTTCACAGGTCTACCAACAATGTTTTAGTTTACTTCTCATTCTACAACTCTACCAAAACTGACTATTGCCATTCTTTGATCTTTATTTTTTTTTTTGCCAATTTGTAGGCTACAAGGCAAAAAAAAAAACAAGGTTCTATTTTTATTTGCATGTCTCTTATTAGTAGGAATTTAGAGCTTTTTCTGTACTTATGAATACTTTGCAGTTCTTTTGTAATCTATTTATCATATTATTTGGACAGATATCTATTAAAATGAATATTAATTTTAAACAATTAGTAATTATTGAAATTTATTGGATGTCAAATATTTATTAGAGAAATTAGGTATGAATATTTTTTCCCAATTGACTACTTCCCTTCTTATGCATTAATTTTGAACTATATCCATGCAGAATCTTTTCAGGTTTAAGTAATCAAATTTATCTATTTTGTATTGCAAAATGGCTTCTATCTCTATAGGCAGCTGTATGGTACCCAAATGAAAAATGAAAAAAAATAAGGATAATAGTACCTATCTCCCAGGATTGTTGTGAGGATCAATTAAGATAATATTTGTAAAGCACTTATCACAGTGCCTGGCACATTAATGTTGTTTCAGTTTTGTCCAACTCCCTGGGACTCCATGAGCCAAAATACATCAGTGCTATCCATGAGATTTTCTTGGCAAAGATGCTGGAGTGATTCCTACTCCATTTCATTTTATAGATGATGAAATTGAGGGAAATAGGATTAAGTGACTTGCCCAGAGTTACACAGTAGTGAGAGTTTGAGGACATATTTGAATTCAAGTCTTCCTGACTTCAGGTCTCTATCTACTAAGTCATATAACTGAGTAGTAAGTGCTATATAAATGCTAGATGATGATGATGATGATGATTATCATCATTATTATTTTGCTTGGTTAAGAATCCCATTGCTATTTGAGACATAGGCTTTGCTTCTTTTCTAATTTTTTTTAGCTAATTATTGCCCAATCATTTTCTCAATCATGTTCAATTCTTTGTAATCTCATTTTGTATTTTCTTGAGAAAGATAATATTTTGCCATGTCTTTCTCCAGCTCAGTTTACAGATGAGGAAGCTGAGGCAAACACGATGAAGTGACATGCCCAGGGTCACACAGCTACTAAATATCTGAGGCCAGATTTGAATTAAAAAAGATAAGTTTTTTTTCTGATTCCAGGCCTGGTACTCTAGCCACTGTACTACCCAGCTGCTCCCTATTTTTTAACTAGTACAAACTTTAATTAGAACATATGGTTGAATATGGTGGAAAGATTAATAAGCTTAATTTCTTCAAGAAGTTTCTGCACCAATCAAATTTATTTTTTAATCAAATATGAAATTTTTCCTTAGGCAATTTATGTTGACTTCCTTATCATACAGTTATTGGGTTCTATTGTTTTTGATTTTCCCTAATCTAGTATATCTCATTAATTTCATACTTTTTTTAACCACTACTAGATGGGTTTGATGACTACTGGTTTTTAATACATTGTGAGGTCTTCAAGTTATTCCCTCTTCATTCCTACTTCTTTTCACCAGCTTTCTTGAAATTCTAGATCTTTTGTTTTTCCAGATTAATTTTGTTATTATTTTTATCAAGGTCTATAAAATATCTCCTTGATAATTTGATTGGTATAACATTAAAAGTGTGATTGAGTTAGGTTGTATTTTCAGTTTTATTATATTTGCATGGCCTAGACACAGGCACTGAATGCCCCCCAGCTACTTAACTTCTTTATTTCTTTAAGTAGCATCTAGTAATTGAATCTACAAAAGACATTTTTGTGCTTTGATAGATTGATTGCCAGATATTTTATGCATTTTGTATATATTTGGAATGAGATACCTTTTCTATTATTGCTTTTAGAATTTTGATATTAATATATATAGAGAGAAGTTGTTGATTCTGAGGATTTATTTAGTAACCTGCAAATTTGCTTAAGCTATTAATTGTCTCCATTAATATCTTCACATATTTCCTAGTATTTCCCAAGTAAACCATTATATTATCAGCAAATAAGGATAGTTTTTAACCCCCTCATTACCTATTTTTATGCCTTTAATTTCTTAGTTTTACCTCATTCTATTGTTTTTTCAGAATTAAAACAAATAATAATGGGGAAAGTGGGATTAGAAAATGGTCTAGTTTTTTTCCCCATTGCAAATGAGATTTGTTTTTAATTTTATATTAAAAAGGGTACTTCTATGCTTATACTTTATGAGCAGGGGGCTCATCATATTATTGTTGGACTTAATATAGATATTCAAATGATTTTAGTTCAGAACACCTAAATTCAAGAAATATACTAGTCTTGGCCTTCCCCAGAGCAGAAACTATAGGTGAATTCCACCATGACTGTTCCACTTTATTTAGTCTAATATATTCAACTGGTTTATTGAGATAACTTTTAATCTAAATTTGTCCATTTATTGCACATTTTCCTTTTCCAGCATGCCTCAGTCTCAGAGCAAAGAGTTTTGCAAGTGTCAGGGACTACACTGCCCCCTGGTCCAGCTTCTGTCACATTACTTCCCTGATTATTCAGCCGATCATTAATTTATATCCTTCCTTGGTTATCTTTTTTTCCCATTTGATTCAAAATCACTTCCTGGGTCCATGCCCTCCCACTCCCCTAGATGCTAATTGCCTTCAGTAATTCCAACTCTCTCCCTCCCTAGGTATGATAAGTGGACTTTTTCAAGAACCAATCTATCTGATGATACTCAGTGTAAGCTCCCTAACTCCCTTCTTAGAATATCTCTTTACCCAGAAGTGAAACCTTTCTTACCACTAAATCAAGGCATTCTTCATATTCCCTCATTTTTTAACCTTTTCCCTCCTTCTCACCCATTCTTATAGGTTCCTTCTCTTTCTGAAACCAGAGGTATCACCTTCCCTTAATTGCTAGTCTTTGAATTGATGTAGGTACAATAGACATGCCTATTTCCTTTCTCCCCTTCCCCTTTCATGTACCCCCCATGCTGTAAATATAGTCCCATAAAAGAAAGAAAACCAAAAAAACCAAAAACATTGATATAGAGAAGACCACCCTTGGCTGAAATAGTTTCACTATTCTGCAGAAAGCATAGTTCCATTCCATCCTATGTTTTATGGTAAGTGAAGAATAGTCTTGAGTTATTAGAATTTCCTTTTTTTATATTTGAAAACCTTTATCCTAATTGCTTATAGAAGGGGCAGCTAGGTGGTGCAGTAGATAGAACACAGCCCTGGAGTCAGGAAGACCTGAGTTCAAATCCAGCCTCCCACACTCAATAATTACTTAGCCGTGTGACCTTGGGCAAGTCACTTAACTCTATAGCCTTGCAAAAACAAAAACAAATTGCTTATAGAACTTGTTATTTCTGAATTTCTTAAATTCAGCAACTTTGGGTCTTGGGGTTTTCAGTCTTTAACTTTTTTCTGGAGGGAATATGCAAATTCTTTTGACTAACATTTCATTTTTTTCATTTAATAGTTCTAGGCTATTTTCTATTACTTCTTATACCATGCTGTTAACGTTTTATATCTTGTCATGCACTTATGGTAAACCAATGATCTTTAAGTTTTTTCCCTATAAATTCTATCTTCAAAATTAGTATGTTTTCTTTGCATAGAGAATATTTATTTCCTTCAATTCAGTATATTTGGATTCTTGATCATTTGTTCTCTCTTTTATTTCTTTGTTGAGATATCTCATTTCAGATTTCAGTTTTTTTCTGTTTTGCTCATTATTTTTGCTGTGTGATCAATAATTTTTGCTCTCATAATTCACATAATTCACTCAGCAACACAATATTGGGTTTTCATATTCTCCTCTCCCACAGAGTCCTCTGTCTCACCAAATGTTGGATCTTTTCCCTTTGTTTTGTAATATTTATTCATAGATGTCAGAATTTGTTTACTAGGTCTAGTGGGCATATTTCCTTCTTTTGTTAATATCTCTTCTGACTTATATTCTTGTGTTCAGTCTTTGAGTAGTCTTTTTTCTTCTTTCTTTTTGGCTAATTTCTGTCTTATTTCTTCCCCCTTATTTGCCTTTTTTACTCACTTTCTGACTCTTCCTCCTCTTGTGTTGGTTTCTGTTGGGGCTGGATCATCCTCCCTTACTGAGAATTTCATAGTTCATCATGACTTTTGGATGGTCAGAACTGACTGCAGGTTTATTCTGTGATCTACTCCTCAAACTTTGGTGAAGTGTTTCATATACTCTCACCCCTACATGCACAATGCCCTGTCTTACTTCTTTTTCTTAGTTTCCAGGATCCCAGCAGGTGTTTGCTACTAAATTTTAGAGTCAGGATTTACAAATCACTGAACAGAAAGAAATATCTTTATATGGGGTGTGGGGGGGCGGATTTTGTTGTAAAACTGCCTTAGATCCTTTGGTCTTCTAGTATAACCTCATTTCAAGAAGCATGGAAGTTGGGGTAGGGAGGCTGAGTGAGCTCAAAATTAATGAGCCCCAGTTCTGGGGGCTTTGTGAATCTTTTTAAATCTTCTTTTGGATTTTGGTTATCTTATACTTTGGAGACAGTTGGAGTTGCTTTATTTTTAGTGTGTAATTTCTGTTTTGGAGGGGTTTGACAGGATCAGAGAAAAATGCCTAGACCAGTCTTCTTTCTCTTCTGACATGGAAATCCCCCATTCACTTTTTTTAAAAAAAGAAAATTCTGGTCCCAGGGAATGGGTAGCTTATCCTATTAGTGTTTTTATATTAATATTAGTCTTTTTTGTTATCCTATAGATACCAACTCAAATCAAACCCTCCTTTATGATATAGAAAAGACTTTTAACCACAAACATATTTATCAATGAAATTCAATGCCTTGATCTAAAGAGTTAGGAATATGACCATTTGAAACACAAATGAAGGAATAATTCACAAATGAAATAATTTATGAATTAATGAAAAATAATGTTTAAGTCCTCATTATGTGCTATACAGTGTGATTTCAGTACAGGGGATACAAACATGAAAGTCAGACAATCCCTGTAATTTAAGGGTTTCATATTCTAATTGGGGAAGACAGTACATAGATGAAGATTCAACTGTAGGGTTAATTGAGAGGCCTAGCACTTCCAAGTGTCCAGTCACAGGACAAATGGAAAAGATTGTAACTCATCATTTAGTGATTACCTGAACAATAGAGATGCTCCCTTCTGGGGCAAGAATTCTTGATTACCCCTTGCAGGGATGGGAATGGAGACTCAGTATCCAATCAAGAAGGGGACATAAAAAAAGGGAACACTGAGAGAAGGTGATGCTTGTTCTCTTGGGCCTTTAAATGTCAGATTGTTTCTGAGTCCCAGAAGAAGCAGCTTCAGAGACCTTTTTAAAACAGTGTCCTCAGCATCCTTTCACATACTCACATGAAGACATATATGTGACCTGCATCTGAGTCCAGTGATTATTTAAGAAAACCAAGTACCACAAGATTTGAGAATTACAAAATAAATTGTTTGAGAGATGGATCTTCATATTACAAACTTTTTTTCTATGAAAAGATTCCCTTCAGGCCTCCCCTGATGCTCTGAGTACATATCAGCATTTGTTTATAGACCTTCAATGACTTGGCAGAGAAACTGGAAAAGGGGAAAACTTAAAGCTTACGACTGAAGCACATTCATAAACAAAGAGAAAATTTATCCAAAATAATAGCACTGTCAATATGGATTGATGTTCCTAACTTATATCACTAATATACAAACTATAAAAGGCAGCAACAAGTATTAAGTTAAGGCCGTGGAAGGACTCCTGTATATGTTGTCAAGAATCTCTAAAACTAATGATCCAAAACTCATAGATGCACACAGTTATATGATGCGCACATCATAGGAATATAGAGAGATACAGCAAAAGTGCTCTAGATTCTAGGCAATCTTCCTCTTAAATTCACACATTAAATTCACACATTTGCCCAACAATAATTCAGGAGGGATGGGGGTGATCAAAGAATTCAGTTGTTAATTGTCTGGGGCCTTCTAGTCCTGATGAATCAGACTCTTAGAGAAGGTGTGAACAGAAGTTAGAGGACTGAAATAGAACTCAGGTGGGATACTGAGAACAGTATTGCCATTATCTTGAGTGACCTCAGGTTAATTTCTTTCCTCTTCCTAAATTTTAATTCATCTAACAAATGAGGCCAGTTTCCCACAAGGTAGTTTTGTGAATCAAATGAAACAATGATTCTAAAAGCACTTTGAAAATCACAGCTCTGAATTTATTTTAACTAGGTTCATCAAGCTTTATCAGCCAGGTTTAAATGTCCCCCAAAGTACAGGCATCTTAACTTGACATTCAAAATTATAAAATCATAAGAATTAGAGTTGAAAAAGATTTTAGAGATCATTGAATCCAAATCTACTGATTTGATTATTGAGAAAACTAAAATCTAGGAACTGAAATGACAAGATTATTTAAACTATTGGAGATAGAACCATGACTAGAATTTATGTTTCTAAATTCTTGAGTTCTGGGCTATTTACACTATACTATATTGCTTCAAAGAACTAATGATGCTACAAAATTTTAACATGCTATTATTCTTTTACTATTCACAGTTTTAGAGGTATTTCAATTGTGATTTTAATACTCTAGGGAGCTCCTAAAGAGGAAATTCATTGTACCATGGTAACTGTCTCAGAAGTTTGGTCTTAAAGAGTTGCAGACCTACCCAGAGTTACATAATTGACATGTATTAGAGATAGAACATGAACACAATTGGTCCTGACTGACTTTAGTTCTCTGTCTGCCACCCAATATTATTGTGTTAGCAATCAAGTGAGATTATAAATTCCACAAAAGCATAGATCTTCCCTTTTTTATCTTTGTATCTCTCCTTGGATATAGCACAAAACATTAAAGATTCAGAGGTCATCTGAATCAGACTTTAGAGGTCATCAGTCAAGCAAGTTCATTTCATAAATGTGGAAGCTGAAAACTAGACATGTTAAGTGATTTATTCAAGTTATATAGGATGAGAGTGGAAGATAGTTGATCTGGGCTTTTTGACTCAAAAGTGACCTCTTCACTTCACCAGAACACCAATAATTAAAATATAAGCATTCTTTTTTGAATAAATTGAATACATTCTGAGACACTCCATTGATAGGAAGTCATCTGGGACTTAGTAATTATATAACTTTCTTTATAGTCTATATAGTCATTATATAACATTATATAACAATAAATCAAATTTCCAATATCCTTGAAGTCATCAGTACCTCTTCACTCTCCTTCATCTCAAATATTGAACACATTACCGAATCCTATCAGATCTATTTCTGTAATTCATTTGTTAATCTGTTTCCTCCTCCCTACTACCACTGTTAGCATCATACTTCTAATAAACCTACATTTTTTATTTTTCACCTAGGCTACTTAGTCTTCCTGCTTCTACCTTATCATTTCTCCAATCCATTCTTCGCATTCCATTCTCTCCACTACTGCCTAAGTCATCTTCTTTGGACATCACTTAAGTCCTGTGAAAATAGGTCTGCATTTGAAGTCATAGAACCTGACACAGAATCCCATACCAATTATTACAAGATATGTTCAAATAGATTTTCCAGTTAGCATCTCAACATCATTATCCTTATCTGTAAAATGGGAATGATGACAATGTTTTTCACTCCCTGTCTCATAGGGCTATGAGAAAAGTGCTTTTTAATCTCAAAGTAATTTAAAAATGTGAACTATTGTTGCTGAAAGAGATAATGTATGTGAAAATATAGTGTCCCATAAATTGTTTTTCAATTATTTTTCAGTCTCTTCTGACTTTTCATGCCCCTTTTGTTTTATAGTGCTTTGTGTTGCTTTTGGCAAAGATAATTTCCTTCTCCAGTTCATTTTATAGATGAGGAAACTGAGGTCCAGGTTCACATAAATAGTGAGTGTCTAAGGGCAGATTGGAACTCAGGAAGATGAGTGTTCCTGATTTCAGGTCTGACACTTTAAAATAGCAGGAATTGTATTGTAGATCAACACTAATGGGATATGTGACTGTTTGAATTTCATTGATCTTGACCCCACAAGGGGAATGATAGCCAGTGTATTGGAGTGAAAAGCGTTCTCCCTCTGGAATTATATTTCCACTCGTGGCTCTGCTGCTTACTATTTATGATCTTGGGCAAATCATTTAATGGCTTTATCTGTAAAATGAAAGTATTGAACTTAATAATCTCTAAGGTCCTTTCTAGTACAATATTCTATGATAAAACTATATGGTCCTCAAGAGTATGAACTCTTCTTTATCATTATATATGTATATATATATATATATATATATGTATATATATCTGTATATATACACAGTTATACATTCAAGTGTGTCTATGTAAATATATATATATATATATTTATAAGTTGACATAAACAGATACATATATTTATATATACATATAATATATGTACATATATATTCATATGTAAATTTCTACTTGGTAATTTGCTTGGAAGGAATGGAAAAATCATAATGGAAAATTATGCAAAAACATTGGAGGAGTTTGAAGTAGAGTATAGGTGGTAACTTTGGGTGACCTTGAACAAGTTGACTCATCTATTTGTACTTTTCTGATTTGCAAAGAAAGAATGATGCTGTCTGTTTTATCTCATTTATGATTTTGAAAAGAATAAGTGAGATGATTTTGGTGAAAATAAACACATTATATGAGTTTTGACAGTAATTAAGAGCTATTGTCTTTTTTGCTGTTCATCTATGTGTGATCAAAGAAGAAACTCCCAGTAGTATCTGCCAAGTTTCAGGGTGGCCACTCTTGCCCCATGCTTTGTGGTCACTCTGCAAGGGATTGCCCTTTCCAACTGTAAGAGGCCATGCAGTAATACTTGTAAAATGTAACACAGAACTCTTTTATGGCTGGATTTGTTATTGGGGTACCCTCTGGTTTGCTAGAGGGTTATTTACATAGCTATATCTTAGAGTGAGAAAAATTATATTTCAAGTCTTTTTTTTTGATAGGGTATGATGTGATTACATCAGTTGGGAAAGTTTTAGTACAGAATTCCTTCTCTCAAATCAGATATGCTTTTCAACCATAAAGGATGGAGTTAGAGAGCTGCTAAGAATATTGAGAAGTTGAGTGAACTATTTGAGTTACTGGTGTGTTAGAGCCAGCTTGTACTAACTCATGAAAGCTGGTTGTTAAATTTTCAATGTATTTTAAAGCTTGAAAGAGATCTGGGAAAAACTGAATGATATGTAAAATAGTTTTAATGTCCAAGCTTGACTTCAGAGATCAGAGGAAAAAATGCCCTTTTTTCCATTCTTTATAAAAATGAAGGCTATGTGGAATACTGTAAAGGGATGTTTCACCGATTATGAGAAAGAAATATTTTCATATATAAAAGTAATAATGTAAAAACATGTGTTATCAATAAAAAGGCATTTTCAAATAATCCATTGAGAGCCTAATCATTTATTTCATAGAAAAGGAAAGAGAGAGCCAGAGAAGTTACTTTATTTGCACAGGGTTGTATAGGTAGCAAGTAAAAGAAATAAGATTCAAAATGATGCCTTCTGACTCTATGTCCAATTAGTAATCTTACTACTATTACATCATGGATTGCTACTTACCCATCCTAACCATATTTATACCTGAGTATTTTTTCCAGAATACTCTATTGGGCAATAGCCTTAAGGGAATATTCTTATAGGGAACAGGAAAATATATAGTTCCTATTCTGTTCTATATATACTTAGGAGAGTAGGAGACTCTTACAAGTACTGAATAGTCTCTATGTACCTATGTTGGACTGGAGAGATTTGGCAAGTTAAATTATTGCAAGTCAGCAGATGCTGAGTCTTATCTTCAGAGATGTAATAGACTAATGTATGAGAGAGTGTTTCTTAGGACCCACTTGTGTCCAATAATAGAGGAAGCAATATAAAAGGACACAGTACCTTCACAAATGTAAATATTCTATAATGATTACAATTAAATGGCTCCTCCTCCATGTGATTTGCCCTAGGAGAGTGAATAAATTCATTCAAATAAGCCTTTGGCCAAGCTTGTGATGACTCCCACAAATTGAGGTAGTGCCTGGGACAAGACAATCAGAAATAATGAGGAAAGAAATAGAAATTATGCTTGAAAAGGAGTAGGAATGACGGTCAATAATTAAACTATTTCTAGAGATGCAGGGAGAAGGTGATCTGAATAGGCAAAAGCATAACAGTAAATAGTTAAAAGAAGCAAAGTTTGTGGTTCAATTAGATGAAAATAGACAGTAGGTTAATAGTATAGTAATTAAAGCAATTTAAAGAGCAAAGATTTACCTTTATTGTCAGAGGAGCCTACATTTCAGGGAAGAATTGTTATAAGCTCTCTGAAAGGGAGTAATCTTTCCCCCCCTCACTTCTCTACAGATTCACCCACTCAGAAGCTGAGCCAGCCATTTTTGTATATATTTGGTCACTGACCATTTGTAGCAATGCTAGGGTGGACTAGCTTTTTAAAATAGCTCAGAAACCAGAGGGTAGAAGCTATAAGGTAAAGAAGCCAGGACTGAATTCCAGAGCCCTGGAAATTGTAGATCAAACATTAGATGCCAGGTCCCTGAATCTTTTTCTAAAGGATGCTAAAGCTTATTTCAAATCTGTCATTGATCCTAGAATATATCCTATCCATGCTCTTCCTAACTTTGTCTGGGTCTGAGGTGTGGTATAATATACAGGTGTGGTATATATACAAATACATATATTTCTGTGTATGTGTATGCACACACACACACACACACACACACACACACATATATATATATGTATTTACATGTCAGAAGGGGTGTGCTTTATATATTAGCAACCTCTTCTTGAAAATTAGGGAAGCAAGTCTGCATAAATAATAACAGTAATGAACAATCCCATAGAAATTCAATTCACAAAGCACTTTCCTCATAACACTCACTTAAAATAGATATATAAATATTATTATACTTAGTTTACTGAAAAGCAAATCAACCAACATTTATTTATTAAACACTATTCTATTTAATGTGGTAGGCAAAGAGGAAACAAAGAAGTACAAAAGATAAAGCAGCACCTGCCTTCAAGGAGTTTAAATTCTCTCTAGGAAAGCTATAGGGAGGAGTGTGTGTGTGTGTGTGTGTGTGTGTGTGTGTGTGTGTGTGTGCATGCATAGCCTTTATAGAAAGTCAATAAAAAATGGAGATGGAAATGCTAACAGCTGAAAGAATTAGTAAAAGCTTCAAAAAGATGAGACTTGGGTTGAGCTTTGACAGAGGCTAGGGGAATAGTGCATTCCAAGCAGAAGGTATAGTCAACAAAGAGAGAGAGAGAAAGAGACAAAGAGAGAGAGACAGAGACAGAGAGACAGAGAGAGACAGAGAGACACAAAAACAGAGAGACAAAGAGACAGAGGCAGAAAAACAGAAACAGACACACACACACACACACACACACACAGAGAGAGAGAGAGAGAGAGAGAACACATGAAAAACTGTGAGTAGAGCAGGAAAGGACTAATCTGACTAATCTACAGATTTTATGAAAGTGAATATTTATGGGTAACAGATTTATAAAGGTATGTAAAAGACAGATTATGAGTGTGTTTAAATGCCAAACAATGGGGTGATGGGTTTTATCTGTTCATAGAACCAATAATTAGCCACTGGAGTTTATTGAGCTGGGGAATGGTACAGACTCTAAGATACTCTACAAATATCATTTTGCTATTCATTTAGTGGGTTACATTGGGAGTTAGGAAAGGGGAGAAACTGAAGACAGGCAAATTAGTAACTAATGCAATTGTCCAGGTGGAAATAATAAAGAGCAAAAATTTATATGGAATCCATGTGAGTGGAGAAACAAAAAGATAGATTAAAAAAAGTTGAGACTTCTAGCCAAGATGGCAGAGAGGACAGGCACTGTGTCAAGTGCTCCTCTCTCCCCCCTCAAAAACAACATGAAAGAAATCTCTTAATAGAAATTCTATTGATAAAACCCAGAGGAGAAGCTAGGAGAAGAACATCTACCAGGAAGGTCTGTCTCAAGGGACCATAGGTGAACTGGGAGACAGGAGCAGAGGGTCAGCATGGGGACAGCAGCTGGGGGAAGCCAGAGGGCCAGCCTCAGTTCTGGAGACTTTGGTGAATGGAAGGTGCGAAATCCAGCTTTGGCTTCTGAGTCTTTGGTGGAGGGGAGAGGAGCTACAGGAGAATGAGTTCCAGCACAGAGTTTCAAAGCATGACTGGAGAACAACTAGCTGGGCAGGGGACCTGAGCTCCATACTTTCAGCAGAGCCCTTTGCCCAGAATGAACAATAAACAACCCCCCACCCCCTCAGGCTAAGGGTAGGCAACAGAGTTCACTCAATGGAACAAGATCAACTCCCTCCCCCAGGGCTCAGCACATTAGACAAGGTCAACTCAGACTCTGCTGCTGAGGACTCCAAACATTCCAGAGAAAGAAACCAGTGCTCCCTACTGGCCTGGAAATACTAAGCCAAGTGAACTAAGCCTCTAGGATCTTCAAAAGGAAACCTCTGAGAGCCAGCCCCACCCCACCCCCCAACATAAGATACTAGAAATATGAAAAAAGGCCAGAGAAAAGGGGGCCCATGGATAAATACTTAGAAGAAATAGATTCTAACCCAGAGAGATCTAGCACTTCTGAGGAGAATATGAATTTGTCTTCAGGCCACAAAGACTTCCTTGAAGAAATCAGAAAGGAGATTAAAAATCAACTGGAAAAATTGGGAAAAGAAACTCAAGAGAAAATTAGCACCTTGCAATAAGAAAACAAATCTTTGGAAAATACAATTGAACAAATACAAAATAAGAATAACTCTCTCAGATCTTCAATTGGGCAAATGCAAAAAGAAAATGATTCTCTAAAAACTACACTTGGGTAAATGGAAAACTCCTTCAAAAATAGAATTGACCAAATGGAAAAGGAGGTGCAAAAGGTAAATAAAGAAAATTCTTCTCTAAAAAAATAAAGAATGGAATTGGTGGAAACTAATGAGTTCATGAGACAACATGATTCTATTGAACAAAACTAAAAGATCAAAAAAGTATAAGAAAATATAAAATATCTCATCAGCAAAACCATTGATCTCAAGAACAGATCAAGAAGGGACAACCTGAGAATTATAGGATTTCCTGAAAACATTAAAGGGAAAAAATCCTGGATTTAATATTATAGGATTTACTGATAGAAAATTGCCCTGATATCATGGAAGCGGAGGGAAAAATAGTTATCGAAAGAATACATCACTCCCCTCTGGAAAGAGATCCTAAAATGAAAACACCAAGGAATGTTGTGGACAAATTTTTGAACTCTCAGATAAAAGGAAAAATCCTGCAAGCAGCCAGAAAGAAAAACTTTAAAAACCAAGGAGCAACAGGAAGGATTATGCAGGACCTGAATGAATCAAAATTAAGTGATGGAAGGGCCTGTAATGAGATATTCTAAAGAGCAAGGGAGCTTGGAATGCAGCCAAAAATCCACTATCTGACAAAGCTTAACCTTCTCTTCTGGGGGGAAAAGATGGACATTTAATGAAATGGGAGACTTCCAACATTTTCTGATGAAAATACCAGAGCTAAATAAAATATTTGGATATCAAACAGGAGGCTCAAGAAAAGGTAAAAAAAGAGGGGGGGTAAAGGAAAAAAACGCTGCTATCCAATAAGATGAAACAAGCTAAATCCCTACCTTAGAGAAAGAGTGTAACAACAATTAAGAATTGTAACTCTATTAGAGAGAATATACTTAGCCAGAAGTGAAGTACACTCATAACTTTTCTGTGACTCAGATAGAATGATTTAAAAACAATACTTCCTTATAAAGGGGGACAGTAAGGAGATGGGGGAGGATGGAGGACACTGAATGGAGTAAATCACCTTACTTCAAGAGGTACAAAGACCTATTGTAATGGGGGGGACGAATGAAGTGAGAACCATCTGAATCTTAATCTCATCAGACTTGGTTTAAAGGTAACTTACACATACTCCCTTAAGTCAAGAAACTTATCTTACCTTTCAAGCATTAAAGGGGAGAAATGGAAGGTGGGGATGGGGATGGGGAGAAAAAGGGGAACTAACAGAAGAAAGGGAAGAAGGGTGAAAGGGAAAAGAAAGGGGAGGTGAGTTGATATAGGAGGACAAACACACTGAAGTCAGTGGTATTCAGAAACAAAACACTTGGGAGTATGGATAAAGGGAAAAAGGGGGAAAATACAAACAGAAGTAAGATAGCATGGAGGGCAATAAAGAGTTAGTAATCATAACTTTGAATGTGAATGGGATGAACTCTCTCTTAAAATGTAAGCAAATGGCAGAGTAGATTAAAAACCAGAATCCTACAATATGCTGCTTAAAAGAAAGTCATCTGAAGCAGAGAGATACATATAGAGTAAAGGTCAAAGGTTGGAGCAAAATATATTTTGCTTTAGCTGAAGTGAAAAAAGCAGGGGTAGCGATTTTTATCTCAGACAAAGCAGCTGCAAAAATAGATAGCATTAAAAGAGATAGGGAAGGAAACTATATCCTCCTAAAAGGTACCATAGATAATAAAGTGATTTCAATAGTGAATATGTATGCATCCAATGGTATAACATCCAAATTCTTAGAGTAAAAGTTGAAAGAGCTACAGGAAGACATATGCAGCAAAACTCTACTAGAGACCTCAACCTCCCATTGTCATATGTAGATGAATCTAATCACAAAATAAACAAGAAGGAAGTTAAGGAGGTAAATAGATTTTAAGAAAACCTAGATAGGTTAGACCTATGGAAGAAATTGAATGGGGATAGAAAGGAATATACATTTTTCCTGTATTACATGGTATTTACACAAAAACTGATCATGTACCAGGGCATAAAAACCTAATGATCAATTGCAGAAAGGCAGAAATAATGAATACATCTTTCTCAGATCATAATGCAACAAAAATCCTATGCAATATTGGTCCAGGGAGATATAGACCCAGAACTACTTGGAAACTAAATAACTTCATTTTAAAGAATGAATGTATCAAGCAACAAATTATGAAAAAGAATAGATTATTTCATCCTAGATAATGACAATAATGAAACAACATAGCAAAACCTATGTGATACACTGAAGGTTGCTGTCAGGGAATATATTATATCTTTAAACGCTTACATGAATAAATTAGGGAAAGAAGAAATCAATGAAATAAAACTGCAACTAAAAAATTAGAGAAAGAACAAATTAAGAACCCCCAATTAAATACCAAATTAGAAATTCTAAACATCTCTTCTCTAAAGGAGAGATTAATAAAATCAAAAGCAAGAAGAATATTGAATTAATAAATAAAACCAAGAGTTGTTTTTATGAAAAAAACAATAAAATTGATAAACTTCTGGTCAATTTGATTACAAAAAGAAAGAAGAACACCAGATTGCTAGTATCATAAATGAAAAAGGTGAACTAACCACCAATAAGGAGAAAATTAAAGTAATAATTCAGAATTACTTTGTCCAACTCTATGCCAGTAAATTTGACAATCTAAGTGAAATAATGAATATTTACAAATATATAAACTGCCCAGATTAAATGAAGAGGAAATTAAAAAACTAACTAACCCTATCTCAGAAAAAGAAATTCAAGAACCCATTATTGAGCTCCCTAAGGAAAAAATCTCCAAAGTCAGATTAATTCACAAGTGAATTCTATCAAACATTTAAGGAACAATTGGTTCCAATTCTATATAAACTATTTGGAAAAATAGGTGAAAATACAACTCTGTCTAACCCTTTCTATGACACCAATATGGTGGTGATACTCAAACGAGGAAGAGTTAAATCAGAGAAAGAAAATTATAGACCTATCTCCCTGATGAATATAGATGAAAAATCTTAAATAAATTCTTAGCGAAACAATTACAAGTTATCACTAGGATAATACATTTTGACCAAGTAGGATTTATCCCAGGAATGCAGGGTTGATTCAATATTAGGAAAAATGTTAATATAATTAATTATATCAATAATCAGAAATATATACATATATATCAATATCAGAAATCATATGATCATATCAATAGGTGCTGAAAAAGCTTTTGACAAAATACAGCATCCATTCCTACTAAAACACTAGAGACTGTAGGAATAAATGGATTGTTCCTCACAATAATAAGCCGAGTCTATCTGAAAGCATCGACAAGCATTATATACCTTGGGAATAGGCTAGAGGCATTCCCAATAATGTCAGGGATGAAACAAGGATACCCATTATTACCATTACTATTCCATTTCATACTAGAAATGTTAGCTTCAGCAATAAGAGAAGAAGAAGAAATTACAGGAATCACAATTGGGAAGGAAGAGACAAAACTCTTACTCTTTGCAGATGACATATGGTATACCTACAGAATACCAAAAAAATCATCCAAAAAATTACTAGAATAATTAGCCACTTTAGCAAAGTAGCAGGCAATAAAATAAACCCTCATAAAACCTCAACATTTCTATGTATAACTGGCAAGATATAGCAGAAAGAGCTAGAAAGCAAAATCCCATTCAAAGTAACCTCAGACAATATAAAATTCCTGGAAGTCTACCTGCAAAAACTTTTCAAAAACAATTACAAAACACTTCTCATACAAATTAAATCAGATTTAAATAACTGGACAAACATCAACTGCTCATGGATAGGTCGAGCTAATATAATAAAAATGGCAATTATACCAAGACTAAACTACTTGTTTAGTGCCCTACCAATCAAAATTCAAAAAAATTACTTTAGTGAGTTAGAAAAAGTTGCAATTAAATTCATATGGAGAAATAAAAATTCAATAATCTCCAGGGATTCAATGAAAAAAAGTGAAAAAGAAGGTGGCTTACCAGATCAAAAATTATATTGTAATGCATCAGTCATCAAAACTGTCTGGTATTGTCTAAGAAATAGAGTGGTGTATAGTGGAATAGACTAGGTACAACAGCAGGCAACAATTATACTAATCTGCTTTTTGATAAACCCAGAGTCCAGCTATTGGGATAAAAATTTTCTCTTCAATAAAACTGTTGGGAAAATTGGAAGTTACTGTGGAAGAAATTTATATTAGAACAATACCTCACACGTACACCAAGATAAGATCCAAATGGATACAGGATTTAGACATAAAAAACAATACTATAAGAAAACTAGAAGATAAAGGATTTGTTTACCTGTGAGATCTATGGAAATGGAAACAGTTTATGACCAAGGAAGAGGTAGAGAATATCATGCAAACAAACTAGATAATTTTGATTACATTAAATTTCAAATCTTTTGCACAGACAAAACCACTGTAACCAAGATCAAAAGGAATGTAGTACACTGGGAGACAATCTTTACAACTAATGTTCCTGACAAAGAACTCATTTCTAAAATATACAGAGAACTGAGTCAAATTTTTAAAAAAGGGCATTCCCCAATTGACAAAAGGTCAAAGGATATGCAAAGGCAATTTACAGATGATGAGATCAAAGCAATCCAAAATCATATGAAAAATTGCTCATTCCTCATGCAAGTTGGATGCGAAATTAGACAAATGCAAATTAATCTCTGAGATAGCACCATGTACATCTCAAACTGGCTAATGTGATCAGAAAGGACAATGATCAGTGTTGGAAGAGATGTGGGAAATCTGGGACACTAATCCTTTGTTCATGGAGCTGAGAATTTATCCAAACTTTCTGGAGAGCAATTTGGAATTATGCCCAAAGGGCAACAAAAATGTGCATACCCTTTGATCCAGCAATACCACTACTGGGTCTATATCCTGAAGAGATGACGAAAAAGGGTAAAAACATCACTTGTACAAAAATATTCATAGCAGCCCTGTTTGTGGTGGCAAAGAATTAGAAATCAAGTAAATGTTCTTTAATTGGGGAATGGCTTAGAAAACTGCTTTATGTATGTCATGGAAAACCATTGTTCTATTAGAAACCAGGGGAGATGGAAATTCAGGGAAGCCTGGAGAGATTTGCATGAACTGATGCTAAGTGAGATGAGTAGAACCAGAAAAACATTGTACACCCTAACAGCAACATGGGGGTGATGATCAGTCCTGATGGAGTTGCTCATCCTTTCAGTGTAACAGCAAGTGACAACATTTTGACTATCTGCAAATGGAGAACACCATTAATATCCAGAAAAAGAATTCTGGAGTTTGAACAGCAACCAAATAATATTACCCTCAATTTGGAAAAAAAACTTATATTTTTTGCTATCTCTTACACTTCATTTTTCTTCCTTAATGATATCATTTCTTTCTCATCACATTCAACTGAGATCAATCCATACCATGGAAACAATGTAAAGACTAACAGAATGCCTTCTGTGGGGAGTGGGGGGGAGGGAAGCAGTAATGGGGGGAAAATTGTAAAATTAAAAATAAATAAAATCTTTCTTAAAAATGTTTAAATGAGAAAACTGAGGTCTGAGGAGGATGAAGGATGTTCTTACTATGGTAACCACTTTGCTAAGTATTGGAGATACAAAGAAAAACTCAAATTGTCCCTCTTTTCAAAGATCATACATTAGAATGGGAGACACATCACACATACATATACATATGAGGCATATATATATATATATATATATATAATGAGTTATGCATATATATGAGGTTTGTTTATAAATATATATACACATTTGTACATATAATGATATTCATATAGATATCTGCATACCTATATTCATCATTTATTGATCCATCCATCCTTCTTTGAGTCTATGTATCTATGTATCTGTCTATCTTATTTTTTTAAAGATTTTATTTATTTTGCATTTTACAATTTATCCCCTAATCTTACTTCCCTACCCCCAACCTCCATGGAAGGCAATTTGCCAGTCTTTTCCATGTTTCCTTAGTATACATTGATCCAAATTGAATGTGAAGAGAGAGAAATCATATCCTCAAGGAAGAAACATAAAGTATAAGAGATAGCAATATCAGACAAAAAGATATCAGTTTTTCTTCTGTATTAAGGGTAATAGTCCTTGATCTTTGCTCAAACTCCACGGTTCTTTCTCTGCATACAGATGGTATTCTCCATTGCAGAGAGCCCCAAATTATTCCTGACTGTTGCACTGATGGAATGAGTGAGTCCATCAAAGTTGATCATAGACCCCACGTTGGGTGTACAATATTTTTCTGGTTCTGCTCATGTCACTGAGCATCAGTTCATGCCAATTTCTCCAGGCTTCCCTGAATTCCCATCCCTCTGGGTTTCTAATAGAACAATAGTGTTTCATGACATACATACACCACAGTTTACTAAACCATTCTCCAATTGAAGGACATTTACTTGATTTCCAATTCTTTGCCACCACAAACAGGGCTGATATGAATATTTTTATACAAGTGATGTTTTTACCCTTTTTTGTCATCTCTTCAAGGTATAGACTCAATATTGATTGCTGGATCAAGGGGTATGCACATTTTTGTTGTCCTTTGGGCATAGTTCCAAATTTCTCTCAAGACAGGTTGCATGAGTTCACAGCTCCACCAAGAATGTAATAATGTCCCAGATTTCCCACACCCCTTCCAACAATGGTCATTATCCTTTCTGGTCACACTGGCCCGTCTGAGAGGTGTGAGGTGGTACCTCAGAGAAGCTTTAATTTGCATTTCTCTATAAGTAGTGATTTAGAGCAATTTTTCATATGACTATCTATGGATTGCTTTGACGACCTCATCTGTAAATTGCCTTTGCATATCCTTTGAGCTTTTGTCAATTGGGGAATGCCTTTTTTTTTTAATTCACCTCAGTTCTCTGTATATTTTAGAAATGAGTCTTTTGTCAGAAATATTAGTTGTAAAGATTTTTTACCCAGTGTACTACATTTCTTTTGATCTTAGTTACAATGGTTTTGTAAACATTTGTATAAAAGTGAAAGCTTTTTAATTTATTTTAATCAAAATCATATAGTTTTTTTTAGTGATTTTTCTCTATCTCTTCCTTAGTCATAAACTGCTTCCCTTTCCATAGATCTGAAATGTAAACTAGTCCTTGCTCTTCTAGTTTGTTTATAATATTGTTTTTTATGTCTAAATCCTGTTATCTATTTGGTTCTTATTTTGATGTAGGGCGTGAGGCACTGGTCTGATCTAAGGTCTTCCATACTAACTTCTAATTTTCCCAGCAGTTTTTATTGAAGAGCGAGTTTTTTCCCCCCAATAGCTGGACTCTTTGGGCTTATCAAACAGCAGATTACTATAATCATTTCCTGATACTGCACCTAGTCTATTCCACTGGTCAACCACTCTATTTCTTAGCCAATACCAGACAGTTTTGATGACTAATGATTTATAATATTATTTTAGATCTAGTAGGGTTAAGCCACCTTCTTTTTCACTTCTTTTCATTGAATCCCTGGAAATTATTGACTTTTTATTTCTCCATATGAATTTACTTACAACTTTTTTCTAACTCTAAAGTAATTTTTTGGAATTTTTATGGGTAGGGTATGAAAGAGGTAGTTTAGTCTTGGTAGAATTGTCATTTTTATTATATTAACTTGAGCTATCCATGAACAGTTGATGCTTGTCCAGTTATTTAAATCTGATTTAATTTGTGTGAGAAGTGTTTTTGAAAAGTTTCTGAGGTTGCTTTGGCAAATAGACTCCCGGGTATTGTATATTGTTGGAGGTTACTTTGAATGGTATTTCTCTTTCTAGCTCTTCCTGTTGTATCTTGGTAGTCACATAAAGAAAAGTTGAGGATTTATGATGGGTTATTTTATATCCTGCAACTTTGCTAAAATTGCTATTAGTTTCCACCAATTTTTTGGATGATTCCTTCAGATTCTCTAGGTGTAACATCATGTCATCTGCAAAGAGTGATAGTTTTGTTTTTTCCTTCCCATTTCTGTTTCCTTCGATTTCTTTTTCTTCTCTAATTGCTGAAGCTAACATTACTAATACAATATTGAATAGTAGTGGTGATAATGGGCATCCTTGTTTCACCCCTGATCTTATTGGTCATGCCTCTAGTCTAACCCCATTGCATATAATACTTGTTGGTGATTTCAGATAGATACTGATTATTATTCTAAGGAACAATCCATTTGTTCCTAGTGTTTTTAGTAGGAATGGGTGCTGTATTTTGTCAAAAAGCTTTTTCAGCATATATTGATATGATCATATAATTTCTGATAGGTTTGTTGTTGATATAACTAATTATACTAACAGTTTTCCTAATATTGAACTAACCTTGCATTGCTGGGAAAAATCCTACTTGGTCAAAAGCATTATCCTAGTGATACCTTGTTGTTATCATTTTGCTAAGATTCTTTTGCATCTATATTCATCATGGAGATAGGTCTAAATTTTTCTTTCTCTGTTTTAACTCTTCCTGGTTTAGGTATCAACACAATATTGGTTTCATAGAAAGAGTTAGGAAGAGTTCCATCTTCCCCTAGTTTTCCAAAGAGTTTATATAGAATTGGAACCAATTGTTCCTTAAATGTTTGATAGAATTCACTTGTGAAAACATTAGGCCCTGGAGAATTTTTCTTAGGGAGTTCAATGATGGCTTGTTGAATTTCTTTTTCTGAGACAGGGTTGTTTAGGTTTTTAATCTCCTCTTTATTTATCATGGGCAACCTATATTTTTGTAAATATTCATCAATTTCTCTTAGATTGTCAAATTTATTGGCATAGAGATGGACAAAATAATTCTGAATTATTACTTTAATTTCCTCCTCATTGGTGGTAAGTTCACATTTTTTCATTTGTGATGCTAGCAATTTGGTTTATTTCTTTCTTCTTTTTTAATCAAATTGACCAGAGGTTTATCAATTTTATTCATTTTTCATGAAACTAACTCTCAGTTTTATTTATTAATTCAATAGTTTTCTTGCTTTTGCTTTTATTAATTTCTTCTTTACTTTTTAGAATTTCTAATTTGGTATTTCATTGGGAATTTTAATCAGTTTTTTCTCTAATTTTTTATTTGCATATTTAGTTTACTGATTTCCACTTTTTCTAATTTATTCATGTAAACATTTAAAGATATAATATGTCCCCTGACAGCTGCTTTGAATGAATCCCATAGGTTTTGGCATGTTTCATTACTGTCATTATCTAGGATAAAATAATTAATTCTTTCTATAATGTTTTGTTTGATCCACTCAGTCTTTAAAATGAGGTTATTCAGTTTCCAATTACTTCTTTGTTTATATCTCCCTGGCCCAATATTGCATATGATTTTTATTGCATTGTGATCTGAGAAAGATGTATTTACTATTTGACTTTCTGCAATTTATTATTAGGTTTTTATGCCCTAGTACATGGTCAATTTTTTTATAAGTGCCATGTACTTCAGAGGAAAAACATATATTCCTTTGTATCCCCATTCAAAAAAGAGTCTCAATAATAGAAAATTATGAGTATCTATCACTTTTAGCCAAGTATACTCTCTCTAATAGCTTTACAATTCTTGAGAGTTATTAGTGTCTTTCTCCCAGGTAGGGATATAGCCAGTTTCATCCAATTGGGTAGCAGTCTCATGGATAAGTCATGAGTATCCATCATTTCTGGCTAAGTATATTCTCTCTGATAGAGTTATAGTTCTTAAGAGGTTTTGAGACTCTTTTTCCCATGCTGGGAAACAGCCAGTTTCATCTTATAGGGTAGCAGTTTTTGTTTTTTTTTAATTTATCCCCCCCCCCCTTTTAAACCTTTACATGTGCCTTTTGAACCTCTTGTTTGATGTCCAAATCTTCTATTTAGCTCTTGTCTTTTCATCAGGAATTTTTGGAAGTCTTCCATTTCATTAAATGTCCATCTTTTCTTTTGAAAGAAAAGGCTCAGCTTTGCCAGATAGTGGATTCTTGGCTGCATTTCAAACTCCCTTGCTGTTTGAAATATGTCATTCCAGGCCCTTTGATCCCTTAATGTTGATGCAGCCAGGTCCTGCATAATCTTTACTGTAGCTCCTTCATATTTAAATTGTTTATTTCTGCCTGCTTATAGGATTTTCTCTTTTCTCTGATAGTTCTAGAATTTGGCCACAACATTCCTTTGTGTTTTCATTTTAGGACATCTTTCCAGAGGGGAGTGATGTGTTCTTTCAATAACTGTTTTTCCCTCTGGTTCCATGATATCAGGACAACTTTCCATCACTAAATCTTGTAACATTAAGTGTAGGCTTTTTTCTCTTCAATGTTTTCAGGAAGAAGAATTCTCAGGTTGTTCCTCCTTGATCTATTCTTGAGGTCAGTAGATTTGCTGATGAGGTATCTTACATTTTCTTCTATTTTTTTTTCTTTTTTGGGAGGGGTTTTGTTTAACAGGCTCTTGCTGTTTCATGAAGTCATTAGTTTCCACAGACTGCATTCTTTTTTTTTAGAGAAGAGTTTTCTTCCTTTACTTTTTCAATTGCTTTTCCATTTGGTCAGTTCTGCTTTTGAAAGAGCTTTCCATTTGCGCAATTGAGTATCTGGGAGAATTATTCTCATTTTGTATTTGCCCATTTGCGGATCTGAGAGAATTATTCTCATTTGGTAATTGTCTAATTGTAATTTCCAATGATTTGTTTTCTTGTTGCAAGGTGTTAATCTTCTCTTGGGTTTCTTTTCCCAAATTTTCCAATTGATTTTTAAGCTCCTTCCTTATTTCTTCAATGAAATCTTTCTGTGCAGGAGACCAGATCATATTCACCTCAAAAGTTCTAGGTCTCTCTGAGTTATAGTCTTTTCCTTCCAAGAATTTTTCTATGGACCCTCTTTTCCGCTGCCCTTTCTTCATTTTACTAATACCCTGAGTTGGGGAGGGGCTGGTTCACAGAGGTTTGGTGTTGGGATCTCTTGAGGCTTTACTCACTCAGTGTAATCTCTGCAGCTGGTCTGTAGGGGGTGCTAGAGGATTTGCTCATTGAGTATCATATCTCCAGTTGGCCAGTAGGAGGTGCTACAGTTTTTGATCACTGCATGTAATATCTCTAGCTGACCAGTAGGGGGTGCTGGTTGCTTTCTCTGCAGTGTCTGTGACCTTTATTGGGTCCCTCTCGGCCAGGAGGGAGTGATTGAAGCTGTTAAATAATTTTGTCTTTTATCAATAGTGGGCTATGCCCTAGGGTGAGGTGATCATTCTCCCTATTTTCAGCTGAGTTGGTTCTGCTGCTTACACATCTGTGCCTGGGGGAAAGGTAATCTGTATTTTTTTTTGTTCTGGGAAGAGGTTTCAGCTGAAATGGAGGATTGGACTCTGCTTTCCTCCACACCACCTCCAGGGATGGTGTCTGCAGCTCTCTGGCACTAGAACTTTCCTTCTAGCACTGCAGGCAAGCTCCTGAGGGTCAGCACCAACACCAATGCCTCTACTCCCTAGTTGAGCCAAGCCCCTGCTGTCGACCAGGCTCTAGCCCAACCACTGATCAAACAGGTCTGGTTCTCATGTCCTCAGGCTCCCAGATTCCAGCCCTACCACTAATCAGGTTAATTCCCCACTAATTCAGGCTCCTAGGTTCTCCGGGGTCCATGCTCCTGACAGAGTCCGCCTTTCTCATCCTGACTCACCCACAATTGTGGAAGACAAATTCTGAAGTAGATGTTCTTTCTCCTGGCTTTTCTTTCTGGGTTTTGTTGATCAGATTTCTGTTAAGAGATTTGTTTCATACCATATATGTGGAAAGATCAAGAGATTTTAGAACTGTGCCTTTCTTCTCTCTGCCATCTTGGCTGGAAATCTCTGTCTATCTATCTTAAATGGAAGGTAATTTCAGCAGGAAGACATCAACAATTGGTGCAGAGGGGTGAAGACCTCCTGCAGATGATGGACATCAAGTAGAATCTTGGAGATAGTCAGGGAAACCAATAGGAAGAAGCAAGTGAGTAGGTCATTCAAAGCTTGGAGGACAGACTGTAAAAACATGGAAATATGAGTTTCAATATTCCCTTCAAGAAACTATAGCTAGGATAGTTTAGCTATGTCACAGAGTGTGTAATAAAGTATAGGAGGAGAAAAGTAGGAAGGGAAAAGTTGATAGAGAGTTTTAAATACCAAAGTATTTATATTTGCTTGTATGGCTAATAAATGGGTGGCCCTAGGGAATTTATTTTGGAGAATGGGCAATATAGTCAGATTTTTGTTTTAGGAAAACATTTTTGACAAGTAGGGTAGATTTAGGTGGAGAATGAGTCAAAAAATAAGTCCATAAAAACCAATTAGGAAACTATTGCATTAGTCCAGATGAAAGTGTTTGATGAGTGTTTGAACTAAGGCTGAGGTTATAGAGTAAAGGCTATCTACATATATGCAATGGAAGGTAAGGATAACAACAACAAAATTTAGAAACAAATTAGATGTGAGGGGAGAGTAATAAATCAAAGATGACAGTGAAATTGCAGGTCTGGGGACTCAGAAAATGGTGGTACTCTCATTCATATTTGGGAAGTTTGGAAAAATAAAGCAGAGGAGAGACATTAAGTGCAGATTTAAATATTTTGAATTTGAGATGCCTTCAGAAGATCTCATTGGAGATATATGATTATAGATCAGAAAAGAACCTAGGATCAGATTGGGATTGGGAATTATTTGCATAGAGATGATAAATAAACCCATAGGAGATAACATAACTAGGTAAAATAGCATGTAATAAAAAAAAGAAAAGGACCTATGTCAGAGCTTTTGATGATCCCATGGTTAATAGACATGATATGGATGAAGAACTAATAAAGGAGACTGAGAAAGAGAAGTTTATCCTACAAGAGAACTAGGAAATAATAATGCCATAAAAACCTACGGAGGAGAGAGAATCCTAGAATTGGTTATCAACAGTCAAATGCTGAAAGAAAAATTAAAAAAAACAGTATTAGATATGGCAATGAGAAAGAAGATAATTGGGAATGCTGGACATAGCAATTTCAGTTGAATGATGAAGTTAGAAGACAGACTGCTGAGATTTTATAAGAGAGTAATAAGAGAAGTGGAAGTATTGGATGACTTTAGAAGGAAACATTCAGATAAAGAACCTGAAGTCATTCTTTTTAACTTTTCTATTAGGGTTTTCTATTCCAACTGTAAGTGTTGTAGCTCAAGTAAACCTCATATTTTTCCTCCTATACTATTAACTACATCCCTTCCACAATCCTTTCTCCATACCTCTGCTAAAATGATCTTCCTAAGTCAACACTGTGGCCACTTAAGAAGAGTTCTGCATATGGGATCAAACCATCACAGAATCAGGACTCATACTTCCCTGGTGTCACTTAAATTTTTAACCTCTGTTCCCTCTTCTATAAAATAGGGTATAATAATAATAATTTATACTATCTTTTAGGTTAGGTGAAAATATAAAAAAATGAATTAGTGAAGAACAATGAAATGTGGTTCCTTCACAACAATAATTTGATAGGAGAAGGCACCTGGAAAAAGAGGAAGATAAAAATAATATTAAAGAAAAAATGAAAAAATTTAAAGAGAGTAAAAAAAGTTAAAGATAAAAGGGGGGAAGAGCAAGATAAAGAAGGAGGGGAAAAGAGGGAGATGATAGAAAAGTAGGGAGAAGAGGAAGAAAAAATGTAGAGGAAAAAGAATATACAAGAGGGAGAATCTGAAACTTGTTCATATTCATGTCCACTTCCAAACATGTGCATGCATATGAGTATATACACAAAACATATATGCTAACATATATTCAACAGCAAACTATCATCTCTGGGGTAACTGTGGATTGTCAGGGTACTCTGAGAAAAGGACATTGTCTGAAGTCAAGAGTTTTCAACCTATCCTCCACTGGCCTAAGGGAATTCCCGACTGGGAATCCATCCAGTCTGGGATCTCTGCCCAGATACCCCTCAAGGAAGGCAATTTCAATGTTAGTGCCAAATTTCTTCCTCCCCTTCTCTGTCTGTCCCTCTCCACATGGACAGGAGTCAAGGTTTTCCCTTCTTATAGTTCTGTATTTGGTAGGAGAGTTAAATAGTGATTTAAATTAGGCATCTAGAAAAACCTGGTAGTTACACACATCTTGAATCATACTTTGGAACAATTAAAATAGCTTTCTTGAGGCACTAAGCTTGGAGAAGATGGAAAGAGCATTTCAATGTCTAAAATCTGTCTGGAAGTCAAAGTGATGGGTCAGTTCCTCACCTTTAGCAAATAACTAAAGAGCCCTTTGTCTCTCTAAACTTAGACCCAATTTGTCACACTTGAATTCTGGACAGAAACAAATAATGGGAACCTAGGTAGGGATAGAATTGATAGATCTGACACCCCATATAAGAAAAACTGAAAAGTTTGACTGGACTAAATGATGAGGGCTCCTAATCTGCCCTTGAATATCGACTTCCCTAACACATTGTATCAATTTTATTTTCCTACCTACATAGCTAATTAAACCAAACCAGCAATTTTTTGATTATTAACAGGATTAAAAGAGTAGTCAATTGTTTTGGTATAAGAAAAATGACCAGAGAAAGAGTTCACGTTGGAACCCCCAAATCTGACACTAAGATATGGGAAAGAAAGTGATCCCCAAATTTCTCTTTGGCAAAATATGCTCCCATAACATTTCTCTGACCCAGAGACCCTAGAGTCTTATTTCATTCCCAGTAATGCAAGCAGGTTTTATGCAGACAATATGAGGAATGAGGAATGAATAACAGTTTCTAGGAAATGAATTACCTGGAGAAATGCTTCTTGAGAGATTTTTACAATTATCCAATTAAATCTATATTTCTTTTAAGAATTCATCTTTTAGGACAGCTAGGTGGCACAGTGAATAGCACACTGGCCTTGGAGACAGGGGGACTTGAGTTCAAACATGACCTTAGACACTTACTACCTAGCCCTAAGACCTTGGGCAAGTCACTTAACCCCCTAACCTTGCAAAATCCAAAGAAGAGAAAAGAACTCATCTTTTTTGTATAATATCATCTAACCAAATCATCTCTACTGTTTTATCTCTTTTTGAGTCTCCTATTTATCTTCAAATTACATATGTAAACAACCATATATTGCAATGGAGATAGTTCTAAGAAAGATCTAATTAAATTTCAATCTTGGAACCTTATTGGCTCTGTAACCTCTGGAAAGCCACAAGATTGCTGTGCCTCATTTCTCTCATCTGTAAAATGAAAATAATAATAGCATGTGATGCACAGGTTTAGCATGAGAATAAAATGAGTTGCAAACCATCCAGCACTATATAAAAACTAGTTATTACTATTATTAGTTACTATTAATATTATTGATCAACAGCATATACTAATTTCCTACTTTTTTGCCATTTTGAAGTGACAAAGATGAAATGAATAATTCCTTCCCCTCAAGAAACTTATAATTGCTTATAATCTAGCCAACAAGTCCAAGATAGATATATGTATGGATTTATAAAATAAAAACAAGATACTCTGAAGAGGAAGGTAATAGGTACTAAGAGGGTCATAAAGAAAGACGTTATAAGAAGGTGGTACTTGAAATGAGCCTTGAAGAAAACTGGACTTCTAGAAAGGTGGACATTGCTACTTTGAAGGTCTATAAGTGCAAAAAATACAGAGATATACAGAGGAAATAGTAATAAGAGCCAGTTTGAATGAATAATAGTCGGCTTGAAGGGAAATAAAGTATAACAAGGATGAAAGGTACACTGGATTCAGATTCTAAAGGCTTTAATTGCTAAAAAGAGGGATTTATATTTGATTCTAGAGGTCATTGGGAGTCACTAGATTTTATGGAATTGGGGGAGGGTGAGTGACGGTAGAATTTCAGTTTAAGAAGATGCATGTGTCATTTATATGGAATACAGATTTAAAAAATTAAGAAGGAATATAGATTAGAATGGGAAGAGAATTATTTCTCAAAAAAAGGAAATAAAATTATATATGGAATGTCATCTTTAGTCAAATTAAAAGACTATCTCAAAATTGTATCTGATAAGGCTTCTAAAATGTTCAGATTGGTAGAAGAACATGAAAATTACAAAGATGAAAATGATTGCACAGATATTCTCAGAACATCATAAAATCCACTTAACACCTAGAAATTATTTAAGAGCATAGATTTTTTTGAGTAACTAGGGACTTTAGAGGACATCTAGCCCTACCATCTCATTTTACAGTTGAGAAAACAGAGGCCTGGAAAAAATTAAGTGATTTGACAATGATACAAACATCTGAACTGGCACAAATCTGAATTCTGGATGCCTGGTTCTCTGGAATAAAATCTTTCATTCTTCTTGACTACATCCTCTTACCTTTAAAAATTGATAAACTTATCCGTCCCATGCAGCATGGATCCTAATTTGGGTACCTATCATGTCTAGTACATATCTTATATATTCATTGTGAAGATATAAGTTAATAATCTATATAAAGAGCTTAGTAAGCTTTAAATCACTGTATTAAGTATCAGCTAATGTCTTCATTCTGTGGTAAATTGCTTGGTGATGAGATGTTCAGAAAGAAACAAGCATTATGTGCCTACCTTGTGCCAAGTATTGTGTTAAACACTTTCCAAATATTATCTCATTTAATCTTTTTTTCACAGAAACTGGGCAGATAGGGGTTACGTGACTTGACCAGGGTCACCCAGTTTGTAATTCTCTGAATCCATATTTGAACTCAAGACTTCCCGACTCTAGGCTTAGCACTCTATTTACCTGTCACTTATTTATCTCATGACAAATAATTAATTAGCTGTTGGGGGGTGGTGCCAGGATCTGTGTCAGTGGAACAATGAAATTATCCAATCCTTAAGGCATTGATACACACATATTACACACACACACACACACACACACACATATAAATATACACATACCATATTGTTTATGAATATACATATGTAGACATGTACATGTAGAAATTGAATGATAATGAAGGAAAAGTTGACACAAAGAAATATATTTAATGCCAGAGTAAAGCCAAGGATTGACAATTTGAATGCATATGAGAAGCAGAGTACAAGCCTTGGATATAAGAAGACCTCCACTCAAGTCCCTACTCCTGACATATACTAGTGATGTGATCATGTGCAATCAAGTAACATCCTGAGACTCGCAAGTAACTCTATAACATAATAAGTTATAGGAAACTTGACAATCTTCATCTGTGGAATGAGTTTTAATGTTCTCCATACTGATAAAATCCATAAAAGGACCAGAAAAATAAAGATAATTCTTGTTTATGTTGATGCTTTTATTTAAAACTTTCTTTTTACTTGAGTTAGAAAACTCAGCAATGCATTTAATTCTGTGGACTAAAAGCTAGGTGCATTTTATTTTTTTTCTCTTTTTATTTTTCCCCCCAAGGCAATTCATTCCCCCCCTCCATTTTTTGGCTTATCATCTCAACTCCCAACCCGATGATGTTCATTGTTAAAGTTCATTTCCTTTCAGCATTGACCCCATCACATTTCTCAGTGATAGAATTCTGTATTTTTCTCACATTCTCAATTCATACCTCATTTCTCTTTTCTTTCTTTTCTCCTTTTTTTCATTACTCACCTTTCATTCTTTTCCTTCATTCATTCTTTTGTCCTTCCCTCTCTTCCTTGTTCTGTTCCTGCCTTTACCTCATTCTCACTTTTTCTCTTTCATTCATACATGCTTCCCCTCTCAAACTTCCTCTTTCTCTCTCAGTGTTTTCTCGTATTCTCTTTCTAATTTATTCATGATTTTCTCCCTCTTTTTCTCCTCCAGCCCTTCCCTCATCCTTCCTTTTTTCTTTCCTCTACTTTTCTTCCTTTTTCTCTTTCCTGCCCCCCCCCCAACCTCCTTTTTCTCTCTCTCTCTTGGTGTCTGACACCAAATTCAATGATCAGTTTGATCAGCTTAGCACATCTGTCTGGCTGTTGACATTACAGAACCTCCAAGCTTCTGTTTTCCCCATTCTGTTTCTGTATCATTCAGCAAGTTCTGTTTTCCTCTGAGGTCACCCTTAAAGGTCTATGTGTCGTGTTTTTCATTTCTGCCTTGTCAAGGAAATCTTGCCAGTGCATCTATCAAAGTAATCATCAAGCCCTGATGTAAGAGTATGGTTCCTCTCACATTTTTCATTACTAGATAATTTATTAATATCTTTCCAAGCAACACTAGATTTATCTTGATAAAACTACTATCAGTGGCAACACAGGATATGGCACTGGAGAGATTCTGAGTAGAACCATCCGCTCACCTTTATAAACCCTTAATACCCTGGATAGCTTCAAACAGAGCTGGCCCAAGGGGTTTCCCAAGACTCAAAACATTTTATCATTTTGATAAAGTTGACCAGGGCCACATCTTAGGGATTGCTGCTACAGTGCCCATCTGCTTCTTTCCTCCCTGCTATATTGAAAAAACAGAGCATATGTGTATATGAGAGGAAAGGTAGCAGGGGACAAATTACCTATGAAGACTGGGCTATTTATCTCATCTCTATTCATGTATCTGCAATGGACAACTTCACTTCTTAACTTAAGTGAGTTGCCTGGGAGGCCCCACAAAAGACAATCGCAGCAGTAGATTTGATTTTCCTTTGACTGCTCTTCCCCTACACAAACCTTTGCAAGAACCCTCAGCTCTCATACAAACACTGGTACCCCCAAGGACACTGTGCTGTGCCAGCTGCTGTCACTACCAAGTTCCTTTACATCATCTCCCCAGAAGGAGATCTAAGACTGGGTCCATCCAGCTCCCTGGTCTATTTTTCACCAAAACGAAAGCACAAGAGACCTCTCAGAAAAGGCGGCTAGCTAACGAGCCTCTTGGCGGACATTAGCTGGGGAATGTATTTGTGATATGAGTGGCAGCTGTGCAGCTGCCATTCCATGCAATTCAGGACAGCTATTTCATTAATTGTGTTTCATGCTTCATTTCCTTAGATTACACTAACAGAGAAAGAAAGAAAGAAAGAAAGAAAGAAAGAAAGAAAGAAAGAAAGAAAGAAAGAAAGACAGACAGACAGACAGAAAGAAAGAAAGAAAGAAAGAAAGAAAGAAAGAAAGAAAGAAAGAAAGAAAATTTTAAGAAGTGAAACAATAATCCTTTCCTAACTTTTCTCCTAACACAAAATGACTGCAGACCTTAATTCTCTGGATCAACTTGTTTCTAAGGCAGTTCTCAGAAAATACACTGAAAATACAAACAATCTTTCTTCTAGTTAAGAGGACAGGATCAGGGATTTTCTACCAAAAATAGAGTTTAAGGAGGGGGAGGGGTTCATTTATAAGAAGTAGATGTTGAAGAGGAGTTCTAAACTTTTCCCATATAAACAGATGAAGTCTGAGTATACAGACTGATGATGAGGTAAGTGGGTGTGCTTCTTTGGGGAGTATTCTAATGATTTCAGAATCAGCTCTGCACACAAAAGGTTCTGTGGCTTGTGACCCTAAACATATTTGTCTTTCTGACTAGACACACATTTTGAAAAGGAAGAACAAACCCCTCAAATGAGTAAAAGAATCACTTCTAGTTCATCATTTAAAATATTTTAAAGATGACAACTACTAGAATTGGGTACTCCTGGGAAAGGTTTTTCCCCAATGGCTCAGTAAGTATGACTGATATTATTCAAAGTTTATATGACAACATAACCTATCTATAAATAATATATATGTATATATATATATATAGATATAGATATAGATATAGATATAGATATATATATACACACATACACACACATATATATGTATATATAGAGAGAGTTTGTTAATGAATGCAGTTGAGTACCCTGAAGTAAAGGGTACTCTGTCCAAAGCTACAAAACAGGGTTTATTGACCTAATTTCTGACCTCTGTATCCTAAGGAAATATCTCTTTCTTAACATTCCAAATCATCCAGAATCTTCCTGGTAAGTTCCAAAAAGCTTCCTGAAGTCTTTTTTGCTACTGGCTCTGAATGCTGCTCTGAGGGAAGTCTGCATTTGCTATTGTTCATTCTTACAGCTTAACTTTCTACAGCCTAGACATATGCCAATGGGATTTTGGTACTATGTCAGTTCTGAGAGGATATTTCAGTTGTAACCAGAACCAAGACAGCCATCTAAATCCAGGAACATCCTTCACTTTGGTGGGATCTTTAAAACCAGTGTGGGACAAGAACTCAGGTGGCCCAGATTTAGCAATGCTTAGAAAAGCCAAGGTCCACCTGACTTTCTGATTTTTTAAATGTCTATGGCTCTTAGATTCTATTAAGATGATTTGAAATACGTAAGAAATTGTCTTGCTTAAGACAGTCAATAATTGGGCCCATTCTCATTAGAATTTCAAAATAGATCATCTCTTCCTCTTAGCTAATCATAAAATAAGCAGATATCTAGAAGGAAAGTAACCTGTACCTCACTATCACCACGTGAGGGGTTACTTGGGAAGAATTTATAAAACTAGTATTTTTTCTTCAATTTCACACTGATATTTGTGGTACATTCTTTTGCCTGATAAAGTTCTACCTCCCACTCTGACCTTCCACCCTCCTTCCCAGACCCCAACACACACACATATGACTGGAACTGAAGAAAAGGAATAAAATCAAGAGGCCAGACTATAAAGCTCAAGTGGGACATAAACATCCAAATAAGCTTCCCATTATGCCCAGAAGCAAATGTTTCTCATTTTCCAAATAAATGGGACATTTATCATCATCATCACAGTTTATATTTTCTTTTAAATTTATAAATGTCTATAATGCTGAGTCCTAATTCCAACACTGGATAGGTAAGTCAAAAAAGCCATAAATTTGGTGGGATTTTCCTTAAAGTCAAGATGAGTAGAGCTGAAAAGTTAAGGAGAGGCTCACCCTGGGCTCATTAATGAATAGTCCTGGTAATTTGCAATCAAGGAAAGTGAATTCCTGTTCCAAGACTGAAAACCTAATTTTGAGAAATATATTTTTCTATAATATAGGATAAACTGAGGCAATAGAAAATATAACAAGCATAAAAGTCTACCTAAGGGACTTTGAATACCAAGATCCATTCTGCTTGAAGACTTTGGCACAATGAGAAATCTACACTGGCTAGAAACCACTTCAGTGAGACTACTCCATGAACTAATATTAAATTTCAGAAACTTCAAAAGTCTTCTGTTGACCCTACCCCACATACTTCTTCAAAAGTTCTATAGACACTAAACTAGGTGGTACAGCAGTAGAATTCTAGACTTAGAGTCAGGAAGACCTGAATTAAATCTGGCCTGAGAAACTAGATAGCTATGTGATTCTGGGCAATTCACTTAACCCTGTTTACCTCAGTTTCAATATTTTTTAAAGTGAGCTTGAAAAATAAATGATAAATAAATGTTTTTGCCAAGAAACTTCCAAATGAGGTCCCAAAAAGTTAGACAGAACTAAAATGGCTAAACAAGGACAACAGAGACTGAAAGACTCCTTTGTATAAGAGATTACTCCTAAGGAAACAAAAAAAAGGTCAGGAAGAATGGATTAGTGGTCAGGTTTCCATTGGCTAGCACTCTCCAGATCCAAGGTTATAAGATCACCATATTACTGTACCTCAATAAATCAAGAGGGGAAATTACTGAAAAATGATCACCTGCCAATACTTCATCATGCAGGATGGGATGATTTAAGGAAAAAAAAAGGACTACCTTTCTAGACCACAATATGGATTTCAGGTCCTGCTCTAACATGAACTTCTCATCTTAAAAATATCCTCTACTCCTAAATATTCTCCTTCTGATTGATTGGCACCTCTAATAACTTACATTTTAAGGAGAGCTCCCAGGCCAGTCATGTATTCATTCTTCTCCAAACAGTACTCAAGACCCTTTAAGACAATGATACCTCCCTTTAAATTTTTCCTTTTTCTTTTCCCCTCAACCCACCCTTTTTCATCTTCTCCCATAATAATGTGAGTTCCTTAAAGACAGGTATTATCTTCTGGATAATATAGATATTTTTTGGTACATAGGTACAAAGTCTGGTACTTATAATCATTAATAAGTGCTTGTTGACTAGACATGATTTGGGTTCATTCCATTTTTTTGAGATTTGGAATATTTTCCCTAATCTATTCTATTTCTCATTTGAATTACTGAAGAAAAGAAAATGTCTCCATCCAAAGGTATCTTAACAATGACAGTGAAATCTAGCTTTCCCTCTCTCCTCCCTCCCTTCCTTCCCCCCACTCTCATATAGCAGAGAGACTGAGAAAGTAGAATATAAGTCCTATTGAGGAATAGAAGGATGGTAACCTAAAATGATCAGGAACCCTGAAAGACTTTTGGCTCTCTTTCAGTGCTGTGGTGAAGGTAGCCATTCTGTATTACCATATTTTAGCAGTCAGTGGATTGGATTTGGAGTCAGGAAGACCTGACTTTATATCAGCCACCAAAAGTATCCCTTGATCTCTTTTAGCCTTGGTTTCCTCCTCTGTCAATTGGTGATAATAATAGTACCCACCTCTCAGGGAAATTGTGAGAATAAAGGGTAATAATAGGCATAAGGAATTTTCCAAACCTTAAAAGGCTGAGTAAATGTTGGCTATTATTGTTGCTACTGTTATCATCATTATTACTATTTTTTTACATAGAAGGTCCCTTATGTGGTTTGAAGAAACTGATGAGCTGGGTGGCCATGCCAGAGAAAGCTGTGAAAAGTGAGCAAAAAATATAATAAGAGACAGAGGGAAATGTTGAGTCCCTTTCCAGACTTGCTTATCCTTTCCCCAGGAAAATTTCGAAGGGGCAGGAGACAAGAGAGACAAGTTCACCCTGTTCACCAAGATCTTAATTTATTTACAAAAATACAAGTGCTTAAATATCCTCCCCAGCCCCTAGTCCACTCCCACTTCCATGGAACTCTACAAACAACCAGTTCTTGTGTTAGAGGACACCAAGTGATGAAGCTTTATAGTATTCCCACATACAACAGTCCCTAACAGGGAAGGAGGGAGGGAGAGAGGGGGGAAGGAAAAAGTGAGAGACAGAATGAGACATGCTATTCCCTTATTTTCTTGGAGTGGAAGGTAAAAGCAGGGAACTGGCAAATTTGGGTGGAGGTATGTCTCCCAATAGAGATCTAATGCTAGGGACTAGAAAAGATTCTGGGGTTTTACATAGGTATTTTGGACCTTTTTTGTTTTATTTGTTTGATTTTCCTTAGTTTAATCAAAATCTGTTCTATGATATCATTAAATATGTACTTGCCAGTGGAGAATCAGTATCACTATACCAGGGATTACCATATATTAATTGTGTTAGGTTTAGTGCTGGATTGGGTGGTAATAGGCTAAGAAAAATCCCCCAAAATGTAAATAATGATTGATACAAAGCTTATGTCTGCAGAACTTTGCCCCAAACTGTGGTTTTATCTATATAATTATTATAATAATTTATAACCAATATAACACATAAAACTTTGATGCGTAGCATAGATTACAAGAAATACAAATTTCTGCTTCCTTATCAATGGATGCGGATAGAAAACAAGAAGTCCTGGAGACTTAAATAGACCCAAAAGGTTCTGGTAAAACTCAAAATCATCAACAAATTCCTACGTACAAATACACACAGTGAACCTTGCTAGTGTTAGATGGACTGCTTTTGCCTTTGCTAGTGAGATAGATTGGGTAGGAGTTGCTTTTGTTTAGCTTTTTCTAGGGAGCAGTAATGGATAGCCTGGAAAAAAAAGTATAAAGTTGAAGAACTGTAGGGATAAGAACAATATAGTTACAAAGAAATAATCTGGTTTCTATGCATCACCCACTCTGGGGACAACTATATACAAAACAAGGTTTAGATTTATTGACTTTTTTTAGCCTGAAATTTTTCTATCAATAAAAAATCCCAAGTGTCTGAGATAGGCTAAATAAAGTTATGGTGAGATGGGGGGGGTCAAAAGGGGAGCTTGGTATACCCATTTTAAAAATAATTAATATTCTTCATTGTGAAACTTCAATTGAATCCAATTGAATCCATTCAATTTTATTGAGCATTCATTGAGTATTCAACCCTGCACTAGATATTTTAGTCTGATTCTTCATGACCTCTTTTGGGAGTTTTCTTGAAAAAGACAGTGGAATAGTTTGCCATTTCCTTTTCCTTATCATTTTAAAGATGAGGAAATTGAGGCAAATAGGTTTTAATGACTATTATGTAGCTAGTTAATATCTGAGGCCAAATTTGAATTCAGGAAGATAAGTCTTTGTGACTCCAGGCCCTGCAATCTATCTGCTGCAATATCTTGGTGCTGCATTTTAAGACATACCGGAGTATAAAATACAGTTATTGCCATCAAGGAATTGGCAGTCAAATGGATAAAGGATGTGCAAAACAATCGACAAAACACAGTAATGAATATTGATTGTCTAATGAATGCTCATGTCTGAGTTATATGAAATGATGAGGGTTTTTCAGTTATATCCCAGAGGAGGTGAGACCCTCGTAAGCATTTTAGTATTTGTTCAGTGACAACAAGAGTGAATATTTGTGTATGAGAGAATATAAAAGGGAAGGCCATAGATTTAGAATTAGAAGGAATCTTAAAGATACTTTAATCTGATCCCATCATTTTATATTTGAAGGAACTGAAACACAGAGATGGCAGATGACTTGTACAAACTCTCATAGAGAATGGGAAAAAGTGACAGAAAAGTAAGAAAGAGACAGAGAAAATAGTATGAGAGACAGACTTGAGAGATGGAGAGAGAAAAAAAAGATTTGGCATCAACAGCACCAATACATGAATACTTTTTTTAGGGAGAAATAAAGAACACTTTTGTATATGAAATGAACCAGTTGTTCTAAGGCACTACCATCAAATCAAGCCTCCTTAAAGTTAGCAGGTAGTAGTTTTCCAGGAGGAGCAACATTACAGGAAGTTGATTACTGACCCTTGTTCACAAGGTTATTCAACAGAAGGAAAAGTTACCATAAAACTGAAACAGTCCCCACTGGAACCCTCTGACAGGGCTATTTCTTACACTTAGACTAGTGCTCCAGAGGGGCCAATAAAACAGACTAATAAAAATAATAGAAGAGGCCCAACAACATTAACCAACTATTAAACCCCATGTGGAGGTTATGTACCATCCTCAGTTATATGTGTCTCTCCCATTAGCACCAATGGGACTTAGATGCCTATCATGGGAGAAGGAGCCATTACGTATAACCTGCACAAAGTACTCAAGAAATCCACAGATCAGCAATTATATTTTTAACTAAGCAACATTCTTCTGAGCAAGCATGAGAATAGTTGTGTCTGAACACTGTAGGATACAGATAGGCTCCTATTGTACCCCATCTAGAAGAATATAATTAACAAAGTTAAAACTGAGAAGCAGACACAGTATGACTTCTGTCTGCCCTTCTTGTGACAATGGTTATGTATCTTTCTCTCCTTACACATTCCTTTCCCCCTCCCAGAATTCCTTCTACTAATTAATAAGTTAATAAAAATGGGAGAAACTAGTTCATGCTAAAGTGTTAATGACTAATTCAATTCAATGAACATTTACCAAGTACTAACTATAGTAAAAAAGTACCACACTAGGTTTAGAGGATATAAAGATAATGATGATGAACATGTCCTAAGAGTTGAAATTTAGCTTTTGCAAAGCATTTTATAGCTATTTACTTCACTTGCTCCCAAGTAGTATAAGTACTATTACTATAAAATTGGTAAAAACAACTGAGACTCAGTAATGGGAAGAACATTATACATACTAACAACAACATGGGGTGATGATCAACTATGATGGACTTGTTCATTTAGTAGTACAATAATAAAAGACAATTCTAAAAGAGTTGTGGTAGAAAATACTATATCTACAGAGGAAATTGTAGAATTTAAATGCAGACCAAAGCTTACTGTCTTCAATTTTTAAAAGCTGTCTTATGAATTGCTTTTTAAAATTTTGTTTGGATTTGATTCTTCTTTCACAACTTAATTAATATGGATCTATGTTTAGCATAATTACAAATATAGAGTCTATATTAGATTGCTTTCTGTCAGGAAGAGAGGGGGAAGGAAGGGAGGGAGAAAGAAATATGCAAAACTGAAAACCTTGCAAAAAATGATTGCTAAAAACTTTAATGCCATGTTGTTGGAAAAATACATAAATAAAAATATTTTTAAAAAAGAGAAAAACTGGGGAAGCTAGGTGGCTCGGTGGTTAAAGCACCATCTTCTGGAGTTAGGAGGACCTGAGTTCAAATTTGACTTCAAATGCTTAATTTGAAGCTGTGTGACCTTGGACAAGTCACTTAACCTCATTGTCTTAAATAAATAAAATTTATAAAAAGAAAAAATAGAAAAAAATAGAAACTGATGAATTAATTTTCTAAGCACATACAATAAGTAAATGGCAAAATTAGGACTCTAATTTAAATCCCTTGAATCTCTAACCTGTTATTCACCTCATTATATAAAAGTGAATATTATCAAAAAACTTGTATTTCAATCTGAAAGATAAGGTATAAAAATAATTTTAACCAAAATTAAAACACAATGAGTAGATATGAGATTCAATTAAGATGTTATGAGAGCTCCAAAGAGAAAGAATTTATTTCAATAAATATAATTGAATTCAGTAAGTGTTACTTGAATACCTCCCAGCAGTATATGAATTTTAACAGAGGAAAATACCCAAAGGAATCAATTTTTAATGGTTAAATTTCAGCCATCAGCAGTAGTCTTTCCTTATGGATCTCAAACATACCACCTAGAATGTTTTCATTCTTCTCCCTCTCCCTCAATATCAAGCCCAATTCCTTTTCAAATATTTTTGCTTCTGGTATTAGCACCATGGTCTTTTAGTCAGTCAGATCCCCCCTCCCCCCACAACTCCCCTGTGAGCTTTCATGGGATAAATACTGAGTTCTTTGACCAGAGTCAGTGATGTGTATATACAAATACACACACACACACACACACACACACACACACACACACACATATATATGTATGTATGCATGTATACCAGTAGATGTGTATATCTGATTTTTTTTGTGAGTGTACCTCTAATTGGTATTTCATCAAATTGTAATTAAAATTATTATATGCAATCTTCAAATCTGCTTGTCTTTATGATTTTCTTATAATAGTTAATAATGCAATCATTTTGTTCAGTCAATTAGACTCAAAACCTTGGAATCTTCTTTGAGTTCTCTCTTCTTTCTCTCCTTTATTTGATAAATTTCCTCATATCTCTCTCTCTCTCTCCATAATATTTTCTGTCTCTTCTTTTGCATTATAAATTGTACTGTCCTAATTTAGGTATTCCCTACTAAAATGGGGTCACAAAGAGTTGGACATATATGAAATGACTCAACAGAAACTTCTTTCTTGAGCATCTAGATTGTGCAGTGAATAGAGTGCCGCATCTGGAGTCAGAAAGAATTGGGTGACTTTTGGGCAAGATGGTGGAGAGAAGCCAGGCCTTGTGTTAAGGTACCCTGATCTTCCCTCATAAACAATATGAAACAAAGCTCTTAATGGAAGTTTCATTGTTGCAGTCCACTCTGGGCAGCTGGGTCTCAGTTTAATTCACACAACTCTTCGGGGATCTCCGCCGGACACGTCCCACATGTTCAATAATGAAAGTAAGCCAGTGAGAGATAAGCAAGGAGTTTATTGCAGGTATATGCTACATCTCTGACTTACATAGTTGAAATAAGGGTATATAGTCCCCTTGTATCAGCATCCCTCATCTCCAGGCCTGTGGAAGTATAAGGGGCATGCCACAAAAGGTCTGTATCCTGGAAAAATGTGGGATCTTCAACAAGATAAAGATGAAAGGTAGAGAGATAAGGACTAGAACTCCTTCCAGGGACAGTTGAACAATATGAGGATGAAAGGCAGAGGGATAAGGACAAAAGGTCCTTCCTGAGAATATTCAACAAGATAAGGATGAAAGGCAGGAGAACAAAGAGAGAGAAGGGCCAGAGCTCCTTCCTGAGTTCAGAGCACTCTGGTATGGACATTCCTGTTGTCCCAGGTCTCAATGACTCTCAGGATGAACTCCTCATGGCCACATACTCTGTCTATTATCCCCTTACATTTCATCTACAAAAATGCAGAAAGAGAAGCCAGGAAAAGAACATTTACCTCAAAATCTGTCTTCAGGGAAGGGGTGGGGTGGGGAATGCAGACAGCCAGTGGGGGAGGGACAAGAACCAGCCTAATCTAAGATCAGACCTGTGGGCTTTTGCTGTGGGAGCTGCTTCTCCCAAAAGGAAAACACCAAGGAATACTGTAGTTAAATTCCAGAACTATCAGATAAAAGAGAAAATCCTACAAGCAGCCAGAAAGAAACAATTTAGATTCCAAGGAGCCACAATAAGGATTACAAAGGACCAGGAAGCATCAACATTTGGGGATCAAAGGGTCTGGAATAAAATATTCCAAAAAGCTAGGAAGCTTGGAATGCTGACAAGAATCCATTATCTGATAAAACTGAGCCTTCTCTTCAAGGCCAAAAGAGGGACATTTAATGAAATAGGAGAGTTCCAATTTTCATGATGAAAAGACCAGAAAATTGGGACTTCAGACAGGAGACTCAAGAGTCACATGAAAAGGAAAAATTAAAAAAAAAGGGGGCGGAAGGGAAAGAAACTGTTATCAAATAAGATGCAACTGGCAATATCCCTACCTGGAAGAAAGACTATAACAATTCCTGAGAATTGTAATTCTAGTAGAGAGAATTTAATTAGCCAGAAGAGATGGACACACATGACTTATTCGAGAAACTGTTATCCAATAAGATGAAACTAGATATAGTCTTACCTGGGAGAAAGACTCTAATAACTCAATAATTGTAACTCTAGTAGAGAAAATAGCCAGAAGTGATGGACACTCATGACCTTCCTGTGACTCAGATATAATGATTTAAAAACAATACCTCCTTAAAAAGGAGAACAGCAAAGAGATGGGAGAATGGAGGAGACAGAATGGGGTAAATCTCATTACATTAAGAGGTACAAAGGACTTAATGCAATACAGGGGAGAATGGAGGAGGTGAGAACCACCCGAATCTTACTTTCATCAAATTACCTTAAAGTTAACATACAAACACAGAGTTAAGAAATTTATCTTACCTTTAAAGTATTAAAAGGAGAAAAGGGGAAAAAGGGAGGGGGGAGGAAAGGGGGAAATCAACAGAAGGAAGGGAAAGAAGAAGGGACAAAGGGAAGGAAAAAACAGGGGAGGAGGGTTGGATAAAGTAGGGCAAACACACTGAAGGTGATGGTATTCAGAAACAAAATACTGGGGAATATGGATAAAGGAGAAAAAGGGGAAAATATAAATAGAAGGAAGATCGCATGGAAGGCAATAAAGAATTAGTAAATTATAACTTAGAATGTGAATGGGATGAACTCTTCTTTAAAATATAAGCAAATAGTAGATTGGATTAAAAAACAGAATCCTACAAGATGCTGCTTCCAAGAAACTCATTTGAAGCAGAGAGTTACATTATAGAGTAAAGGTAAAAGGTTGGAGCAAAATATATTTTCCTTCAACTGAATTGAAAAAAGCAGGAGTAGCACTCCTTATCTCCAACAAATCAGCTGCAAAAAGAGATATTATAAAAGGAGGTAAGGAAGGAAACTATATCCTCCTAAAAGTTACCATAGACAATAAAGTGATTTCAATAATAAATATGTATGCACCCAATTGTATAACATCCAAATTCTGAGAGAAGAAGCTGAAGGAGTTACAGGAAGACAAAGACAGCAAAATTCTACTAATGGGAGACCTCAACATCTCACTCTCAGATTTAGAGAAATCTAACCATAAAATAAACAAGAAGGAAGTTAAAGAGGTAAATAGATTGTTAGAAAACCTAGGCATGATAAACCTTTGGAGAAAACTGAATGGGGATAGAAAGGAATATATGTTCTTTTCTGCAGTACAAGACACTTATACAAAAATTGACCATATACTAGAGCATAAAAACCTAATAATCAATTGCAGAAAGGAAGAAACAGTGAATACATCTTTCTCAGATCATAATGCAATAAAAATCACATGCAATAATGGACCATGGAGATATAGAACCAAAACTAATTGGAAACTGATTAACCTCTTTTTAAAGAATGAGTGGATCATGCAACAAATTACAGAAAGAATTATTTCATCATAGATAATGACAATAATAAACCAACATACTATAACCTAAAGCATACACTCAAGGTGACTGTTAGGGGATTTATTATATTTTAAATGCTTATATGTATAACTTAGAGAAAGAGGAATTCAATGAACTAAATATGAAACTAAAATAATTAGAGAAAGAACAAATTAAAAATCCCAGTTAAATGCCAAATTAAAATTCTAAAAATTAAAGGAGAAATCAATAAAATTTAAAGCAAGAAAACTATTGAATTAATAAATGAAACCAAGA